>NC_135567.1:16645305-16730305 GCF_964340395.1 Glandiceps talaboti | reverse complement strand
ACGTGAACGTACGGTGTAAACAAACCCCTCGATCGTCGATCGCTGGCTAAGGTTATATCCACAATATGGCGTCACAGGCTCTTTCAAAGCTCGTGGAAAAACTGCTAGGAACAAACATTTTGTTTATGGCTAATAACAGCGCAAACATGGATAATATGAGAAACAAAACAATAAACAAAAATATATTTTTTCAAAATTGAATCAACGACTGCTGTAAAGTTTACAACGCATTGAAGTTTTGAAATTATTGTGAACGAGGCTATGACGTATCAGCCAATCAAATCAACGCGCGCAATCTCCCCAGTACTTCAAATGTGAAACGGAAGATGGCGGCCATGATTCACAAAGGCAAAGAAAATCGTTTTCGACAACTGATCATGAGAAGAGGTATACATCAAGACCTACTCATTTTGGTGATGAAGGTATGTTAATTTAACTGACGCTTTCAGAGCACATTATAGGCTCTGGTATTTTTTCTAAACGATAGAATCCAGGTCGTCTATGTGTAGACGTTATATCTTATTTATATTATAGTACTTGTGGCCGTACGATCGGAGCCTTTTCAGACATAGACCTAGACCTCGGTCCACGGTTGCATACATAGACTTCTACAACTGTTTGAAACTTCCGAAAGTTGTTTTTAAAGTACATCTGATATACATGTAATATTCAAGTTGGAGTGTCCACTTTGTCGATTGAAAGTAGGAAAGAATGCACTGCTTGCCTGGTGCCGTGTGTAAACTGGAATTAGATTACACCCCCCCCCCCCCATGATTTATCGTGTAAAAAATATTAGTTTCTCGTCGAAAGAGTTCCTATGTACCGCACTGAGTCTTGTTAGAAAACAGTGGCAAATTAATTTATTCAATTAAGATATGGAATGGAACAATGTTGGAGTGTTTTGTAGAAACCAGTGTGTCACAAATCATTTAGTAGTAGTATTAGTACACCCCATGGTCACAGCCACGTGCTCTGTCATGTACATGCAGAACACTTTTCACCAACTTGAGGTCTGTCCGTATGTATGTATGTATGTATGTATGTATGTATGTATGTGTGTGTGTGTATACGTACATGTATGTATGTATTTATTTAATAAGGGTATGGACTTTCATTTTAATCAAAGATTGTCATGTTTAAAATGCTTCATATTGATGTATTTGTGTATTCATTACGTTATAGTGCAAATTATAGAACACAACACCTATTTAGTTGTAAGGAGAGAGTAAGAATATGGAACTCTTGTTGAGGCATTGTGGCCATCAGACAAGCAATATTAATTATACTTGTCTTATTCTAAGTAGAAATGTTAAGTGTTAAGTGAGACAATGTGGGAAGACTGCGAGTTCATTATTTTTTTTATAAAGTTTTTATAAAGCTGTTCCTTAATTATGGCTGCTCAGCCTCTGATGTACTTTTGGGAAGTCTGATAAAATGTATTCACCTAGGGTGTACCACTGTTAACACACTACAAGAATATACATTTTGTAGATTCTATTTACCAGTTGATAATTTTTGTTTTGCCAAAATTAGTGTTACTTACATGCATGTTTTTATTTGTTGCATCTTAGAGTAGAAACTCAAGATGACTTTAGAAAAAGCAGTGTCAACATAAAAGTACAAAAAACAGAAAGTGGACAAAGAAAGCAAACTCCAGCAGGACAAAAAATGGAACACATGCAGCACAGCAAAGCAATAAAGCAAAGACTGACAAAGATAGAGAAATTGCTGAAGAGAAGCAAGCCAAACGCCTAGCAAAGTTGTATGGCAACTTTAAAAAGGATGAAGGAACAGGCCTACTTTCAAAGGTACTAGTAACTTTTTTAATCTGTTAGTGTATAAAAACAAAACAGAGCAATATAATTGCCCAAGAGGAGCAAATAGTAAAAAGACACAAGACAGTTGGCATTTCTATAGGGACAAACAATAGATTCTTTGTTTGTAGCATGTAACTGTTTATTAGAAACAAAAGATAAAATGAACTGTGTACCTCTCCCTTCACATTCATAACAAACATTTCTTTTGTTAATTGATTGCTCTTGGTTCTTTCTTTGCAGTGACTTTCAGGAACCAATGGATATTGATTGATCTGATTCTGATCCTGATTCTGCCAAACTGATGATGTAAACTGCCAAAGTGATGATGTAAACTGCCGAAGTGATGATGCTAATGATGAACACAATGGCTTTAGCTTATATAATGACTGAAAGTGAAATAATGTCAGACTCTGAATCTCCAGCAACTGTTGAAAGCCAAACTCAAATTGCCAGAGCTCTTTCACATGTATGATGTAGGTGATTCTTTAGATTTGATTTGAAGAACCCCATCATTAAGGGACATATATTTTTTGTCTTCTAATCAATGGATGAATACAGGTACTATTGTTAAACTCAGGTATGTTGGTACTGTCATTTCACTACAGACATGTCTCAAGCCTTTTAGTTATTTTGGAAAAAAGCAATAAAGTTGCTTCTTGTTTTCATTTAATTCTTCTTCTGCATGATTTACTGGTTGCAAAAGTATGTGCCTGTGTGTGTAGTATGTACATACATACATATATGTGTATCCCCTAAAACATGTAAGTGAACAAACTTTGTGAGTTTGTGAAACTGACATTTTTTAAATATGTTTCAGTGGGAACAAGCATTCAAATCAAATATGGTCAGTCCTGATATACATTTGTATGTCAAATATATTTCCCCAACGTGTATAAGCATGTTTTAAGTGTCAAAATTAATATGGTTTAAAACATGTTTAAAACTAGTTTCAAATGAGTTGACTAAGGACTTCTGACAAGTTTAAAACATGAATGAAACACTCAAAACTGATCAGACTTGTTTTGAATTAGTATAGAACACTTTTTAAACTAGTGGATTTTTAGTAAGGAATTCCCCTTTTGCAGTGTGCCAATGATACCTGTCAGAAGTCTGCTTATAGTCTTTCAGCAGTTTGTCACAATGCTGTCAGAAGGCTGTTGTTTGTCTGTCAGGTCTGTTAGTGGTCTTTCAGATGTCTGACGATAGCCTTACATAAGTCTGTTATAAAGCAGTTGAATGTCTGTCAGGTATTTACCTGAGCTGTTGAGAGCTGTTCTCTGCAGCTCAAATCTAATTATGTATGCACAAAAATCAGCCTTCCGGCAGCTAACTGTCAGAAGTCTTTTTGAGAGCTGCTGCAGCTCAAAAACAGCTGTCTCATTTCGGTAAGGGTGTGTATGTATGTATGGTATGTGTGTATGTATGGCTGTGTGACACCCCCAGACTTCAAATGGGGCAGTAAAATAAGAGCAATAATTCTCTCCCCACCCCTTGGCTAAAATCTTGATCATAATTAACACAAAAAACAACAAACACTCAGCACACTTCTGTTTGTTGAAAATCCCACCTCATTTCTCTTGATATGGTGTACAATTACAGCAAATGTGTTACCATAATATCAAGTTTGACCATAATATCAGCTATTTTACTTTTTCTTTCACAGCCACGACAAAACATATAAAGAAACAGGCACTACGGTCGATGAAAATTTACCAAGTAAAACCAAATTGTATTTACAAAATCCCTACCACCCACCCAACCCGACAATATGCATACATTGTCCAATGAACTTCCACACACCAAAGCTTGGTATAGCGGGGCAATAACAATACCATTAAAGTGTGAACTGTTACACTATGTGATCAACTGACTTGGGTTTGTATTACTACCATACAACAAAAGATGCATGATACGATGGTGTGCGTCATGAAATTTAACGAAGTGTCTATAATACGCTCAAAAGTGAAATGTGGTACATATGTGTAATTTGCTTGCATGAGTGGAGTGTACACTCTGTTGGCATGCGTGATGAGGTGTAGAGTTTACTTGCATGCATGGAGTGTACAGTTATACTTGCATGTACGAGGTATGTACAATTTGCTTGCAAGTGTGAGGTGTGTATAGTATATTTGCATGTGTAACGAGTGTACATTCTGCATGCATGCATACACGAGGCGTGTATGTACTTTGTTTGCAAGCGTGAGAAAGTTTACGGTGTGTGGCCCGCTAGAGTACAACATAAATTGTCCATTTTATTCTAACGTTGACTGAATAGTTCATTGTGTGAAGGAACTGAACTGACATACAGGAGCCGGTACCGTGTCTTGATCTTTGCAACAATGTGAGCCCTCCAGCTATGGGCAGAGTCATTCTTTATGGGGAGGGAGGGGGGAGGGGGTGGCTTGATTTAATGGATAAATAGAGGAGAGGGCAACAAGATTGATATACCACAAATTCATTTAATGATCAAAAACTGATGAAACCATGGCGATAGAAATCAACTCATCTAGATAAAAATAGTGACTTTATACTAAGATATCACAAGTTATTTTACATAATTTATTTGTATCACACCTTATATAGTATTGACTCGACTCATTACAAAATCATACACACGACATCCACTTTGGCTTCTAACTAGTCTTATGGGTTGGAATTAGAACCCCCCCCCCCCCCAATTATCCAAGTGAACTCTCCCTATCACACATATCATATATAAACACAATCATATTATTTCTCTTTTTAGAGCGGTCAACTTTGGCACGAAAAATATTTATTTTCAATTTGTATGAATAACAGGGATTTCCACATTACCCCCTCCCCCTCCCCTTTCAAGTTATTATGCATCTTACCCCCTCCCCCACCTTCAAATTATTATGCATTTTATCTCCTCCCCACTTTTAAATTACTATGCATCTTTATGCTACATTGATCACAGGGTGATTAGAATCACACAACAGAGGAACCGCTATCACCCACTTGTGTAATCTACCACATTGAAGAATAATAGTTTTAGTTTGTATCTATCTTAGTAAACTGAAGGCTGGGTTACAAGTGTCATAGTCTTATTGTTTCATTATCAAGGAGTCAAATTCGACAAGTTGGAGTAAAAAATAGTGACTTTCCATGAATGTCAGTGACTCACAAATTATTGGACCAGGATTTTTGCTACCTAGGGTCTTGAAATCATGGGAACAGAAATCAGGAAATCTGGTAAAAAAGTTTTCCATACATTATACCATGGTGTTGTTTGGGAACCCAGGTAAATTGACAGGGGAATTCACTCAGGTAGATTTTACATACTTACTACCCTTAACAAAAACACTGGTAGGGAACCCTGGTAAAATGATTGGGGAACTCAGGTACTAGATTTTACCTACTTACCACCCTTAACAAAAACACTGGTAAAGAACCCTTGTAATGATGAGAACTCAGGTAGATTTTACCTACTTATCACACTTCGCAAAAAACATTGGACCAATGAACCCCCCCCCCTCTATTTGACGTGAACCCTCCCTATCACACCATACCCATTGACGTCAATCCCTTTACAATGTAAACACACTGTCCAATTATCTTTCTTTTCAGATTCCCTCACCAGTCATGAATAACGCACACAAATCAAAACTCTTGAAGACTGTCTGTCAAACACACACACACACACACACCAGACTTCACTAGTCCGTGTGGTATTTCCCACTAGATCTTAAGAACACTAAACCTGCCCGATTTACTACAACGACTACTTCACTACAACAGCTTTGCAAATAAGTAATCGACGATCAAGTATCCTTTTGGCCAGCACAGAAGTACATATGTCTATAGATATGCAAATGAGGTGTGACCTTACTCTGAGTGACTTTACACTGAGTTGACCCCATCGTAACTTGAGTATCTTAACGCCTAAGGGCTTGCAAGGGTAAACTTTGGTAAACTTTGATTACTAAATGAGGTTTTTCTCCCTCCAGACAGTAAACTTTTGTAACAAAATGCCAGACTGTTCCACATACTATTATTTTGACGTATGAGCTGTCTCACTTTCGAACAATGGACAATATTTTCATTCTACTGCTACATTATCTGTTATTTCTGGGTAATTTCATTCATGCTATGACTGGTATGAACTTTTTATCTCAAAATTAGAAGAAATAGTGAAACAATTTTGAAAAATTGACAAAAATTAAAAGCCCAAATTTTATACCTTTTGTGTGCAAATTTTACGTTTACATTGACAAGTATGGTCTTATATGTCCAAAACAAAAACATAATTCGGAAAGAAATTAGAAAAAATGAAAAAATAATGAATTGTATGATTTTTGGCGGGCATTTTAAACTTCCACGCTATGTTGCACTGCTGTATGTTGTATGTATACAGTATGTTGCTATGTACATGTACGCTAAACACTGCAATTAAACAAATGACATAAACTTAAAGTGGCCATATGGATGAGAATTGGGTATTTATTTTGGATATTTAATTCATAAAACAAAACAACTCTATAATGACTTCCTACTTGAATAATCGATGTGAAACAACATAGACCAAGTCCTCGTTTGTAACTCAATAAATTACAAAAGATTAATAAATGTATACAATGTTTGTTATTGTACGTACAATAACAAACTTTTTATGTTTGTTTAGCTTTTTGAAAAGTATTATTACAAACAAGGACTAATGTTGTTTCACATTGATTATTCAAGTACGAATTCATGATAAAATTGTTTTAAAAATTAAATATCCAAAATAAATACCCAATCATCATCCATATAACCACTTTAAATTGAGCCAAATAAAAAAAAGAAGTTTATTTGTGGTTATTTATAATTCAAATGATATAATATATATATATTCAATAACAACAAAAAATATTTTTCACCTTTCATTTTTCTATTTTGTAGCAATATAAATTTCAAACTATATCCCACAGTCTGAATTTCCAATTTCCTAAATTAATATGTGTAATATGACAGAACCCCATGACAGCAAGTGAAGTGTACTCGGGGTATTTGCACGAGCGCTAGTAATGTTCCCTGCTTCCGTACGCTCGTGACAGTGCAGCAGAAGAAAACATATGTTTATCTTCAACAGCAAATTTCCATCAAAATCATCAAAATCATACATCTCGATCATGCAATTTTGTGTGCAGCAAACTATTGAAGGTGTAATATACAATATAAGTATCTGTACTTCCAACATGCTGAGCCAAGTGTTATTAATCCAATTCAGTTGTTTACTTTCCCTGTTTGTAATGTAGGTTTCATTAGTCCATGGGCTGATGTCAACAGTTGTATATCAAACTAGTTCTGTGATGAAGAGTTCATCACACTCATACTGGTCTCATAGATGTAATCTGGTCTGAAGCTGTACGCTACAAATATACAAATGAAAGTTTCAGACAAAATTTCCCTTTACACTCAAAAGAAACGATTGTATTTATGTAAGAGTAACAAAAACAAGAGTGGAATTTCAACCCAATTGTCTATATTGTCAGCCCAGTCCAGGACAGTATCAAGTATCAGACATATCAAATCTCTGTGGTTGGTCACAAAGGTACCCAAGCATGACAAACTGGCATTACGTTGCTATTGTACGCCTTCTTGTCCCAAGTATCAATTTATACGATCTGACCGTTGGGTACAACATGGGTCATACAATTTGACTGCTAGGCTTTACATGGTTCATACACTGCTTCTGATTGAAGGCATACTATGTCAGACTGTCTTTGCTGTCAAACTGTCAAACGACCAATGGCCCTGATCACTTTGTCTCACTTTCGTACGTAAATTTGAGTGCGTTATTGTGAGGTGGTGATTACAAGAAATATTGTATGTTTACAACTACATCAATTGAATGGCATGGTTACTGCATCTGACGGTCCACATGTTAAACATTCTAAATATCACTGTTCCAGATCAGAATTTGTCACTTCAAGTTAAAGTGGTAATTACAGTTCATTATATTATTACAACATATGTCTAAACTTAAGAGCAGTGTGTCCTCTAAGCCAATTTGACACACCACTGACACACACAACTTCTAAATTCTAGTGACGCACCAAAATTTGGCGTTCCCCTATCTCTTATGTGGTGACTCACAAGAAATGCCAGTTTTTATCATTTTGACTCAAACAAACAAAATTTGGCGATCATTAGGGGGCACACTGTGTAAGGCATGTGGTCACTGCATCTGTCTGTTCCCCCACCCCTCTCCCACCATATCCCATCAAACCATCAAAATGTCACTTTTCCCTACCAGAATTTATCACTTGAGCAATTGTGATATAAAACTAAACAGACTGAATCTCATGAAAATAACAAATAAAAAAATTCACTTCAAAGATATTTTCAAGGTAGGTTTTTTCAACTAAAACAAAACGGTCCTAAAAGTACTTTTTTTCTCATCTTGCCTTGATACTAAACGTGATGACGATATCTCATCCTCTCGTCAATTACATTCAACTGTTAGTTGAGTTCCTAGTAAACTGAATGAACTAACCAATTACAGCTGCCTGTCAGTGCATGATGGATTCTTACTGACAGACGCTGTTCATTCTTTCCCCAGCAGGAGATTTAGCTAGATTTTTGATAGAATTTGTCCATTTGACTATATGTTAGACAGAGTATAGAAGTTCATGTATAATCAGTAACTAGACTAGCTGAAGAGTTCTCCCCAGGATAGATTACAAGGATGGCGGCTATTTTGCATATCAATTTACATTTTCCATACATATAAATAACATGGTAATTTGCATATTGGTTTGCATAGTAATCAGCATATAATATACATGTCTTCAACACAGGAACCAACTCTGACATGTTTATGTTAACACATACACACATGGACATTGAGGATCAGCCATTTCTCTTCATGTGAAAGTATTATTATGATTTTGTCATTCAAAAGATTACTAAAGCTCACGGATGGTAGAACACTTTTGAAGCACGGTAGAAACCTGTCAAGCATGGCGGCCTGGTTGGCAAGGATGGTGTTTGCACCATGATTTCTCTATAGTGGGGAGAACACTGTTAACTTCTAAACCATAACGTGAGTCGTAGCTGACAATATGGCATAAATCTCATACCTGTACAGACTAACGATTCCACAATAGGCAGTGAAATCCTACCAAACCACCCCTCTAACCTTGACAAATGGAACAATCCCACTATTTATTACCATCAACCCCTGAATAATCAGGGGGATGAAAGGTTCCTACAAGTGAAGTGCTGTGAAAGGCATTTCCTGTTCAGTTAAATAGGGCTTCACCCTCAAGCCAACAGGGACCGATTGATACAATTACTGATAGAATCAGGTCTCCAAATATTTTGCCTGGGGCACTAAATCTCTTTTGAAATCACTGAGTTGATTGTATTCGGTGGAAGTTTAACTCATTCGTTGGTGTACTAACGTCCTAACAGACTCCCCAGAGTACGGCGCTATTAAAATAGTAACAACTAGAAACGAAGACATTTGGGCGGAGACATTGTCAATGGAAAGTATGTCTGTTTCTACAACTGTTTTTTTTAGTGGTGAACACACCTGTACTTTTGTTTCCTGGGGTAGCTTTTTTTTTTCTTTTTCTTTTTTTGACAGTTAATGTGGAAATTGTCGTATTTTTTTGTCTGCTTTGTACAAAGGAATGGTCATTAATTGACCAAGGCGTGGTTAACAGACATGGTAGGCAATGCAATGTCTTTGCCGAAAGGGTTTGCAAAAGTACTGAATGTACTAGTATACATGTACTTGTTACGTCGTAAGGCTGTGATTTTCACCACATTTCTTCCTCTTTGTTACCCCTCGCTGTTGCAAGACTTTTGTCAGATTACTAAGTTAGTATTACATAGTTGTCTGGCTGAGCAAAATAAGAAGCACTGTGTTTTTGTTAAGGGTGGTAGTAGGTAAAATCTAGTTCCCCACCAGCGTTTTTGTTAAGGGTGGTAAGTAGGTAAAATCTACCTGAGTTCCAAAGTCATTCTACCAGGATTCAACCGGTGTTTTTTTTTTGTTAAGGGTAGTAAGTTACTAAGGTAAAAATCTACCTGAGTTCCCCAGTCATTTTACCACGGTTCCCTACCAGTGTTTTTGTTAAGGGTGGTAAGTAGGTAAAATCTACCTGAGTTGCCCAGTCAATTTAATGTGGTTCGCCACCAAAATTACGGAATGTATGTAACTTATGCAAGTTTATACCGATTTACCCCTTCATGTTACCAGGTTCCCAACCCTTTAGCAAAAATACTGAAAAGCCTTCATAGCTCATCGATGTTAGAATGACAGCTCTTACTTACGATCAGTGTAGATGTAAGCTATCATAAACACGGATCATCAATGTACACAAACTCCAGAAAAAGTTGTTCTCAACCAGGAAAAGTTATCCTACATGTATCTCATACAATGTATGGCAACTGTTATCACCTTGTATGTATTTGTAGATATTTACATAATATTTGCTTCGTGTAAATTATCTCAACTTTTATGCTTATCTCAATGAGGGCAAATTTACATATTGAATTCATTTGCATACAGTCAATTAGACTAATGTACGTTATCACTCCCCATTGCGACCAATCAAAGTACATTAAACATTTACTCTGTTAATAATCTTTGATGGTACTGAATGCAAGAAATAGGTACTGTATCATGGGTCTTTCACCCTTTCAGGACTAGAAACTTTCCCGCCAAAATTTTTGAACAAAAATTCTTGTTTCTCTGTAATTATTGGAAAAAAATCTACTTTATTTTAGACCAGAATTCAAGAAATATTACTTCCCAATGAAGTAATATTCTCTAGTTTTAGAAAATGTTCTTTAATACAATCAAGTTGCTATTTATTCCAATGTCGTCTCTAGGAATGAAAGGGTTAAACAAATTTAGGAGATACAGCAAATTTCACAAGATTTTACACTCTCTGAAACCTGTTTACTCAGACCACAATCTGTGATTCAGTATCACTGTCTTACTATATCAGTAATACTATTAGTAACAAAGGTAAACAAATAATGTACATGTACTTTGAAAATAATACACTCCATCTGATTGGTCACAATGTGGAATGATAACATACATCAGCTTAATTGACCAAATTCAAATGAAATCATTATGGCAAATGTACCTCAGTGAGATGACGCAGAGCAAAATAATTTGCAGCGGATAAATATCTAAAAACATGCATAAGGGGAAACTATTCCAGTTTAGACCCTTTCCTGTTACCTGGATGCCAAGCCCTCTGTGAAAATTCTAGTGAGTACTACCTCAAATCAACCACAGAGTGTAGAATCTAGGCTTGGCTAGTGATTCTACTGTACAGCTGCACTCGGTTGAAGCTAACAAAGAGTTTGTTGGGCATCTTGGCAATGCTCTATTACCCAGTACACCCATTCCCTAGAGCCTCATAAATAGAACACAATCATGTCCTAAATAATGGCTTCAGTTTACCAACAATACAACCTGTGTCTGGAAACCATTTGTACTTACAGTACATGTAATTATACTTGAAACCTCTGCCACTGTTATGTAACATTCCACAACAGAACTCAAAATTCTCAGTTAGTCCAAGCACACTATCAAACCTATGGTATCCCAGGGTTGTATCACTACCAGTGGTCAGCTCTGGTACTAGTACCAGTAGTAGAGGAATGTGGCCAGTGCTAGAAACTCCATGCCCCATTTTAGACCCAATTTGACCAAAAACCAACACCCAATTTTAGAACATTACAGGTTTTTAAATTAAAAGTTGAAGCTTTACACCTAAATATACTTTCCTTAGGAGGCAACATTTTGGGGGCAATTAATGGCAATTATGATTCGGTAAACATTGTATCTTGACTACCACATTTCTAAGATGGTTGTCTGTTAGTGTTAGACCATGAATAGAAAACTGTAGGTAAAATAGTTCACTTGGGAAAATGTGACTACCAAGGGAATAGAAGTTGAATTTAAGCCCTGAAAGAACAACCCAATGGCATACAATTGTTATGTAATGTGCCAAATGACATCTTACAGTTCTCTCTCTCTCTCTCTCTCTCTCTCTCTCTCTCTCTCTCTCTCTCTCTCTCTCTCTCTCTCTCTCTCTCTCTCTCTCTCTCTCTCTCTCTCTCTCTCTCTCTCTCTCTCTCTCTCTCTCTCTCTCTCTCTCTCTCTCTCTCTCTCTCTCTCTCTCTCTCTCTCTCTCTCTCTCTCTCTCTCTCTCTCTCTCTCTCTCTCTCTCTCTCTCTCTCTGTGCTAATGTTATGTATGTCTATGGGAAAATAAATGGTTGTTACGCAGTACCTTGAAAACAAAATAATGAACCCCAAATTTTCTTTTTGTTAAGAATATAAAAAAATCGCATCATCACACCACTTTAGACAAAATGTCCTGACCAGAAACAAACATTTTTTCTGTCTTAAAATTCTTAAATTTCATAACAGTACACACTTTATATAAACTATTTAACCCAAGCTTTGAACAGTAACACACAAAGTACATATACATGTTGTGTTCTACTTTCCAACATCTGGAATAGATTATTCCAATATCAAGGCACATCCCGAGGGCATTCCCATATCAAGGAATATCCCCAAGGGTACTTTTGTCAAACAGCTGACTTACATTGTGGCAGAAATTAAACAGTGGTTGACTTGAAGCAATCAAGGTTATCACATGATAATGAGGCAATCAAGTTAGACATATTCCATTACATAAACTAGTACACTTTATATACAAACTACCAGATTTACTCTATAATTTCTGTATTAGAATGATGACTTTCCCTATACGAGAGTGGAGATTGTTATAGTAATTGTAATGTGTTGTACAGGAACTAGTCTATGACACAAGGCAAGGGACAACAGTCGCTTGGGCCTCGACCACTCGGGCCTTCGGCCCTCGATATCAGTTTGCGATTAGACTAGTGTTGCGCCGGATCGGAGTTTAGATAAAACGTAGGGAAAAAAAGGTGCGAGCGACTGTCAACAGTCTAGACAAAGACATACCAGATACTCTGTAAAGCTGGAAATTTTTGCGAAAGACTTATTTCAATGGAAAACATAAAATGTAAATCTATGTAGAAATTAAAATGCCTTAATTATTGCATATGACCACAATATACTAGTCTGGTAATTAGTACAAATAAGTAGTGACTAAAATGCCTTCTTGCATATGACCATAATATACTAGTCTGGTAATTAGTAACAATAAGTAGTGACTAAAATGCCTTCTTGCATATGACCACAATATACTAGTCTGGTAATTAGTAAAAATAAGTAGTGACTAAAATGCCTTCTTGTACATGAACACACTGTACCAGTCTAGTAATTAGTAAAAATAAGTAGTGACTAAAATGCCTTCTTGCATATGATCACAATGTACCAGTCTGGTAATTAGTAAAAATAAGTAGTGACTAAAATGCCTTCTTGTATATGACCACAATGTACCAGTCTGGTAATTAGTAAAATTTACTCTAATTGAGAACTAACTTTTGGGTTTAAAATCATAATTTTTTTCTAGTGGTGCATACATCAAGATTTATGTAAGTACATCACAGTTTGAAATCTAACCCTGACATTTGAAATTATATCCGCTGGTATCTGATAATTTCTTTCGTCTGTTTACAATCAAAACTATAATTATCAGATAATGTTCTGCTCTTTAGAATTGTTTGTAGATAAGTCATGATATTTCTAAGATTATAATTTTCACTAGTAGATAGAAGACAAAATGTCAGATCTTAAGAAAAAATTTGACCCTGCATTTGATATCTGTATCTCATATCTGATAACATCTTAGGTCTGGTTATAATCACTGTAATGATTTATCAAATCCTGTCAATTTCATCAGATTATGTACGCTCTTTGGATGCAAGTCAAATTTTCTCTAGCCTTTCTTTATATTCTTTTCGTTCTGTTTTTCCTTGTGTGCTGTGTACTTCTTTGTTTCGTATGTAAATAAAAAAAAAATTCAAAAAAAAAAAAAAAAAATGTACATCGCAATCTTTGCATTTGCTTCACTAAATGTTGTCTCACTAACCACTGTAATGCTAGTAAGACATTTGATTATTTTCGCCATGCCCCTGATTGTAGTTATCAGCATGCATGTTTGTAGATATTTACATATTATTCGCAATATATGTAAATGTGTCCCTCTTGTGCTTATCTCAATAAGGGACTATTTACATATTGACTTCATTTGCATATTGACTTTTTTTGCATAGTCGATTAGACTGATGTATGTTACCACTCCACATTGTGACCAATTAGTTTGAGAGAATTTTTTTAAGATGAGTAAATCATAGATTTCAGATCAATGAATCATTGATTTCCGATCATTAAATCACTGATTTCAAATGAGTAAATCATAGATTTCAGATCAATGAATCATAGAGTTCCAATCATTAAATCACTGATTTCAAATGAATACATCGTAGATTGTAGATCACCAAATTATCAATTTCAAATCGATAATTCTATGATTTCGATAAATCACATGTACAGGGCTCTTACCTTGAGTTCTATCATTATCATCTGCTATCTTTGGTGAATGTGCTGCAGGACTTTTCTGCGACTTGTTGTGATGGTGAGCCATTCTCTCTGTCTCACTCTCAATTTATTCTATTCATGAATAACTTTGATCTGTAAAATTAAATTAAAATTGCAAGTTGTTAGGTTACGACCAAACTCATTAAAACCTGATGATGTCAGCTAACCGTTCATTGTTATTTTTACCTTGGTATTTTTGCTTGAATTAACCTTCCTGATACAGAGATTGAGTACCAATTTGCATGAATATTTTTGATCTGTAGAAGCTCAGCGTTGCAGCCAGCCTTTTGAAAGGGTGGGACATAGTGTCCCAAGACTTTCATTTTTCTGGGTCATCATACATATTTTGGGGGACATTATGAAAAAAGAGCACCAGTTTTTAAAAACATTTTCCCAGATGCTGATCCATGCTGTATGATTATGCAGTTGCCTATCCAACTCTGTTGTTATCTATGCAATATATACAATCATTTGCTGTTGCTATAGGTATGGTCATGTTGCTAAACATATTTGCATACAATTTTAGTGTGGGTCATCTATGACCCGTCACTTCCAAAATTGTGGGTCAGGTCCAAAAAATGTATGGCAAATGACTCTAAAATCCCCTCTGGCTGCAACACTGGAAGCCAAAAAAAAAATTTTGCAAGTTTATTATCAGTTTTATGTAATAATTTGCATGAATAACTTTGATCTGTGAAAATGAAAGGGGGCATATTCTCAATTTCCAGTTCCCAGTACGGAAATAGAATGGCCTATTTGCCACTTGTGTAAGCAGTAACACTTTGGTGAACCCTTCCGTTAGTTAAAACATGCAACATACACATACATGTACATGGGGGTCACAAGAGATACCTCTAAAACCAAATTACTTGCAGCCAAATTTTAACCTGGTATGCATGATACAGCTGGAACCATAATTTGATACTGTGAGATGTTTGGTAAACCAATCCCACGAGTCGTTAGTTACATATATACATTGGGAGTCAGATGTTGGCATGACGACAGATTGAATCAGACTGGTGTAAAATCTGCTAACTTTGAAATCAAATGTTTGTTTGTTTTCTGTCTACTCCAGCTACATGTATCACAGTCAGCCATATAATATAATATACCATATGCAGACAAGCAACCATTCTTGCAAACCAGAGTTATTATTTCTACCACTACATTTCGGAGGCTCGTTAAGAACGTTGCCGTAAAACAGGCCGTGGTTTGCGACGATGAGAAGAGACCAAAATATCATAAATATACAATCTGTATTGGCATAGAAAATGACAATTCCTATCATTTTAGTTTTTTGAAAGTCAAAACTTCAAAAGCTAAGTGCAAAATCCAGCACATTACATAATGTAAAAAAACCTACAATTAGTTACTGTATCTGTAAAACATTGAAAATATTCTATGATTGTCATTGCATATATACATTAATAATAATATTGTAATTACATTATCGATCATATCTATTGTGTTTGTCAATATTTTGTTTCTTTGTTTGTTGTTCATAAGCATAACTAATTTAACTTAAGTCTGTATCTCCTATATGTTGTTTATCAATTTGCTTGTTTATCTGTTTGTTCATTTGTTTGTTTATGTGTTTGTTTGTTTGTTTATAATCATAACTAATTAACTATGTATCTCCTGTAGGAAATTAACATGTTCTAACAAACTGGGCATAACTATTATAATTTGTTATCGGAAATACACCCCTCTCCCTCACCCCTCACCCTCACCCCTCCCCCACTCCAGTCACACAATAATGCACATGAAAAAGTTGAAAATATTGAAAAAACATTTAAAAACCCTAATAATTCAGAAAGTGTCACAAGTGTGTCACATTATATAATATAGTCTGGCCTCAATTACAGTCACTGAGCCACCCCCCCCCTCCCATCCCCCTCCCGCGATTCAAATGTTGCAGTCAATACTATTAAAAATATTGAAAACACAGAAATAATTCAGACAGTGTCACACCATGAATAGTATTACACAATATGGTCAAAGTCTGGCCTCAATTACAGTCACTGAGCAAACCCCCTCCCATCCCCCAACCCCCTCCCACCCCCTCCCCCGATAAATATATTGTGCAGTCAATGCAAATGAAAACACTTAAAAATATTGAAAACACATAAATAATTCAGAAAGTATCACACCATGGATAGCATTACACAATATGGTCAAAGTCTGGCCTCAATTACAGTCACTGATTTGATTCAATTCTGTACAATAGACTGGTATGACACACAAAAGACACTATAGAAACACAGGTCAGGGTATAAGCTCTACTTCTGAAAAGACGTCTTTGTTATGTAAAATTTGATGACTTTTTGTAACAGTAATCCCTTAGTTGTATCATGTTAAAGGAATGTTACAAATGATCTCTATCCAAGAGAATGCCGTTAAAAAACATCTCATGTTTTCTTGAGGGTAAAAAATGTACCAACCAGAGTTTTGAAATGTTTGGGGTTTGCACAAATTTGGCTGATAAAAACCAGGGCTCCAAATTAACATATTTCTTTGGTAATCCTATATATATATATATATATATATATATAGTGGGCTACCAATTTCAGAAAGTGGTAGCCCAAAGATTGTGACCTGTCATCCTATATTCCTGAACTGAAAACAGAATTCCTCTGGTGGAAATACATGTATATGAAATAATGTCCATAAAATCGTCCACCCTTGAAACCATACATAAGCTGTGGTAGCCTGAGTGGACTACCAGCTGAGCTGTAAATTATGGTAGCCCCATGACAAGAATTGGTAGTCTTTGGACACTGGACGAATGTTAATTTCTAGCCCTGAAAACTGTTGTAACAAGTTTGGTGTTTATTCTATTGTTTTAGTTGTCTGCAAACAATTAAACAGGGGTATTTTCACTTTGGCTTTTCTCTCTGAGCCCTCTTGTAATTTCTGTGTTCTCTCTGAACAAGGTAACAGGGACACTGAGCTCTCTTGTAATTTCTGTGTTCTCTCTGAACAAGGTAACAGGGACACTGAGCCCTCTTGTAATTTCTGTGTTCTGTGTGAACAAGGTAACAGGGAACTGAGCCCTCTTGTAATTTCTGTGTTCTCTCTGAACAAGGTAACAGGGACCCAGAGCCCTCTTGTAATTTCTGTGTTCTGTGTGAACAAGGTAACAGGGACACTGAGCCCTCTTGTAATTTCTGTGTTCTCTCTGAACAAGGTAACAGGGACACTGAGCCCTCTTGTAATTTCTGAGTTCTCTCTGAACAAGGTAACAGGGGAACTGAGCCCTCTTGTAATTTCTGTGTTCTCTGTAAAAAAGGTAACAGGGACACTGAGCCCTCTTGTAATTTCTGTGTTCTCTCTGAATAAGGTAACAGGGACCCAGAGCCCTCTTGTAATTTCTGTGTTCTCTGTGAACAAGGTAACAGGGGAACTGAGCCCTCTTGTAATTTCTGTGTTCTCTCTGAACAAGGTAACAGGGACTCTGAGCCCTCTTGTAATTTCTGTGTTCTCTCTGAACAAGGTAACAGGGGAACTGAGCTCTCTTGTAATTCCTGTGTTTTCCCCAAGTGCCATGTCTCAATCCTGGGTCCTGAAACTGAGGTCCTTATTTTTAATGTATTTCTGTGTTCTCTCTGAACAAGGTAACACTTGGGAACTGAGCCCTTTTGTAATTTCTGTGTTCTCTCTGAACAAGGTAACAGGGACACTGAGCTCTCTTGTAATTCCTGTGTTTTCCCCAAGTGCCATGTCTCAATCCTGGGTCCTGAAACTGAGGTCCTTATTTTTAATGCCAAGCAGGTTGAGTTGTAAATTACAGGGTATCAGCCACCCCTCTATAAATTATAAATCCCTTTTATATTGCCTTACAATGTATATGAATGGAACGAACCATGTGCAAATTATAGGGTTGTCCTCATAACATTCTAACAGCTATTAAAGGCACAGATAACTCTGAACTATTGCTTGAAGAGTAGTCTAGTTTCCAATACGTGATATGATCACTATATGACCACTGGGCTCAAAATAAACTTTTTAGTTTGGTAGCCATGTTAGATTACAACTTTCAGAAATTGGTAGCCCAAGGTTGGTGACAAATAGTCCTATATCCCTGAACAGAAAACAGGAAATATGTGTGTTATTAAAATACTTCCATGTCTGTAAATCTTCCATTGCATAGCCTGAGCGGGGTACCAGCTGCAAATTATGGTAGCCCTATGACAAAAATTAGTAGATGTTGGGCACGGATGGGACTACTGTTAGTTTCAAGCCCTGGATCATCTCTACGGGCCGTATAGTCAAACTGGTTACTCCAGCACAACATTCTGTGCTTACCACAACAGTGACAGTTTAATGGTATCTGAAGCATTGACATCAAAACAGCTGTACTGATTGAATATTCATGAACAATGAAGTAACCAATGACATCTTTCTGTCAGTTTGTCATGAATTACCACTGATGTGTGCTGTTCACCATTGCCCCAGCAGGCAGTTTAGCTAGATTTTCAGTAACATTTGTCAGTTTGATGGTCTAGTTTCTATACAGTATCGTTACTATTTACACCTCCACTCATTGGTTTAGTTAGAAACCACGTTGACATCCAGACTATCAGTTTGACTATACGTGGAAAGGAGAGCGATTGTAAAAAACATCACCAGCTAAGAACTAGACTAGTTCGTTGTAGAGATGATGTGATTCTAAAAGAATGTTCAGTTTGTTACAAAACAATGCTTTTTCAGTTCTTTGCACAGGAAGAGAACACTTCAACAATTGATATGCTTAACTGATTCTTCCATTTAATCGCTTTACAGAACTGTACAAACAAATAATACTGTATCTATTACCTGGTTGCAAACAATACTAAAAATTCACCGGGTTCTCAGAGACAGGTTGTACCAGAGATGTTGATAGACGTTTGACAGCGATGTTGTCAACGCTGACAATAAAGGTACTATTTTTGTAATGGCCCCTATATAACACTCCATAATAGCACAGGAGGTGGACAAAACAAACAGATGGGTGACGCAATCAGTGATGATAGGGGTGTACTGTGAGAATGAATGTCCATGGAATTTGGGGTTTATACTCAGTCACTGAAAAATTTGATCACAGATTCTCACCAAGGGTGTACTACAAAAAGAGAATGGGTCACTCATCATTTAAATACTGGTTAGGTTCCAATAGGGAACTTGCAATCCAGACTGAGCATGCTCAGATGCAAAGGACTATGGGATTACCTGAGGTTATCATAATACCTAATCTGGAGCTACCGATAAAATAAACCTCCCACAATAGTCAGGGTGACTATGAATTGATTATTTGTGGTTACAAACAATGTAACATTATTGTTTATAATACTAATTGATTAGCATTTATTACCACATTTCCCATGATGCAACATTCAACATGGCGGGTTCGCATGTTCCCAATTTCTATGGCTGGACTGACTAGGGCACAGTGATGTGTAGTCTACAACATGTAGATGTTAACATAGTTTCTAACTGTGTGAGTGGAGGTGTAAATCATAATGATACCCTAAAGGAACTATCTAGACGAAGTGATGTGATACCAATAACTTCACTTTGTAGCCATTCTGACTCAAATGCTAGCATTGTAGATTCTATGCCAGCCACTACAACCCAGTCAACCATCATGATTCCATGAAATTTCCGGCATACGATAATAGTTACTACCTGTGTTTTGCCAGGTTTATATATACAGCCGAGATTGTCTGGGCACAGTTTTGGTTCAACTATTCCCCAATAACATTTAAAATTCTAAAACAACTGCAGCAGTGGAGCAACTTTTAGATTCTTAGCCACATGCACTCCAACCAGTCAGTCACCTTGATTCAATAAAATTTCAATAATCTTAATTATAATATCTCCATAGCAACCTGTTTCCTGCTAGGTTACCATTTATGCACCTGAGATTGTCTGGGCACAGTGTTGGTTTAGCTCTCGCCCAATAGCATTAAAAATTTTTTAAAAAATTGCAGCATTGGGGCAATTTTAGATTCTGACTCAATCTCAGCCAACCACTCCAACCAGTCAGTTGCCATGACAACATCCACGACATATACTCCACCACTTGACAATCCTTCATTTGTATCTTGTTATCTTCTTAGAAGACTCATAAAGGTTTTAAAAAGATGGGTCATCTTGATTACGCTATCATTTCTGATATCATCTTCTTACTTTATAGATAACAGTGACTCATCTGTCAGTTGTAAAGATGATGGATTGAATAATGCCATCTCCACGAGGAGATCAAATTTGTGATCATGATACACCATATATAATAATAATGTTGCAAGAATGAATGTCCATGGACTATGGATTCATACTAACAGTGTACCCTCTAATGATAGCTATTTTTTTTTGTGAGTCAAAATGAGAAAAGCTGGGATTTCTTTCGAGTCACCACGTAGTAAGAGATAGAGGAACACCAAATTTTGGTGCATCACTAAAAAGTCTGCAATCCTGACACGTCAAGAAAGTAGCAGACTGATGCGATTCGTTTTCATCCAAAATAGACCGATTATTGATGAGTTCAGACAGAGTGACATGATAACCCTGAGAAAATGGAAATAATGATATTACAGTATGAATTATCTGCGAGTTGGTAGAATGGAATGATTAGGGAAACGTAAACGATACTACAGGAATGAGATATCATTAATAATTTGTGACAGACTAATGACGAAATCATAGTAAGTTCACACTACTAGATAATTTCACCCCTACAAAATAATGGTACAGACTACAACTAATTTGCATACATAAAACTAATTTGCATAAATAGCACTAGACTACAACTAATTTGCATACACACAACTAATTTGCATAAAGAGCACTAGACTACAATCAATTTGCATAAATAACATTATAGCATATGATTATTTTGCATAAAAAGTAGTACAGCATACAACTAATTTACATACTTTTTTTATTTTGCAAGATTGAAGGGTTGTAAGACAAACAGAATTAAGTACAAAGGAATACCATTCCAGAATATAGAGACATAAATTTGAAAAATAAGTGGGAGGATGACAACTAGATGGAATGATAAATTTGAAAAATAAGTGGGGGGGGGTGACAACTAGATGGAATGATAAATTTGAAAAATAAGTGGGAGGATGACAACTAGATGGAATGATAAATTTGAAAAATAAGTGGGAGGATGACAACTAGATGGAATGATAAATTTGATAAGGTGGGGGGATGACAACTAGATGGAATGATAAATTTGATAAAGTGGGGGATGACAACTAGATGGAATGATAAATTTGAAAAAATAAGTGGGAGGATGACAACTAGATAGAATTACAAGTTCAAGGTAAGGATTTGTCCCTTTTGACTTGGTAGCTGTCCCATGTGGCAGGAAGTGGAGAGGACAAATAAACAGACTTAAGTATAAGTTTATTATCAATCAACTAGGTGTTACTCCCTGGAGAGCCCTCTAACTTTATGGAGTATTTGATATGGGGTAACTGGAATGTTTTTTTTTATAACCGTTTTATTGAAATATGAGGAGTTACTTGTAATATCACAATCTGATTAGAACATTTGTGTCGCTGTACACATATGGTATGATAAATCTAATCAAATTAATTTTCAGGTCCGCACCTAAAAATCAGTGCCCCCTAAAGTAATGATCATGATTTCATCCTGTTCTTGTAACTATGGATACAATCAATTCTATCGTAAATGTACGAAAAAAACCCATGACGAGCGAGTGTAGGTGTGCGTTATTCTACGCTTGTGACAGTGCAGCAGAAAACACTGTAAGCAAGAGTAGAAATACCCCCCCCCCCACCCCAATACCCACACTGGCAATCACGTGGCATGGGGTTCGGTTATCATTACATATATCTGTGACCAAAACACACTGTTCCGTGAAAATGTCACTATGCAATCACATGATTTTGTGTGTAGCGATCGACCACATCCTCAAATCCATAACATTTGCATGTAGGTATGCAACAATGTTTTCGGTATTGCACTGCAGTGCAAATACCGCTAGTATGCGGATACACCAAAATAATCTCTGATATGTATGTAATAATTAATAGTATTTTTAAACCTCTCATCAGTGAGTGCACTGTTTGTTGTTGGATCGAAAAAATAACAGAATTACAGAAATTGTAGCTCTAATCTGAGGCCAAGGTGTAAGATTCCAAAACAAGTTGCATGTGTGGGAACTTCAAAGTTAACTTCATTTGCATATAAATAGGTTTATTAAGAACTCATTTACATATATATAGATACATTGTAGCTCAAAACACACATGTTTTTGTTAGGTCAATGTCATGGTTGTTACAGTGTAACAAGTTAGTTTCAAAACAGTCTTTTACAAAACAGACCAGGGTGTGTGAATCAGTTATGCCTTTGTGTTTGGTGGGTTGGTTTGGCATGGAAGTGTCAAGTTTGATCACATCCTGTGTGTGGGTGTGTTATTATTCTCTTCAAAGCAAAGAGAACAGTGTTGACTAATCAACCACTGAGATGTCATCACAACATAACATGACCCTGTTAGTTAGCTGTGATGTGTTTTTTGTAACTAACATTTTCAAATTAGCTCTTAGATAGAGTAGTATGTAGCAATTTACATAAATTTTTCTACATTTTTTAGCAGAGAGAATAAAACATTAGTTTTCCATATATTAGTGTTTTAGATAACATTTCAGAACCCTGGTTTGACTGTGTGTGACAACATACCATTTCAAGACTTGGTTACTATTTGATCAATTCTTAGCCTTGTATATTTCACTTCATTTTTTCAAGATTGATTGATTGATTGATTTACAGTTTCCCAATCATTCAGTGTTTTTGCCAAGGTTTTAGAACTAAAAAAATGAAATTTGGTAAAATTCAGTTTCCTATACATGTATGTACATTGTGTTTTTATGATAGGTTTTAGAACCCTTGTAACAGAGAGAGGGTGAAATCTGGTAAAATTTAGTTTCCTATACATTCTGTGTTTTAGATTACTTGCACTGGTGCGCATGCATACTAGTGGTATTTTCACTGCAATGCAATACCAAAAATATTACTGTATACCTGCATGCAAATTATATGCAAATGAGGACACGGTTTTCTGTTACACAAGATTGCAACGTATGATTTTTATGGAAATCTGCCATTTCAGATAACATGTAATAATAACAGAACCCCATACCATGTGAGTGTCTGTGACACGCGAGTGCAACTATGGTGTATACAGGGTTATTCGCACTCTTGCTAGCTTGCAGTGTTTTTTCCTGCACTTTCACTCATTACACTCACACTCGTGAAAGTACAGGTGCAGAGAACACTGCAAACATGAGAACAAATACCCCAAGTACGCCACAGTTGCACTCGCGTGTCATGGGGTTCTGTTATATTGATTTTATACTAGTATGGGTTCTAATCAAACAATACTCAAATATTTACAAAGTATTTTGACATTTTCAAAGTTGCAATTTCTAGAAGACATGTGTGGATACTACGGCTATTTTATTACAAGATCTAAGGAACCCCGCCATTGTTGAAATGTATAAACCATTTCACACAGTTTCTTACATTTGTTTTTAGAACATGATCACAGTGTAAAATTCCAATGGATTTTTTTGTTGTGGTAGAAATATGCAGACTGTTTTGCTTGTCGTTCAATGCATGTAGTTCAGTTTCAAACAGTAAATTCAAAATATGGTGTTTTTTTAATTACTTCTTTTCACATCATAGCAACAAAGTTGGATTCTATGTTATCAGTATAATTTCTTGTAGTTGTACAAATTTTTAAAATAAAAGTTGAAAACATTTGAATTTATCTCTCTCAACTAAGGGATCATTTACGATGCCTTTTTTCAAATTGATAATAACTACTCCATTGTTTTGCTGCATTTCAACTACCTGTTATATCGAAATGCCAAAAACACGCATGAAAATACAACGATTTGAAAAATCAAAACATTGCGAAAATTGGATCATTTTCACATTTCAAATCATTTTCATCATTTTCAAATTATCATATGTTAACACATGACAATAGATTCAAATGAAATCAAATATCAATATTTGTATTTAAAAACGTCCGATAAATACAGTGTCACTACATTGCTCACCAAATTCCGGTGTATGCAATCAATTTAAGTTCTCTGTTGATGCATCAATCTCGTATTAGGAGTCCTCTACAGAATATTGTTTTTGTAAATTTTTCATTACATGCAAAATCAATGCACATTTCATGTATCAGTATATATAATATATGACAATAAAACACATATCATATCATATCATATCATATCATATCATACTACTAGTATCTTGGCCTTCATAGAAAACCATATAAAACTGAGAGTCTGGTTGGAGTAATAGGGATTTAAAAGTTAACTTTTCCGGGATCTAATTTATACGGAATAATTCTGTAAACCTGGAAATTTTCCCTAAAGATTTATTTTTGCTTTATTCGCTGGAAAACAAAAATGAAAATATAAGTAGTGACTAAAATACTTTTTTGTACATGAACACACAATGAATGAATGAACGAATGAATGAATGAATGAATGAACTGGTATTTTTAGGTTGGGGATGAGGTTGTGAAGTTATAGTTTGAGCAAAAAAAAAAATATTAATAAAACTGAATTAAATACCAGAAACATGGTTTTTGATGTTAGCACCAGGGTTTTAGTAAAGAACAAACAGTTATTTATGGGGAGATGGGTTGTCATGTTGAAAAAAGTAAATAAATTCAAAATTTCAAATGTAACTAAAACTGAATTGTGCATTTAATTTAAATTTCACTTAGCATGGTTTTAAAAAGGAATGGTCTTGGATTTTAGGGTATTTACTGAGTTTTTTAGTTTTATTTTGAACTGAACAAAACATATATATGTATATAAAGCCATGAGAGTAACATGTAAGAAAGATAGCATACATGCCAACACTACCGAATTACACAAAATAAACATTAACAAACTTGCCACAGAAAAAGCTACAGAAGTGAAAAAAATTGGCATGAACACCCCTATTTTTAGTACACTTGTCCAAAATAGCATGAAAAATATTGGACTGCACCAAAATATAGGTGAATATTGGTTGGGTAGGTCTATTTTGAGGTGAAATTGGAGCAGAAAGATGTGATTTGGGTGACTGGGTAAGTTTAGATAGGGGAAATATGGTCAATATATACAGTTATAGTGTACAACTTATGTAAACTAATCCTGTGTTTGCATACAGCCTCCACTTTGACATAAGTACTACTACAAATGCAGTTGTATGTATTAACAATACAGTTGTCAACTTTGCTATTCAGTGCATGGCCATGCGATTCTTAAAACACCCATTCATTCAGCACAGACTATGAAAACTGAACGACATCCACAGAAAAGGGGAAAAATGCTAAGAATTTGTTGAAGTTTCACATCGATGTTTGGAAATTTAACACTTATGTGTATTTGATGAGGTTGGGAAATTCATGGGTAGTTGTGTTAACATTTGGTGGTTATTTGTGACCAGATTAGGACGACTTTGTGTAAAATGAGCCAGCAATGCAAAGTGATCAGGGGGTGTAAAGTACCATGGATGGCTTTCGTAAGCTGCCATTCACAGCCCCTACACAAAGGAGTGAATAGGGACACTTTTGTATCCGGCCAAATGACAGATAACGCGTGAATAAGGAGGCTACATGGGTTCGTACTTTCTTCAAGAAAGGAGGGGCTGGAAGCAACATTTTCAAGACCCCTGCTAAGCAAGCGTAACTGACCCTGAAAACTGTGTTAGCTTTGCAGTTTATTTTTTAAATTCTTACACAGCGTGGTCTACGTTTCAGCCAACAATTCGGCAGACTTTGGAAGGCAGAAGCAAATGATTCCAAGCTCGTCTACATTGGAGAGAGATATCGGGTTTGTGTTGTCAGTGTTTTGTCTACAAACTTGAGCACTCACTTATCACATTAGAAAAGACAGAAACATCCAGGCGTTGTATTTCCTGTACGGCCTTGTAGCTGACACCTTTAGAAAAAAACGCCACATTTAAAATGGAAAAATTTGACAGTTTGAACTTTATCACGGGGTGACAATTATTAACACTGCCGCGAAAACCGTTTTCATTTTCAAAAACAACAGAGAAAGTCCTTGGGTGAGTGGTGTGTCTGAATAAAACAGGACAGAGTTTTGATTGTAACACAATATCTACGGGTCTGGCTTCTACAAATTACAATGAAAACGTTTCACGGGAGATGTAATGAGGCGGTGAACCAACTGAAGTCAGAGACGTGAAAAAATAAAGTTTACACTATCCTTCCGTCAAAGAGCGTATTCGGTCTCAGAATGGGTCGGTTGAATTTCAGGTATACATATTCTAACGTTAACCGGTCAGAGAGTGCCGCCCATTCACTGGATTCACGCTTGAAAGAACGTAGCGTCGAGTGGACGACAGACAAAATTGATCGGTGTATCGATGTGCTGGTCCTTCCTTGACATTACGGCCGTTTAATACCCACATTAACGGGACACGGACGTTAAATTTATCAAATAAACGCATATACGGACTTTGTAAACTTTCCGATATAAACTACTTGATGTTAAAATGGTCAATAAAAAAGTGTATCAAATAAACAAAGCTCGCTATGGTGTGAGTTTATGTTTGCAAAACTTGGTGGAAACTTCGAAGGGTTAGTCGTGGAAGGTGTCAGACAGACACACAGCCGGAAAAATGCTAACTGTGAATTCGTGTGGATTATCATGTCTGACAGCAACGTCCCTTCACAAGTTTGTAGTTTTTGAATATTTTAATTCGACATTTCATACAGATCGTGCCGACAGGAAAATCTTATAGTCAGAAGTTTTGTTAGACTTCCTGCAAGTTGAGGCCAGACTTATGCCAACTTCCTACATAACTTGACCGATCGATATGAGAGTGTCACGCTGGGAGAACAGCTGACACTTTTTCCAGGGAAGCGCTACCGTTAAAAACAAACATTTTCCGAAAACATGAGCTTTACACGTAAACATTCTGTAGACTTACCTAAATCTTGTAGGGTTTATTTCTCCACTGTACAGTTATTTATTACGCCCGAGGAAAGTTTTAGAGAAATCCGTACACACGTTGGAAGTACAATCCTCGGAAGGGAAAGCTGTCATTTTAGAGTGAGACGGAAGAGTTGGTTCTGGGATGGGTTTGGTTTAAGTTGGTTGCGAAGACAGTTCAACTTGAAGACAACACCACAAAACTTCAGAAAATATCCAAGTTAGTGCGAATTATTCATGTAGACATACATGACAAGACATCACAGGGACAGTATGAGTTGAATGAACACATCCCATAGACGGTCAAAACAGATGAAATCCAATGCAATGGGTTCAAAGCTAAGATGGCCGCTTCTCTCGCCGTACGTCCCACTTGGGAATCTCCAAGTTTTCGCGCGATTTCCTCAAAGCAACCGAAGTTTTAGTAACGCTGAACGATATATCCTCTGCATGGGCATCTCAAAAAATACCGTCGGTAGCTCCAAACACGTCCAACAGTGGTCTGCTTTATTTGAGTTTGCAGCGATCAGCGCGGTTAACACCATTCAACAATCTCAAGTGAACGTAGAAAGAACTCATCCCAAAGTTATTTACACAGCGTGTGTGTAAATATGCGGCGCAATCCATTATTGAAATAGGGGTGTCCGGTCATCTAGTATGGAACTTGATCGTATCCTCTTTGAAATGCGAGACCCGATTATCCTTAAATACCATTTGAACTGCTATTTTAAACTTCTAAATCTACTTCCAGACGATTTGGTGTAGCTTTAATGTCAGAAGTGATGGTATTAAAACTTTAATGTGCGCTTCGACGATTGTCCACGCAAATGATAACCACTCATATAACACTAACAGTAACACTAGTTTCAAATCATAAACATTTTATACAATATTTTTGGAATTCTAGTGCATTTAAAAGAAATTCTATTGGAAAAGATCGCTGCATGTGCCGTTTCATCAAGATATGGCCTTTAACTTTCTGCTGACGTGTTTGGTCGGCCGTCCAGGGTTAGATTATTGAGTTTTCTGGGAGTAACTTTTACCACGTAGTTTAATAGGGGGCGCCCTTCAAAAAAAAAATAATACGAGTTACTTGACCCGAAAAGCCGGACGTTGGGAATAAACATTCTGGCAAACCAGAGCTATTATTTCTTCCGCTACACTCGTGGTCAGCAGGGACCGGCTCGTTAAGAATGGTACCGTAAAACGGTCGTGGTTTGCGACGATGGGAATATACGTTATGCATTTTTTTCCCTGTTGCGTTGGATATATATAGTCGACATTTTTCTCAGGGACTTTGGGTGATTATATACACAGAAGGAAACGATCCATCAGTATTTTGCTTTGAAAAGAAAAGTTTTGTTTCTGATGTGACATAAAAGTTAGACGTTGAAAAAAAGCACTCCTGAAGTTTCTGTCAATTACTAGTTTTATTGTAAAAGCATTAATACCAGATACAGAACATACACAAATCAACCAGCTTTCCAAAACAAAGTAAATATTTCATGTGACCATAGAGGGCGCTATTTTATTCAACCTATATTCCAAACCATACACATACAAATTCAATCTGTACTAAACTGCTATGAGAATTTCATTTTCTTCTTTTCTATTAATTTTCATTTAGTTTCTTAACATTTAATGATATTTCTATACCGTATGATACTTAATTATAAATTCCTTTTTTTGTTGAGTTAAAACATCATCTCTGTCATACACAGTATGAATACTTTTATTTTTTGTGACTGTCAGTTCAATTTGTTAATCTAGGCGTGAACCAGCAACAATTTTCTTTGAATTGTAGTTGAAATGTTCCTAAGGATGGCAGTTCATCATGCCCCTATATATGGATGTGGTCTCACGATAAAAATCACGATTATGGCAAGTTTTTCCCGGCATGCCCCCCACAAATTGACGTATACACAACGGAAGCACCTTACCGACAAATGGAATCATCTGTTTGGCGGTGCGTCTTGGACGGTGTCGTAAAAGAGGCTGTGGTTTATGACAATGATTACTCACAGACCGATTTCAATCACAAACAGGTATCTGAGTTTAATGAAACTAGTTTTTAGTAATATAAATATGTAATATTTTATTTATATATACCAATTGTTTGATAAGTAGTCTTCTTGGAAAATAAAAAAACTGGAAAATTTCAGAGTTCAACAAGAGGTCAAAAAGGTTATATAAGGATATAATTTTGATAGAATTATACACACGACTTCCAAACCCCCCCCCATCCGTAACCTTTGACCCTTAAAAATAACACTGAATAGGTATAGAAACTAAAAACACCTCAACGAAAAGGCAAAAACATGTAGCATTAGGGATACATACATATATATATATATATATATATATATATATATATATATATATATATATATATATATATATATATATATATATATATATATTTATATATATATATATACTATAAATTATTTATGCTATTTATTTTTACCTAAATTTTTGGTATTGATTTATGAATTGTAATTTAATTCAAATTAAATTTATATATTACATTATTTTAAAATTCTGCAGCCAGATAAATAGTTGTGTTGTGCTGATATTACATTGTCATTTCTACATAGACTCTATATCACACTTATATGTACTCGTAAAGATGAGAAACTAGAAAAAAGTTAATGTTGGTTGTTTATATAGTGCTTTCCCACTCTGTGCTCAAAGCGCTTCACAGTTAGGCAAAAAAAAAGAATTGTTTCTGGTCAGGACAGTTTGACTGAAATGGTGCGATGACACATTTTATTTCTCAACTTAAACCTATCACTCCATCTACTATTTATGGCAGTTACTGTTCTTTTTATAAAGTACTTTACAGCAAGCGTGTATGTGGGGCAGATGTCATTTGCTTGTTCATGATTGGCTCTACAGTTGTCTTCACTGAAGTAGGGAGGGTTACTTTTGTGTTTTCCCCAGGATCTGCAGACTGCATGGCCTGGACAAACACACAAAAAAGACCAATGCAAGGGTATTTAAGTGATGTGTGCTGACCAGAAACAGTGTTTTTTTGGCCTTATTATCCCTTGCACAGAACTATAGTGGCACAATGGCCCATTACTTCCTCAACTCCCTGGGGAGCAACCAATCCATTGCTGCCTCTATAACTGCATAGGATTAAAGCATTCACATTGCAACCTCTATCCTACCCAATAAAAATAAACTTGACAAGTTTTCAAAAAGTACAAAAAATAGTTACTGAAATGTTACTTCTGGAGCTGTGTGGTTTTATTTGAATAAATGTTACTTTTCATTGTAACAGAAAACTATTGAAATGTTCATTTAAAATGAAAAGTAACATTTATTCAAATAACACCACACAACTCCAAAAAGTTACATTTCAGTAACAAAAAATATGTTCCTGAGTTGAAAATTTAAGTTTTAATGACGACAATTTTATAATCAGCAATTTTTGATAACAAAATGCAAAGATAATTTCCAAAGTTTTGTTGTCAAAAAAAAGTTAAATTTGTCACAAAAAATCCTCTGTATTGTCTACTTAGCATATACAAGTGTGTACAGTATTTCTATATCAACTTTTCAGTTTTTTGAAAAGTAGAAAAATGACTTACAAAGTATGATTTATCACCTACAATAATAATAATAATAATAAAACATTTATATAGAGACATATATCCACGACATTGCTCATAGACGCTTCACATTTGAAATATGTACATTCCTACTTCATTATTTTAGTAGTAACAAAGAAATCCCAAACTAAATTTTAACAGTCATGGTTATCTCTAAGCCTGCAACTTATCTTCCTTCATGAAATAATGTCATTTCTTTCTTGTCGAGTCTAAATCTATTGCCATGGTGACTTCATTCTGCTTGCTTATCTGTATATGTTGTCATGGTAACTTTGTCCTCTGGTTTATCTGCATCTGTTGCCATGGTAACTTTATTCTCCTGGTTTAAATGGGTTATCTTCGTGTGGTTTCAATGATCCAAGTGTATGGTTGACAGTTCGGTGATGTGCTTCGTCGGCTCGGATAACAGTAATCACGTCACGCATCATAGCATCGGGCTAGAAGTAAATATAAAATATGGTAATGTATAATTATATGCAAATAAGCTGAACTGAGAGTACGGTACTTTCTCTGTAAGACTCATAAGAGCATTCCCACTATCAGTGCGCCCTCTAGTGGTAGCAAATTTTGTTGAAGTTGTGGGTCAGTATGATAAACACTAGCATTTCTTGTGAGACAGACACCACATAGTAATAGATAGGGGAAAACCACATTTTAAATCAAATCCAGTTGACACTTGGCAGGTTCAAACCCAGACTACAGAGTTAAGAGATGTACAAGCTGACTGCACGGCTACCGACAACCCAAATACCAGAAGACAATCATAATGCCATAGCAGTTATGCATCACAATTAACATTATACTAGAATAGTTTAATCAAGGTTAATCAAGGTTTTGTGCAAGTCTTTTAAAAGCTCATAAATTCAGCTTGTGCCAATTTAATTAATTTAACAATTATTTCTGTACTTTTTACTACTTACAGGAAGATTCCAGTATTTGATGGCTACTTCCGGAGCAGTCGTCTTTTCCCAAACTTTCAAATAACCTCTGTCAAAATCCTGTAAACAACAACAAGGAAAAAGAAGTAAATATCTTGTTTGTAAAATAAATAAAATTGAAATTTGACTCATTTTTGACCTTATTTATGTTTCTCTTAAGTGGTAGGTAGGTAAAACCTATCTGAGTTCCCTAGTCATTTTTACCAGGGTTCCTTACCAATGTTTTTGTTAAGGGTTGTAGGTAGGTAAAACCTACCTGAGTTGCTCAGTCATTTTACCAGGGTTCCCTACCAGTGTTTTTGTTAAGGGTGGTAAGTAGGTAAAATCTACCTCAGTTCCCCAGTCATTTTACCAGAGTTCCCTACCAGTGTTTTTGTTAAGGGTAGTAAGTAGGTAAAATCTACCTGAGTTGCCCAGTCATTTTACCAGGGTTCCCTACCAGTGTTTTTGTTAAGGGTGGCAAGTAGGTAAAATCTATCTGAGTTGCCCAGTCATTTTACCAGGGTTCCCTACCAGTGTTTTTGTTAAGGGTTGTAAGTAGGTAAAATCTACCTGAGTGGCCCAGTCATTTTACCAGGGTTCCCTAGCAGTGCTTTGTTAAGGAGGTGAGATTTATCCAAGTTCCCCAATCTCTGCCACAATTATGGGAAACTGTTACCTGATTTGACCTTTCCTGTTACTAGGGTTGACACAATTTAACAAATACACAAGCAATGGTATTCTTCTACCTTTCATCAAATGTTTTATCAATTAATGCAAGAAAATTTTGTACTGAATGTTTTCCAATCAACCAATCAAAACACACTTTCTATGTCTTGTAAGCTTCACAACCAATCAAAATTAACTTAAAGAATGTGCAAAGTTTGCTTCTCAATCAACCAATGAAAATGAACTTCTTCATGCTGCAGATTTGTAAGCATAGCCTAGCTACACTCATAGTATATGGGACTACTCTTCTGAGAATAAGTACTGGAAATCATACATATTTAATTAGATGATTTGCATAATTTATTCATACCTGCAAGCATTTTGAGTACGTTACGACTGCTTCCTCTTCAAGGTATCCAACAAAACGATGGCAGAAGCGTGGACTAATAATATAGCCTACTGAAAAACCACTAACAAAGATTGCTGTAAGAAATAAAATTATCAGAATTATTAAATATTAGCATATTTTTTGCATATATTACCATAATCTCATCATTATTCCATATATTACCATAATTTCATCATTATTCCATATATTACCATAATTTCATCATTATTCCATATATTACCATAATTTCATCATTATTCCATATATTACCATAATTTCATCATTATTCCATATATTACCATAATTTCATCATTATTCCATATATTACCATAACTTCTTTGTCTACGCATATACAATTTCTTCCATAATTAATTCCACTTTGCATATATTACCATAATTTCATCATTGTTGCATATATTACCATAATTTCATCAATATTGCATATATTTCAATAACTTCTTTGTCCATGTATATACAATTTCTTCCATAATTAATTCCACTTTGCATATTTTACCATAATTTGAACAACTTTCACATTGCAACCTACATCCTACCAGGTCCCCAATTATACAGCTGGGTTGACTGAGGCACAGTCGTGGTTCAAATCTTGCCCAAGGACTTTAGCCATTCAGAAACAAATGACAGCAACGGGGCTCGAACCTGCAACCTGTAGATACTTAGCCGGCCACTCTAACCATAAGATTATGTGTTCTTTACCTTGCGTTCCAATAATAGCCCATCTGAAAAGAGTTCCAGGTTGTCTGACTTGTAATGCTGTCATTAAATGCATTCTTTCATTTTCTGCTTCCTCTACAAGAGATAAACATATTATTATATCATTTATTTTGTTTTTACAATATTGAATTGCAACAGGTGCGTATTAATTAAAATTCCTACCATCGATGTGTACAATATAACAAGAATGCTGATTGGTTATTACCTAGCAATGTGTGTATACCATATAACAAGAATTCCGATTGGTTATTACCTAGTAATGTGTGTATACTATATAACAATAATTCCGATTGGAAATTACCCCATAATGTATATACCATATAACAAGAATTCTGATTGGTCATTACCTAGTAATGTATGTATACAGTATAACAAATATTCTGATTGGTTATTACCTAGTAATGTATGTATGTATACAGTATAACAAATAATCCGATTGGTTATTACCTAGTAATGTATGTATGTATACAGTATAACAAGAATTCTGATTGGTCATTACCTAGTAATGTATGCATGTATACAGTATAACAAGAATTCTGATTGGTCATTACCTAGTAATGTATGTATGTATACAGTATAACAAGAATTCTGATTGGTCATTACCTAGTAATGTATGTATGTATACAGTATAACAAGAATTCTGATTGGTCATTACCTAGTAATGTATGTATGTATACAGTATAACAAGAATTCTGATTGGTCATTACCTAGTAATGTATGTATGTATACAGTATAACAAGAATTCTGATTGGTCATTACCTAGAAATGTATGTATGTATACAGTATAACAAGAATTCTGATTGGTCATTACCTAGTAATGTATGTATGTATACAGTATAACAAGAATTCTGATTGGTCATTACCTAGTAATGTATGTATCCAACCATGATCTCTCTTTAACCTTCTCAGTGAATGTAGATGTCTGGACATAGCAGCTACCATTCCTGGTACCCCGGCAACTGTCTCCAAGAAAATTATCCTCCTGTGGTAAAAGAATTTGTGTTTGATTTGAAAATCCTTAGTTACAAGCCAGGTTTTCATAACATGGGACCCAGAAGTGTGTGTAATTTGAATAACAGCTACATGTATTTTGTTTGAGAAAGTGCATCACATATATTACGTTACTTACGTCAACCAAGTTTTTTCATTTCTCTTTCCAAACTTGTATCCAGAGAATACATCGAAACAAAGCCTTAGTAATTGTACTGAATAGTACGCCATCTGAAAAACAAAAGATGAAAACATTCAATGTTATACAATTTGCAAGTGATTTTAGATAGCACTTCTAGTGGCCAAATTACACAATCTTTTGTTTTTTCTGATAACTGGAATATGGTATAATACTAATCTAAATGCCTTGTTCTACATCTGCTTCTGAATAGCACTCCTAGTGGCAAACTTATACAATCTTTTGTTTTTTCTGATAACTGGAATATGGTATAATACTAAACTGAATGCCTTGTTCTATATCTGCTTCTGAATAGCACTCCTAGTGGCGAACTTATACAATCTTTTGTCTTTTTCTGATTACTGGCCTATGGTTAGACTCTCTCACAGTCCTCGGAGCTTCACTTTACTAAAATTAATGCTAAATGAATTGTTTTGTATGTACCGATACCATCTACATAACATACTCCATTACCGTACTCCAATAACCTTGTATTGTGCGCCCTCATCGACCACATAGTGATAATTATTTGTTGATGCTTCGTGTTTTCGGAGCTTCGAGAAAACATGGAGCTTCGCAGTCACATGTCAACGATTGGTTATCTCTATCATCGTCGACGAGGGCGCAGAGTACGGTTATATAGCTGGTATCGGTACATACAAAATAATTTATTTAGCTTTAATTTCAGTAAAGCGAAGCTCCGAGGACTGTGAGAGAGTCTAGGCTATGATATAATACTAAACTGAATGCTTTGTTCTACATCATTTGTTGATGATGAAGTGAATGATAAGAAATTCCCGCAATGGAGTGCTGATGTGATTACAAAGAAGTATGGAACTCTGATCACTTGTAAAAGTGTACACTTTGTTGATGATGGACAAAGACAAACAAAAAATATGGAATTTATTACCTAGTCATTCTATGTTACCACAACGTATATATACTTACATTATCAACTATACCTTCTGGTTTCTTATGTGTTATTCTGATTTCATGCAATTCTTCTGGAGACCTACAATAAAGATAATCTTGTCATTAATCTAACCTTTCTTATAACTTAGAAAAAAAATGTAGGAAATTGCTCCCAGCGATTTCTTTTTTTAAAGAGACAAAAACCACAAAGACACAACTCTGCAATTCTACACAATTTCATTCAGGTTTCGAACTATGTGCCAGGCCTATGTTACATTATACTCTCTGTTATTCATGAACTTGAATTTCATAAGGGGACAGACAAGTAGCTGAAACTCTGCAAAACTGTTGGTCCTTACAAATATCTGTTGGTCTCGGACCAATGAACTGATGTTAACTTCACACACTGTACAGGTCTAAAAGAAATTGTTTGGTTGGTTCCAGTTACCCGACCCCACCTAGTTTTTCACTGCCGACCCTAAATTTTTTTTGCTTATGTATTCAAGAAAAAAGAAAACAAGTCTTCGGACAAATAGTGGATATGGAAACTGACATCAACTTTAAAAGATAATATAAAACTGTTCTTCTAATTTGTAATGGTTGTACATCTGACGAGAAGAAACTAGCAACACAGAGACTATATGGAAAACAACAGAACACATAACTACCTGCACCTCCACTCATGGAAAAAAAATCTACCTACCCCATCTATTCTAAAATTGATTGAAATGGAACCTCACAATTTTTTTAAGGCCTTGCCATGAAATTTAGTCTTAAAACTTAAGAATGTTGTCTTGAGGAACTTACAAAATCTATTTTGCCAAAAAATATCACAAATAAGATAAAACTGATATAATGGTGTATTTCAGTTAATGATTACATTGTTAATGTTTACATGATAGTGGGGGGGGGGGAGAAAGAGGTAAGGGCTGTGGAATTATGGGTAAAATACTGGAGAAGTTAATTATATGCATGGCGTGATAAATGAATGAATCTTACATATTTGTTTGTTTGTTGTATTTTTATTTCTTTGCTCACCAGATTGGATGTGGTAATGTAGCCTCTCTTTCATCATAAAGTATTTTGCCAACATCAGCATCCGTTTTTTCCTTGTGTGCGATTCTGAAAATAAATGAAAAGTTAGGGATACATAGAAAATGACAACAAAATAACAATTTACGTGGTTAAAAATGAATAAACAAGGCGAAAATGACAACTGTAATGTGAAATTACGTTCCTAAAAATGATAAAATTACAGTTTTTTGTTGCACTAAAATCACATCCGATAATATTGCTTAAAAAGGTGAATCTTATTTGTTGTAGTAAACTTATCTGAGAGAATTATGTCCTTTTTTAATTCACAAGGAATCCAAATGAAATGAAAGTATGGTTACATTTGACAAATAATTCATGTTAGGTGTAATTTTTCAACAATATCTCAGGCACATAATGCAAGTTAGAACAATATATGAACCTGAGTTTAGTTCCTTATACCGGTCAAAAATAAAAACGAAAGTATTAAATTTACACCACTGAGGGCGCTATTTGTTGAAATTTTTCCACATCTTGTTGGTAATATCCTCTCACTCATGAATATTAACAGGGTTTAAACATCACTACATTTACGATTGGATTAGGTAAAGGGTCAGGATGTGTTACTATGGAAATATGCTAATAAGTATAATTGGAGTGTTTTTATGAGCCATGACGTCTCTACCCACATCTATTAGCATCTGGCCTACATTCTGGGACATTGTGACAAGATTTCTTCATGCTTGTACTACATTCATTCCCACTTTCATTTTGGATTAATTCTAATTTTTAGCTAAAAGTGTAACACTTACAATACATCTTGAGTCTTTTATTTTGCACATTGTTAGTATTTCTTCTGTTTTGGTAGTGTTTAAACACTACAGAAGGGCAAATTTTAGTTTTGCTCACAAAATACATTTTTGTTACAATTTTGGATACCCTTTAATGAGGGAGGTGCTCTATAACTAGATATTATCTCCCCTCCCCATAATATTTTTCTTTGTTCAGCCAAGGAAAATATGAGTGACCTAAGGGGCCTTTGTCACTATGAGTCCCTAGACTCTTATGACAACCCTTCATGAGTATTTTCCGGCTGAGAAGACAAATATTGAGGAATAATATAATTATACCATGGACATAGTATAACAAATAATCGGGGACAGTAATGGCTATTTTTAGTGTTTTGACTCATATTTCGAAGACAGAAGAACCAGTGACATAGAGACATTTTGTCATGGCATAGTCATGACGTAGAACGACCAGAGTATATATTTCAATTTTTTTTAAACCTGGCTCATGCATGGTATAATTAAAGAATACACAGCAGTCAGTATGTGCCAAGAAATGTTGGTTACTGTTAGTACATACCTAAAATGTTGGAAGTCTGTATCACTGAATTTCTTCTCCAATTCCTTTTTACGATCTTGACTCAGACCATTATTTGAGTCACTGACTTGAACTTTGACCTTTGAGTCTGATAATGAACACATACATCTGATCTACAGATAAAATAATGGATAAAAATACAGAAATGAAATATGCTTATCATATTCTCCTGTAACTATAGTTACCAAAAAATTATTCACATTCAGCTGACAAACTCTATTGACCTGAACAGGCAAAAAGTTATTCCTCTCGGAGTACTTAAAACCCTTGGTTGATACAAGAAGTCATTGTTAAGATTTGCTAGTTTTTATGAGCTGTGATGTCTCTACCCACATCTATCAGCATCTGGCCTACATTCTGGGACAATGTGACAAGATTTCTTCATACTTGTACTACATTCATTCCCACTTTCATTTTGGATTAATTCTAATTTTAAGATAAATATTAGAAATAGCTAATACATACATGTTTCTATAGATGCTCGTTTCTTGAAATAAACTTATGTCATTACGTATTCCAATTTAACTTTGTTTTATTTTAATATTATCGCACTGAACAAAGACAATAGGGTGACGTCAGCACTGATGTGATGTCATGCATATATTAGTTTCTTTTAGAATATGTATGACTACAGATTGTTAGTATAACTTGGTCTAGCCCCCCCCCCCCCCCCCCCACACACACACACACACTTGCAGACAGTGTACAGAATGCAATACTGACAGAGAGGGACAATATCAGAATCGAGTCCAAACTGTCTCTGTCTGCAAGCAGGGCTAGGCTTAGCCCTACGCTGATTGCATGCTTGTAATCATGATTCTGTCATCTGATTCTGACTGGCTAAGTTGTAATTTGACCCCTATGCTATAGAGCCATACAAGGAAGGGTTACATTTAGTTCTGATTGCAGCAATTACTGACTATGTCCCTCAACAACGGAAGACAACTGTCGGAATTGAGTTCTGAATTACTCTATCTGCAATCAGGACTAGATGACACCTCATTTAAAGAAGTTTCGTCCTTCTATGTTGTTACACTTGGCAATGAAGAGTGAGACAACCCTGGAGACACTCTCTTCCTTGTCTGTGCCGAAGACAAGTACATCTCCAAAATTATAGAAATATAAGTTAACAATATCTTTACCAAGTAAAATAAATAACAAAACTCGTGTACGAATACATTTATCATAATAAAAATAAAAACCAGACTGACAACTAATATAATTGGTAATTATTAATATCGAATTTCTGACGCAATCAATTTCCCGCGAAAAACGTTGCAGATGTCAAAGACTCAAATTTAAACTCTGACCATGGGTTATACTTCCATGCTCTGACGTTGAAATAAAAAAAAAAATATAATTATTTGTGAAATAGAGGTAATATTAGAAATAGCTAATACATACCTGAATACATGGAATGATATTTCGAGATGTCATAGGACTTGTTCGTCCCAGTTTCTGTGCAGTCGTTACAGCATTCAGTCGAACTTGGAAAATGCCTGGATTTGCACCCAATGTTATTGTTAATCGTTTGACATGTCGAGCTGCCCTCATACCACTTATGACGACACCAGCCATAGCGAACTTGCTAATATTTCAGATTTTCTCTGATAGTTTTACACGTAACTGTTAATGCGTATGCCAAATTTTGTCCCGACAGCGAAAGTACGGTGTCTGCATTCGAGTTTTACCGGCAAATGTTGCAACAACGGAAGGGGTTCCCAGTAGATGAAGCAATCCACTGACGTCATTCACCGACACGCATGCGCTCTGACCTTCAGAGCTCACGATATTGACCCTCTAAGACAGGGGTTAACGCTGCGGTACAAGTTTCCGGGTGTTTACAACAAGTAAAAGGGGAGGAAAAACTACCGCTGCGATATATCTTTACTAATAGCCTAAATAATGAGCATAATATTTCGTGGTATGTGTAAATATTGGAAAGCGTTTATAGAAAGAAAGCGAACTTTTGTAATTTACATAACCAACTCGTTGCACCTATATTTAGTAAGTTAGGGAGTCTATGTAGGTTCATTTCCGTACGTCATCTCATGACTTTTCACCCCAAATACCAACCGTATGATATCACTATTCAACGGCTGGTTTGCGGCAGGTATAGCTATATACACACAGTTTACGAGCAATCGATCTTGTTTCCAACTTGTTCAAAGGAGTTCGACAAACTCTAGTATCATGACAGCCGAACCAGTCCTGTCTCTGATGTTCACGGAATTACAGTTTTCTGAAGCATGCCAAGATCTGGAAAATCCTAATTTAGAAGGGTACGAATTTTTTGTGGAATCACATGGTGTGAAGATTTACAGAATGTACAGAGAGGTAAGGAAGTGTGCAATATTAATTACATAAATTTTGGGGTTTTTTTATTACCAAGTATTATTTTTAATTTCCCTTTTTGTGTTGATTACGTAACACCGTGATAAATCAATAGTTACGGGCACTGCATCGTATGTTATAAGACTCATAGCAGTCAGAGAATCGGACTCCATTCTCTATCATTGCAAGCCCATACATCAGTTTAAATTTGTGATTCGCCGTTATTTCAGACGCAGTTTGTCCTGCTGGCAGACGGCTTAAGATGCTCACGTCGATCGGTATGATCACTATCATAGCATAGCATTAGAGAAACTACATGTAAACAGACCCTTTTCCTCTAAAGTTCAGTGAAAACACAAAATAACAGATAAATAAAACCGGATGTGTTATTACCCAATACCATGTGTAGCAGCCACACAAATACTGGCCTTTGAAAAAGCAGAGATTCAAAAATTCTTGTTGAATTTAATTTTTGGAAAACTATTAAAACAAATGGGACTGCTTTACTTTTTAAGGAATTGATTGTATTGTTGTGATTTTTAAAAGAAATTTATTGTTATATTTAAAAAAAAAAGATTTTATCATCAACAAGGGGAACACCCTTATTGTAAATAAAGTGTTAAACTTTAACCAAATTCTGTCAGTTTTAGGTGTGGTTGTTGTCATGGCAATAGACGGTTACTATGGGATACCAGTATAAGTATATATTCATATAATACTGGTATTTGTGTTAAATACACACACAAATCAGGCGATAACTCTGTCATTTTTTCTATCAGTCCATGTGCCAGTCTCATTGCCATAGCAATAGACTGTTGCTATGACATACCCATCTAAGTATTCATGTACATTGTATACCGGTATACATGTATAAAATAATACATATCCCAAGGTCAAGGTTTTGTATAAATTGGATACTGTTTTTAATATCACTGCATAAAAAGTGGCGTTTCCGGTTTCGTAACGGTATACATGACGGTCACACAACAGAAAATAATGCCCTTAATCTTCTATCCTTGAAACCATGCATAATCAGTGGTAGTCTGAGTGGGCTACCAGCTGAAAATTATGGTAGCCCCATGACAAGAATTGGTAGTCTGTAGGTACGGGACTACCAGCTGCAAATTATGGTAGCCCAATGACAAGAATTGGTAGTCTATGTGCATGGGACTACCATCTGCAAATTGTGGTAGCCCCATGACAAGAATTGGTAGTCTGTTTGAGCCCTGTTTCAGAAAACCTCTTAACTCTGTTTTGTTTGTCTGTAGGAGTCGGGTCTATATGAGTATAAAACGTTTGGTGTTTTAGAAGAGGTTGAACCTGAAACCTGTGCTAAAGTCTATATGGATCTTGAATATAGAAAAAAGTGGGATGGTTATGTTAGTGGTAGGTATCTGTTGGTTTACAGACAGTCCAGTACAAGTACACTGTACGATATGTCACGTCACTCCACTCCTCACTGGCTTGCTCTATCTATGAATGGTATGATTTTGTCTAAACCTGCTGTAGAAGGCTTCACATTTAAAAATAATTTTTCCAGATTGAAAAACATAGGGTTAGTTGGGTTATTAGAAACATAGTATGGCCGCCCTAAAAAAAAGTATAAAATTTTCATGAAAGTAAATGAAATGATGACAAAAACTAGAGAGTGTACAGGGTTAAAATGAGGATTAAAAATTGCACATATCACACCCATTAGTACTGCTTAACAATATGCATTTTAAGACCACAGTTAATGTCCCTCCCTCACTCACTCTCTCACTCTCTCTCACTCACTCACTCACTCACTCACTCACTCACTAACTCCATCCCTCCCTCCCTCCTACACTCACTCACTCAATCACTCACTCACTCACTCACTCACTTACTCCCTCCCTCCCTCTGTCACTCACTCCCTCACTCACTTCCTCACTCACTCACTCACTCACTCCCTCACTCACTCACAATATTTCAATGTCCTCAAGGAAAGACTCTTTTCACCCACAAGAGGGCATTATTACTGATGAGCCACTGAACACAAGTGTCCTTTGCATTTTCACAGCAAGTTAGGTGGCTCTCTTCCAGTCTGTATTTATTCATATTGCTAGTAAACAAAAGTATCACCATTGTTTTGTGGATTTAATTTTTTTTCTCTTTCACCAGAATTAAAAGAAATAAGTGAAGCTGGAAAGAACGGAGTTTACTGGAGAGTAAATTTTCCATTTCCTATGTCAAAAAGAGATGTATCCTTTTTATAATATTTTGTTTTCTGACAAATACAGATTTGCATTCTCTGTTATTACCATCTGTTGAAGTCAGCCAATAGGAGTTGTCAGTGGTCATGTGGTTAGCTTGTATGCCTCTTACCTCTGCAGCCTGGGTTCGAACCCACCAGGTGTCGGCTGGGTTTGATTTCAAATTTAACCAGGTCTGTATGTAAGAAGGGTGATGCTCAGTTTGACCCTGCTGAACAACGCAGGTTTTCCCTGGGTACTCTGGTTTCCTCCTGCTACTTGAACACTAGGGCACTGCTCTTGTGGCAACCATTCAATAAATTTCCAAATTTATTTGGACAAATAAATATTATTATTATTATTAATCCCAGTCTAGATCATATACCTGTCAACATTTTCTACAATCACTATCCTCTCCACGTATAGTCAAACTTCTCCCTTAACTTTGATATTCAGTATGTATATATGAGACAGTTAAGAGAGTTTGACATTGACAACAACCATGTATGGGCTGTGCTAGGCAAGAGTGAACCATTTACATGTGAACCAGAGAGAAGTGGAGTTATTAGGGTTGATGATTTCCATCAGAGTTTAGTACTCAGGTCTGATGGCAAGAACGGCACAAAAGGTAAGGGAGTATTTCTTAACCATTTAGTGATTTGGTTTCTGTAACACTATGTAATTACACCCTATGTATAGGGTATCAGGCATTAATGACTTGGTTTCTGTAACTCTATGTAATTACACCCTATGTATAGGGTATCAGGCATTAATGACTTGGTTTCTGTAACTCTATGTACTATAACGGTACTGTGATTATGTAGTAGTAAATGACAGAGGTGATGTACTATAACTGTACTGTGATTATGTAGTTACTGTTGATTACTAAACTTTATGAACATTTCTCAATAAAGCTATTAAATCTCTTTATTTATTTGAAATCTTGTTAGTAACTATAACAACATAACAACATATATTTCTGTACACAGCATTTATGCATTACTATGACAACCCAAAAGGAATGATTCCAACATGGCTGATAAATTGGGCTGCAAAGGTGAGTCAACTACAGGCAATTTAATGACCTAGTCCAGACTATGAGAAACTTAGTTGATGTTCTCAATCATGGAGTTGGTTCCACTCCCAGACATCACCTCAAAACTAACTGCAATATATACAAATAATCTTTATAGATATGGGTTTTACTGACCGAGGTCGTAAGGCGAAAGGGCTCAATCGCGATGCCTACGCACAGGGTCAAAAAAATTCTTGGAAGTAAATCCCTTTTTTGGTTCAAGAAATGATGACTCTGTGAGTAGATATTTCCATTTGTAACTATTAACCAATATCCATGTACATTCATTCTAACAAATTATTTTTTGTTCTTTCCCTTTTTACAGACTGGTGTTCCCAAGTTCCTGTCTGATATGCAGAAAGCTTGCAGAGGTTATCCTGATTACCTGAAGTCCAAATCATCATAATGTGATCATTAGCCAATCAAATTAATTCTAGCTGCTTGTAAGCCAATCGGATCTATTCTAATTATTCTAATTACCATCTTTGTCAAAGAAATCAGGGATTTACATTTAATTTGCATGTTGATGTAGTAGACTAATGGTGACAGGCCAATAATAGTAGTTTTGACAGCCAGTGAACCATTGGCTGTGTGTGATACATTCCAATTTGCATATTTGTATGTTCAACCAATCAAAGCCAAGGCATCTGTAATATATTCAAACAAATCAAGGATCTTTCGGTGTATTTCTTACTGCTTTTTTTTTTACTTTTTTAAGATGGACAAAGTTTTTCCATTTTTCAGGATTTTACTCAGAGAAATTAAGAAGTTAAAATACATGGATAGCAAAGTGTTTATGAGAGTGATATCAATTGTTTTTATAGACCTCTAACACAGCTAAAGAATTGCTTAGCTAGCACTGGTCTATTGCAGTACTAGAACTAGGCTGGTACTAATACCTCACCAGTATGTGTTAGTAACTGGTAGGGTTAATGTCTGTACCAGTCCTATGTTAACATCAGAATAGCTCAGTGCTAACACTAGGCTGGTACTAACACTTCACCAGTATGTGTTAGTACTGGTAGGGTTAATGTCTGTACCAGTCCTATGTTAACATCAGAATAGCTCAGTGCTAACACTAGGCTGGTACTAACACCTCACCAGTATGTGTTAGTAACTGGTAGGGTTAATGTCTGTACCAGTCCTATGTTAACATCAGAATAGCTCAGTGCTAACACTAGGCTGGTACTAACACTTCACCAGTATGTGTTAGTACTGGTAGGGTTAATGTCTGTACCAGTCCTATGTTAACACCAGAATAGTTCAGTGCTAACACTAGGCTGGTACTAACACTTCACCAGTATGTGTTAGTACTGGTAGGGTTAATGTCTGTACCAGTCCTATGTTAACATCAGACAAGCTCAGTGCTAACACTAGGCTGGTACTAACACCTCACCAGTATGTGTTAGTAACTGGTAGGGTTAATGTCTGTACCAGTCCTATGTTAACATCAGAATAGCTCAGTGCTAACACTAGGCTGGTACTAACACCTCACCAGTATGTGTTAGTAACTGGTAGGGTTAATGTCTGTACCAGTCCTATGTTAACATCAGAATAGCTCAGTGCTAACACTAGGCTGGTACTAACACCTCACCAGTATGTGTTAGTAACTGGTAGGGTTAATGTCTGTACCAGTCCTATGTTAACACCAGACAAGCTCAGTGCTAACACTAGGCTGGCACTAACACCTCACCAGTATGTGTTAGTAACTGGTAGGGTTAATGTCTGTACCAGTCCTATGTTAACACCAGACTAGCTCAGTGCTAACACTAGGCTGGTACTAAGACATTACCAGTATGTGTTAGTAACTGGTAGGGTTAATGTCTGTACCAGTCCTATGTTAACATCAGAATAGTTCAGTGCTAACACTAGGCTGGTACTAACACCTTACCAGTATGTGTTAGTAACTGGTAGGGTTAATGTCTGCACCAGTCCTATGTTAACATCAGAATAGCTCATTGCTAACACTCGGCTGGTACTAACACCTCACCAGTATGTGTTAGTAACTGGTAGGGTTAATGTCTGCACCAGTCCTATGTTAACATCAGAATAGCTCAGTGCTAACACTAGGCTGGTACTAACACCTCACCAGTATGTGTCAGTAACTGGTAGGGTTAATGTCTGTACCAGTCCTATGTTAACATCAGAATAGCTCAGTGCTAACACTAGGCTGGTACTAACACCTCACCAGTATGTGTTAGTAACTGGTAGGGTTAATGTCTGCACCAGTCCTATGTTAACACCAGACTAGCTCAGTGCTAACACTAGGCTGGTACTAACACCTCACCAGTATGTGTCAGTAACTGGTAGGGTTAATGTCTGTACCAGTCCTATGTTAACATCAGAATAGCTCAGTGCTAACACTAGGCTGGTACTAACACCTCACCAGTATGTGTCAGTAACTGGTAGGGTTAATGTCTGTACCAGTCCTATGTTAACATCAGAATAGCTCAGTGCTAACACTAGGCTGGTACTAACACTTCACCAGTATGTGTTAGTAACTGGTAGGGTTAATGTCTGTACCAGTCCTATGTTAACATCAGAATAGCTCAGTGCTAACACTAGGCTAGTACTAACACCTCACCAGTATGTGTTAGCAACTGGAGGGGTTAATATCTACACCAGTCCTATGTTAACACCAGACTAGCTCAGTGCTAACACTAGGCTGGTACTAACACCTCACCAGTATGTGTTAGCAACTGGAAGGGTTAATGCGTGTACCAGTCCTATCTTAACACCAGACTAGCACAGTGCTAACATTTGGCTGGCACTAGCAACTTAGTAATATGTGCATGTGTTAGTATCTGGAAGAGTTTCCTCAACATAGGGTTCGTCGACCTCTTGACAATCATACATGCTATAAGAGTACAACAACATTAAGTAAGTACTATGGTAATTGTGCCAAACAGTGTGTATTACTACTACTGAGACTAAATTCTAAATAGAAATATAAAACAATCACTAAATATTCAAACTGGGTTTATGCAATTTTAGTGGTTTCAGTAATTACTGTAAATTAAGAAATATTTTAATTAATATATGCAGCAATATTGACACATCATAGTTTTCCTCTTTATGCAAATATACTTTGAACATTACATATTTTGAATTGGAAGTATTATAAAAGCAATATACACCAGTTGTTAAAGTAGCCATATGGATGAGAATTTTATATTCATTTTGGATTTTTATTTGATAAAACAGCTTCGCTATATTTTTCTACTTGAAAACATAAAGCGAAAGAACATATACCAAGTCTATGTTCATAACTCAATACATTGCAAAAAGATGCAAACAGTGTAAAAAGTTTGTTATTGTATGTACAATAACAAACATTTTACACATCGTTTAATGTTTTGCAGTTTATTGAGTTGCAAACAAGAGTTTGGTATATGTTATTTCACATTATATTTTCAAGTAGAAAATCAAATGAAGCTGTTTTATCAAATAAAAATCCAAAGTAAATACTAAATTCTCATCCATATGGCCACTTTAATGTTAATTGTATGTGGTAAAATGTTATCACATTTTCTTGTACTATTTTTGCATTTTTCCTGTAAGCTAAACATATGTAAATCCATACATATTGTACACAAACAGATATCACACATGTGTTGAAATACTTTAGTATTAAAGTAGCGATATGGATGAGAATTTTATATTTATTTTGAATTTTTTAATTACTAAAATAACTTTACTACCCTTTAACTCTAGTTGTAAAAACTATCATGTAAAACAAGATATACCACTTGGTTCTTATTTGTAACTCAATAAATTGCAATAAATTGAGGTGTAAAAATGTTTGTTTTTTGTACGTACAATAAAAGCATTTGTAGAGTTTTTGTAGCTTTTTTCAATCACAAACATGGACTTTGTTTCACTTTTTTCTCATGTATGATTGCAATGTACAGATGTTTTATCAATTAAAAATCCAAAATGAATAACATTTTTTCATCCATATGGCCACTTTAAGTAAGAGTCTGTTGGTTTTAATATAAATATATTTACTAGTACTATGCAATCATTTAATAGAATAAGTTATAGATTTTTTTTTATTTTTTTTTTATTTTTTTATTTTTTTATTTTTTTTTTTGGGGGGGTCTTCTTGATTTACTTAGACTAAGTCAGGCCAACCTAAGATTGCTTGAGTCCAGAATGACATAACAATTTGTGTTACCTGAATGAGAATTCTTGGTACCTGAAATAGAATATTATGCATGACAGTACATACGTATGTACATATGTACATACATACTTACATATGTATGCATGTATATATGTATGTATGTACATGCATACATATGTAAGTATGTATGTACATATGTACATACGTATGTACTGTCATGCATAATATTCTATTTCAGGTACCAACTCACTTTGATTATGTATGTATGTATGTATGTATGTATGTATGTATGTATGTATGTATGTATGTGTGTGTGTGTGGATGTATGTATGTATTTATGTGTGTATGTATGTATGTATGTATGTATGGATGGATGCATGTATGGATGGATGCATATATGTATGTATGTATGTATGTATGTATGTATGTATGTATGTTTGCATGTATATATCGGTATGTTAGGATATGTGCGTGTGTCTATGTATGTATGTATGTATGCATGTGTGTCATCAGTGCATCATGTGGAAAAAACATTCAATTTATTGGTAGACACCAAAACTTCCATGCCACATGCTTTACATATACATTACTGTAGGTGTGTGTATGAATAAATCAACCTTCTTGTTCTATTCTGACCCTCTAGCATGAGGTAAATGTTCTTGCAGGTACTGAGAATTTTACCACCTAGGTGCATAAAGATAACATTTGTTTTCTTGGGTTGACACCATAATTTCCACTTCAGATGCTTTATTATTATAAGCACACATGAGAATAGGTTGGTTCTATTTAGAACCTCTAGCATCAGTTAAATGGAATACTTGTGTAGGTACTGAGAATTCTTGGTATGTGCAATAGCATTTTACCTCACGCTAGAGGGCCAACATAGAACAAGGAGGTTGACTTTTTCTCTTTACCTGCAATATCATTTTACCTCATGCTAGAGGGTCAAAAATAGGACAAAAAAGTTGACTTATTCTCAGTACCTGCAATATCATTTTACCTCATGCTAGAGTGTCAAAATAGAACAAGAAGGTTGACTTATTCTCGTACGTGCCCATAGTAATGCATCTGAGGTGCTAGAAGCAGAAGTTATAGTGTTAACCAAGAAATCAAATTTTCATTATTTTTATGATGTGCCCATGTAGTAATATTCTATTTTAGGTACAGAGAATTCAAGTCATCTTATGCAAATTTAATGAAAACTTCCATTATATTTAAATAAGATCATTTCACATGTGAACAATGGTTGTCAATAGTCATGCATTTAATGTCAACATTAAAACTATATATTGAAAATACATGACTTCAGTGGTATAGCAAATCAATTCACATTCAAATACCACCATACATATACATGTATCTTCAACAAACTTCAATATTTGACAAAATAGAGCTTACCTTAGTGTAAGGCATGTTTTTAAAATATCAAAACCCAAGTTTGCGGAACCTAACTTTATAATTTGTCAACTGTCTATGGTTTGGTATAGTAGGGTTTTAGTGCAATAACAAGCCTACTGGTACTAGAAGTGTTTTTAATTGTTAGTGTTTTGCATGAGGTATGTATTTATTTGCATGAACAACCTGTACTGAATGTAGTGTGTACATAATTGTCTTACCATTTACCAAATACAAATACTACCACAAGCACAACCACAAAACAAGGATCCATTCCTATGTAATTCAATGGAGAGCACGTGCATGAAACTTGTGCAATAATTTTATGTATCACACCCCGGCAGACGTTGCCCCAGTATGGTAAATAGCATGCTCACCAATATGTGTTCTCTCAGTGATTCGATTTTGATTTTTCTCTCAACATTGTTGCATTTTTAGGATAAAATAACATTTCTTTGTTAATTTATATGATTATGTGATTCAAATGATGTTTCTGTGCCACTATATAGGGTATATGATAAACTCTTTACAGCTCAGATATGAGTATTGCAGACCTAAATAGGGCACCTTAAGGACCCTCCTAAAGTTTGACCCTTCTGTTAGTCGGTTCACAAAACTCATGTTCAAGCCATAAAGATATGTTACATCAGAGTATATATATATATATATATATATATATATAGATATATATATATATATATATATATATATATATATATATATATATATATATATATATATATATATATATATATATGAATGGCAGTGTGATCTATGTGAACATCATGTGTACATGACCAAGTATATGTATTACATGACAGTGTATATATATTTCAAAATGTGCAAGGCTTGTGTTGAACTGTTTTGTCATTTTAAACAAATTTTAAAACATTGCACATTCAATTATTGTAATATTCACAACATTAAAATGAAATCAGGGATGTAAATGTGATTTTTTATGAATCCAAATTGTTTGTAATTTGTTGTCTTTTCTTAAGTGAGAATGATACAGAAGAACTTTGATTGAAAGGTTAAAAACTTTCTTTCATTTCAGATGTTAAAATTTCTTACATCAGATCTATCTCAACAATAAATATATGGTTTACTCTTAATAAAATTGTGTCACATGGTCTTAATTCCATCCGGCTACTTTGTAGATAAAGTATAAGGGTCACTGGTAGAATTTATTGAGAAGAAAGTGTAGCATCATACATACATACATACATACATACATACATACATACATACATACACACACATACATACATACATACATACATACATACATAAACAAGCACGCACGCACACACACATACATACATACATACATACACACATACGCACGCATGCACGCACGCATACATACACACACACATACATACATACATACATACATACATACATACATACATACATACATACAAACATGCATGCATGCATGCATGCATACATACATACATACATACATACATACATACATACATACATGCATACATACATACATGTACATATATACATAACATACATACATGCATACATATCATACATACATACATACACACATACATACATACATACATACATATATATATACATACATACATACATACATACATACATATATTCATACATACATACATACATACACACATACACACACATACATACATACATACATACATACATACATACATACATACATATATACATACATACATACATACATACATATAGACACAGAATTCACACATACATACATGCATACATACATACATACACACACGCACACACATACATACATACATACATACATACATACATACATACACACATACATACATACATACATACATACATACATACATACACACAAATATTTTTTTTCAAAAGTCAACTTTTATTTATATCCCTTCTAAATTACTACAAAACCTTACACAAACAACTTACAAAGCACTGACAAACTCTTCAACATTTTGATCTTATTGTAATTGAAATAAAATGTTTCATCTCTTATTATTTGTTTAATGTCTCCTCTTTCCAAAATTCTTGCCTTATACACATCAAACACTGCCATCATCAAAATTAAACTAAATATATCAAAAGTACGAGTGTTACAATATATTCTATCCCCATACATAATATGCATCCAAAGCAGATGTACATTAATTCTATAATGCAAATTGATTAATGGTGTTTATACATTTCTCCAAAACCACTCTACAATTTTACAATCTTCACAGAACGTTGTTCTTATATCAGTAAAAAAAATCTAATCAATGTGATAACTGATTTTGAATTACAATCTTAGATGTGCTGTGGATGTCATTTTTATGGTAAATCTAAATGTCTCAATTTCTCAGTAATTATTTACTGTTGCATTAATTTTTGTAATTATCTTACTCAAAATTGACAAAAGTGTGGAAGTGTAAACTCACAAATACTCAAAATATTTATATTCCAAAATATGCTAAATAAACTTGGGTAAACGTTTGCATTATTGCAAATGATCTAAAACTGCTTGGTGGAAAAACATTCAATGAATCACATATATCGACACCACTCACAGTCATGGCATCACTTCCCTTGTAATGTATGATTTCAAATGATACACTGCATACACACCATGTACATACTATTTATGTGTACTTCGTAATACAAGTATCACACCATGTACATGTACATTCTGTTTATGTCTACCTGGTAATACTAATACTAATAAGTATCACACCATGTAAATGTACATTCTGTTTCTGTCTACTCAGTAATACTAATAAGTATCACACTATGTACATGTACATTCTGTTTCTGTCTACTCAGTAATACTAATAAGTATCACACCATGTACATGTACATTCTGTTTCTGTCTACTCAGTAATACTAATAAGTATCACACCATGTACATGTACATTCTGTTTCTGTCTACTCAGTAATACTAATAAGTATCACACTATGTACATGTACATTCTGTTTCTGTCTACTCAGTAATACTAATAAGTATCACACCATGTACATGTACATTCTGTTTCTGTCTACCTGGTAATACTAATACTAATAAGTATCACACCATGTAAATGTACATTCTGTTTCTGTCTACTCAGTAATACTAATAAGTATCACACCATGTGCATGTACATTCTGTTTCTGTCTACTCAGTAATACTAATAAGTATCACACCATGTACATGTACATTCTGTTTCTGTCTACTCAGTAATACTAATAAGTATCACACTATGTACATGTACATTCTGTTTCTGTCTACTCAGTAATACTAATAAGTATCACACCATGTACATGTACATTCTGTTTCTGTCTACTCGGTAATACTAATAAGTATCACACCATGTAAATGTACATTCTGTTTCTGTCTACTCAGTAATACTAATAAGTATCACACCATGTACATGTACATTCTGTGTCTGTCTACTCGGTAATACTAATAAGTATCACACCATGTACATGTACATTCTGTTTATGTCTACTCAGTAATACTAATAAGTATCACACCATGTAAATGTACATTCTGTTTCTGTCTACTCAGTAATACTAATAAGTATCACACCATGTACATGTACATTCTGTTTCTGTCTACCAGTAATACTAATAAGTATCACACCATGTACATGTACATTCTGTTTCTGTCTACTCAGTAATACTAATAAGTATCACACCATGTACATGTACATTCTGTTTCTGTCTACCAGTAATACTAATAAGTATCACACCATGTAAATGTACATTCTGTTTCTGTCTACCCAGTAATACTAATAAGTATCACACCATGTAAATGTACATTCTGTGTCTGTCTACTTGGTAATACTAATAAGTATCACACCATGTACATGTACATTCTGTTTCTGTCTACTCAGTAATACTAATAAGTATCACACCATGTAAATGTACATTCTGTTTCTGTCTACTCAGTAATACTAATAAGTATCACACCATGTACATGTACATTCTGTTTCTGTCTACTCAGTAATACTAATAAGTATCACACCATGTACATGTATATTCTGTTTCGTTCTACCAGTAATACTAATAAGTATCACACTACATAGGTGTACATCATTGTTATTGTTTATGTTATCAAATGTACACATTTGTTTTCTTTATCTGTTACCCATATTTTAGGTACTGTATCATGTGAGACTGCTATGCCATATGGTTGGAATTTGACATTTCTTTGTAATATCTGGCATACCAGTTTAATGCTGTGCATGCCTTTGATACTGTATTTCAGTATGTCATTTTTCTGGCATAGGTAGATGTCATCATATTTGTCCACAGCTATACCAGTCGCTTTGCCGTTGTTGTCCAGATATAATTTTGTAACAGTGCCATTAAGTTGAATTAGCTGTAATAATCTTGTCCAGGAAGAGGGAGCAACAACAACACTGCCCTCACTTGTGACACTGATGCATTCACCCCCGTTAAATTCAATCGACTTCTGTAATTCAAATGGTGACTGTGCATTGTATAGCTTGATAGACTCTGAGTTATCAAGAACATATAATGCATTCTTTGCTTCATTTACAGCAATACCTTTTGGCCCATTTAATTCTTCTTGCCCAAAGCTCTCATTAACCCCTTTATTACAAACAACAATTTGATTATTGCCCTTGTCAGCAATGAAACATCGCCCACTTTCTGAAATTGCTACATCAATTGGATCAAATGATTTACTAAACCCAAAAACTTGCAGATTTTCAACATCTCTAACTTTGTCGTTTCCCTTTAGGAATAGAATGCTACCGTTGCCTGAACCCTGCCCACTATCTGCCACTGTAACATTTCCTGCTGTGTCTACTGCTAGCCCCACAGGACACTTGAACGTGTCAGAACTATAGTGGAATGACTGTTTTAGCTGCCATTCTGGAAAAACATCAAATATGTATGGAGATCTGTGAACATGCATATCATTCAAAGTCATTGAGAACTCATGTGTTCCTGCCTTATTACATTTAAACTTTAAAGTGAGATCTTTACTGACTTCCCTAGTAAGGCTTGTTACTGTATCATTTTGATCTTTTAACTGGGCTTTCATGTTTTGCAAAAAGAAGGGCGCCTTCTCAACACATTCTTGATGCTGTATTACAACATCAATCTCTTCACCTACCCTTATTGGTTTCGAAACCATTTCTTCAATACCTAATTCTGATGGCAATATGGTTCTATTATTGCGTACATTTAAGCATGGACTGTTATCCTGTAGACTACCCAGACTTCCTTGTGTAACAAATGTGCCAGGATTGTAAGAAATAATTCGAATGGGACTTGACTGGTACTTGGCAGGAACTTTGTACTCACTCTTCACCTCTTTTGGCTTAGTTGGAACTGCATGGCTGTCATCTTGATCTCTGCTTTGGTCAGAACAGCAGGTAAGTTGTTCAAGCACAGCTCGCCTACTTTTCAGATTCTTTGATTTCTCTCTACAGTCTTGTATTTGCTCTTCAACTTGTCTGATTACCTCGTCTTGATTTATTTTCAGAGTTTTAACAAGTTTGTTTTCTTGTTCTCTCACCTTTGCAGTAAAGTTAGATATTGCGGTCGTAGCATTATCACGCACTTCCTTTTCAACCTTTTCATATGTTGAAGGCAAAGACATACAGAAATGTTGTGCTTCAATCTCTTTTTCATCAATTTTCTCTTGCCGCTCTGCTAACTGCTTGATGTAGTCCGATAACATAAAAATACCATGGTTGCTATGGGTTTTGCTCTGACATGTTACGCAAATCGGCAATTGACAAGAATCACAGAAATGGGTGAGTTGTTGATCTGAATGGGTTGGACAGTGTACCCGAGGAGCTACCAAGAAGTGACCACTTGCCTTTGCTGTTTCGTATTCGTCACATGTCATAACGTTATGACCTCTTGTGGCTGGAAACTTGCTGTGACTGACTGAACACACTGAACAAATATTGACGGCACAGTCAATGCATCTGTATGACTTCGGAACATCTTCACATATTTGGCAAGTTTTGTCTATTTCTGTAGTTGCTGTTCCATCGGCACTAACCTCAACAGACGGTACAGTCACGTGTGTATCCAGAATTTCAATGATACCATTGACGTGTGTACTAGCAGGTAAGGACGAGACGCCATCTTTGGGTGTGTTACAGCTCTGTTTACACAGGGGACATTTGAACACCTTCTGCGTTCCCACGTATTTTGTCAGACATTCAACGCAAAAGGAGTGATGACACGGCAAAATCCTGGCATTCTTGTATCGCTCTAGGCAAATACTACAAGTCAGGAAACGTTCTGATATTTGGTCATGAACAGCTTGTTGTTTATCTGCCATATTTTGTGTTCGTGATATGAAGGGGGCTTTCCCGAATTGAAGTGATGCGTCATGACTTCAGAGTTCAAATCAGGTCATAACCTGTATGTGAGATGTTTGCAACGATGCAAGAGTGTAGCGCCCGCAGTCATCGGATAAAGTAAATGTGTGATATTATACAATATATAGATACAGTTCTGATTGTAGTGCGTGTTGTTTCCTAATTCATATTTTGTTCTTTAAAGTCGAACCATGTTACTTTAATTTAAACACTGTCAGCTGTCCAGCAATGCTTAAAATAGAGGGGGGGGGGGGACAGAGAGACAGAGAAGAGAGGGAGGGAGATCAATCCTGTAATAGTACACTCAAACTTTTCAAATGATAACACAAAGGTTGCATTTTAGCTAGAGAGACAGAGAGAGACAGACATACGGACAGCTAGACAGATAGACAGACAGACATACATACATACATATATACATACATACATACATACATACATACATACATACATACAGACAGACAGACAGACAGACAGACAGACAGACAGACAGACAGAGAGGGAGGGGGGAGGGAGGGAAATTAATACCGTAATAATGAATTCAAACATGTTTTTTTTTTCAATAGATAGTACCTGTTGCCATGGAAGGTGAAATGTCGTTTGACTATCAGCAATACGTATAGTCTGTTCTGAGACTTATACAGCGCCCTCATCAATGTATGTACTCTATTCGTTTTACCTTTGTCTAAGTATATTTCCTGATGGTTGTGGTTGGTTCCTTGAACAAGAATCATAGCGTCATAGCCCAGATAAAGGAATATTTAGGAAGACAAGACAAATCTATTTACAAGCTTACAGTTGGTTTTACATGACACACACATCCCTCACTTGACTCACACTCAGTCCACTGACTTGGCTCAGGTATTTTACATTTAAGGGAAACAAAGATGAGTCTGATTTCGTCCTAGTCTCGATTACCCAGACTCTCGTCTCTGGGGTGTGCTGCCACGAGACCTCCCCAAACGAGAGAGTCTGGGTAACCGAGACTAATTACGTCCTAGTTGTTTTAATGTCTGGTGAGTCAAAAAATGTCACTTTCACCACTGTACATTGCGCGAATTCTCTAGAAATAAGATAAATATTCAAATTAATCATGAACTGACTGGCACATTTGGGTATTGGAATTCCTTGATTGGAGCCCAAAATTACCTATGCTGTCGTCACCAAACTCATTATTGTCTGTATCTATTGTTTTTACATTACAGGTTGGTTAGATACCAACAACAGAGAAAGTGATAGATAGAGGTAGTGAAGACATCACCATAGGGCTCCAATCCCAGAATTCCCTAACCCAAACAGAGGTTATTTCAAGACTAATTTGAATAATTCTATTTCCTGTTACTTAGAGAGATTATGTCATGTAGTATTTTCATGATTCACTGAACATCATGTAAGGCAGGTAGGAAAAATCAACTTCACCTTTATTCAGAATTAACTACAAATACGTTAATTTTAAGATTTGTTTGTCAGTCTGTGACATAGAGAGTACTAATCGGCTTTTCCAAAAAATTGTCTGAAATCAATGAAAAGTTTGAAATATAAAGACATGAGAAGCCTACTGAACACAAAATAATGCAATCATGTAATGTCAAGAAGTTATATACACTGAACTTTCTTAATCTCAATAATGACCATGTGACGGTTGCCATGGAAATGTACATACATTTTAATATTTGGTTAAAGTATTTACATTTCTTTATTATATACAACTGTAGTAGATTCATTGAGGTTTATTAAATCACACTGTCATGAAAGATGAGAAGAATACAGAACAAAAAATAATAAATCCAAAGTCAAATGTTCAAAAATACCTCATTTAAAAATTATTACTCTACAATACAATAACCTTGGATTTATCTTCATGTATACCTGAATTGATTTTATTCTTTGTGACTTGTAAAATCGTTGACAATATCACTTTACGAAAAGTCATATTTGACGATGTCTTTCCACCCAGAGTAAATCTTGAGCAGAGGATCTGTAAATGTGGTGAGTATGAGATGAAGTCCCACCGTTGACTTAATTTACCCTCGGTGATCTCTCACCTGGGAGTTGTAGATAGTCAAAAGTGGTACTGCGTCTCATACTACCTCTGGACAGAGATGGTGGTTAAGTGGGTCACAGGTTGGGTAAAGTTGGGTAAATTTGATTTTTCGCATACTTAGTACTACAGATCAATTTTTCACATAATTTGTAAAACCTTTAATAACCCTTTCAATATTTTATAATAATTAACAAATCATAAAATAAAAACCACTATAAATTATATAAAATGTTACAATACCATGGAAATTTGACTGAAATGAAAATAATATGACGTCATGATGACTAGTTTCTGGGTATACTAAAACAAACAATAAATATATCCACACACTTGATAAAACAACTTAGTAATATACAACGTACCTATAAAAAGTTAGTTGTTGTTATTGTGAATATTAAGAAGTACCTAAATATATAATCAATCAATTGTATAGAATCAATGTACGGCTGCTGTGGAAGCACATTGTGTATGAATACAGAATATATTGTAAGACTTTTGATGTATTTAATTTAATCTTGATAGTGGCGACTTTCGCCGTGTATAAAGTGAGAATTTTTGGAAAGAAGAGATATTGAACAAATAATAAGAGAAGAAATATTTTATATCAATTATACTAAGAAGAACAAAATGTTGAAAAAGTTGGCTAATGCTTTTTGAGCTACACGATGTATATTTTCTTTCAAAGGAATATAAATAAAAGTTGACTTTTGAAAAAAAAAACCCTACTCTATCTGTAGTGATAAATATATTGGTATAATTTTCTTAAAATACACATTATTATCATATTACAATTACATTTGAATAAACATATAATTTTACAAAGGTGTATTGTCTGTGATAATTGTAAAATATACAAATAAAACTATAATATAATTTTTATGTCATAATCTCTGTTTTTTTTCAATCAACATAATTAGGCATGGAGTTGAAACACTTGAAAAGTTCAATACACTGGAAAACATACACAGGGAGAACATCTTGAATGCAGTTACAACAATTAAAACAGTAATAACTAAGTCTTGTGATACTTATATATAAGGTCCACTTATCAACACATTCTGGGTAATATTGACTATGATTTTTTTTCAAGACAAATGATAATCTTTCTAGTTCCACTAATGTATGGTGGTTAACATAAAATACAATACTATCAAAACTAATACAATAGTACCCGAGTACAATTATACCACCCACAGTTACAGATCATTTATCAATGCATTCTGGGTAGTATTAATTATTCTCATATATTAGTATTATCTTTCATCCCATTCATACAAAGAAAAAATTAAATTAATCATATAATTGTCAGATTAATGCACATTAGATTAGACTAATTGAAAATCTTACAAATAATACTGTTCAAATTAATTTCTTTATTATTGTCGTATGACAAATAATTCTCACATGTAACACATAATAAAGTAGTGAATACAGTATTTTGTATTCAGGTTTACGTCATCACTGTCTATTGTTTCTTGTGTACAATGATGGATAATAGTCATTGAGGTTTGAATGTCATGGTCAGCTGTAGAGTTTAGTTTGTTGTAAGTATTTATTTTGCAAATACTTTGATGTGACCAGTTACAAACTCAGAAACCACAATTTTACAAGGTTCATCATCGGTCACACATATACCTACAGGACTTCTCAGGTTATCTTGGTAACGATTAATACCACATATGAAATTACCATAAGGATCATATTTCATCACATTATTATCTCCATAGTTACACACATACATATTTCCAACTTTATCTGTTGCTACACCAAAAGGACAATTACATTGACCTACTTTGCTTGGGTCATTACCAAATGTAAACAAATAATCACCATTCTCTGTATAATTTATAAACGTTGATTCGATTATTTCCTCTGTCTGATATGATGACATTACCTGTGTTGTAATCTATACTAACACACCAGGGACAATCTAGCTTACCCTCTCCACTACCCTGACTGGCAAATGAATTAACTGCAATACCCAGGTGATGGTTGAGATTAGTTTCATCAAAGTATCTAATCAGTTTACCATTCTCATTACATTCAAACACCTGACTATTATCACCATCAGTTACAAAGATATGACGTTCCTTAGTAACTGCTGTGAATTTAGGTCTAACAGGTTTACTGAAACCAGAAAACTGAATTACTCTTGGTTGTTTACCTTGTAATGTGAATGTTTGTAATCTATTATTACCAGAGCCAGATACTAACACATCACCTTTAGTGGTCATTGATACACCACGTAGGTAGTCTCCCAACTGTCCAACTTGTCTACCCTTCTCTCCAAACTGACTCACCAATTCTTTCTTCTGAGTAACAGTCCGTGGACACATCAATCCTTTATTCGCAGTAACGTTAGTACATGACGGTACAGTCACATGTTTGTCCAGAATTTACTAGCAGGTAAGGACGAGACGCCATCTTTGGGTGTATTACAGCTCTGTTTACACAGGGGACATTTGAAGACCTTCTGCGTTTCCACGTATTTCTTCAGACATTCAACACAAAAGGAGTGATGACATGGCAAAATCCTGGCATTCTTGTATCGCTCTAGGCAAATACTACAAGTCAGGAAACGCACGGATACGTATTCATGAACAGTTTGTTGTTTTTGTGCCATATTTTGTGTTTGTGATATGAAGGGGGCTTTCCCAAGATGACGTGGCAAGAGGGTTCAAATCAGGTAATCACCTGTCTATAGGACATGTGCTACACCAGGGTACATGCATGCAACTATGGAAGAGTGAACCGAAATAAAGTAGAAGTTTCATATTAGGTGTGGACCATTTGACATGGGGGGGGGGGCTTGGGAGATGGGGGTGCAAAATTGAGTTGTTTGAAAAAAAATCCGGATATGAGTGGGTGACGGACCATTGATGCTAGGAAAAAATATATTGGCAGGTAAATAATGCACAAGTTCGAGTACACTGTTCAACCTGCTAGTACCTTTCCACCAAGGACACTTACCAAATCATGACAAACATTTTCAAACACATGTTAGGGACCAGTTAGTTTTGTTGGCCTGTTGTAAATATATAATATCATGAACCGTACAGTTCTAACCAAAATATTTCGAAGAGACTGAGCTCATCTCCATCGGTGGGTCCCCAGTTCTGTCAAACAAGTCAATTTCTGTTACACTTTAAATACTAAAGACAGTGGTTATTGTCATGCAAAATAGTGTTCTTGTCTTGGAATGGTACGAATATTACACTTAGCCAGCTGTGGAGTACTGGTGACTACTGGTTGCTATGTTACTGTTTTTTATTGATGCCATTGGTGAGTGTGTCTAGTTTTTTTTATCCATAATGATTCACGTAGTTGACGGTAGGTTTTATCTGGTGTATACAGTTTTTCAATTGTTATGATTTTGAAGTGTTTGATTTAGTGAGATGGTCCAAAGAAAGCGAATCACTACTTAACAGTGTGTGATGCATCACTGAAAGAACAACAGTGGTGACAAGAATTCGTATTTTTTGTTCTTGGCAATTGACCAACATTTAGAATATTATAAAATCGTGAAAACATCTCTCCAAAACCTGAACCTTGAAAAATACACATGTATTTTTTGGAGTTGCATTCCAATAAAAAATAAATATACAGGACACAGTTCCATGTATGATTCAATTCATACTTTATTACATAATTATGCAAATTACATGTATTGAATGTACATCTTCTGATTACAAAAGTAATTCAAAATACAGACAGTATAATAATAGTATGCAATTAATGAAGTTGTTTGTTATGCCTTACAAAGATATACTGTTTAGTAATAAAATGTTAAATCGAACTGTCTGGTAATTTGTCATAGCCAAGTTATGTTGAGTATCCTAGCTATATACAGTATAATGCATTTTGTAATTATATAACGTCAGTGTTCCATAGTTTTATAATGTAAGGTAACTATTGTACAGTGACTTCAATTCATTACATCACCATCACAGTCAAGATGGCAAATCTTTACACAATATCATGATTTATCACGTGACTTCTGTTGTCAATTTATATATATGTTTGTGTGTGTGTGTGTTGTATCACTCAAATTGGACATGTATGAATTCAAACAGTTTGCAGTGACAATAACACCTTGAATTGAACAGATAAAGTTATTTGTCAATATATGTAAAGGTGGAGAATCTGAATATTCAGATGTTTATCAACGTGTCCCATCTCATCACAGGACACAATGGACACTACATGGGGTGGTGAATACAAAATACTTAAGAATTATATTGATACAAATGGCTACATAGAAGTTGGTTTTATCACATGATATAGTGGACATTACATGGGGTAGTTATTATATTAATACAAAGTATGTAAGAACTATATGTATACAAATAGATATGTAGAGGTTGATTTTATCACGGGATATAGTGGGCATTACATGTGGTGGTTATTACATTAAAACTACAAACAGTAAGAACTGTATATAAGCTGATTTACTCAAAAGAAAAAGATCAACATAAAGTGTAGTAAGAACAACTATCAGAATACATGTCTGTGAAGTCTGTCTTTACTATAACATTTCAAACCAATGGATATACTGTCCGTATATATGTCAGTGGTTTATTTCACTGTTACAAGGCACATCAAATTATCATAAAATACTACAAGAATATATATCAGCTAAATCTATCTAAAAATGACAAAACAAGTCAAATTATCCTCTCTTAAGTCAGTGACGTCTTGTTTCACTATAACAAGGCAAACCAAATGATCATTACATACTGAAGTGTGCAGTCAAATACACCAGGTAACAACTTTTGAGTTTTGTGTTTTATGCAAAAGTTTAATTTGATACTCACGTGAATCAAATTAAACGAATTAACTTCACCTATATTTATTGACATTTGCAGTGAATTTACTAAATACTTATACCGAATTAATGAAAACAATACAATACTCTCCTACCTAACATCAAAGCTAAAGGGTACGTTACAAAAGGAATGGACATAAGTCTTTTCTAAATGTAAACTAAGAAATGTTTTAGTACTGGTATGATATAAGAAAATGATATTTCCAAATATACAATTAATAACCAATATACAGTAGATTTCTATCCAATATGACCTAGTAGTCTATAGAGTAAAATATGAAAATGAAACTCTAGGTAAACTCTTTAAAGAACATACAATCATGGCTGTTATCGAATGTAAAACAATCATATCAACAACAGTTTCTGGGTTATTCTGGATTGTTGACATTTATTTTAACATCCATATCCACCCTACCCCCACTAAAAGGGTAAATGATACAGTAATAACTAACAGGCGAATTTGTCTAACTGTGTCTTTCTGTAAGTGTGTGCGTCTCTGTCTGTCTGTCTGTCTGTCTGTCTGTCTGTCTGTCTGTCTGTCTGTCTGTGTCTGTCTGTCTGTATGTATGTCTGCCTGTATATCTGTCTGTATGTCTGTCTCCCTGCATGCATGCATTTAGGTGTAAATATGTATGTATGTATGTATGTATGTATGTATGTATGTATGTATGTATGAATGTATGTATGTATGTATGTATGTATGTATGTATGTATGTATGTATGTATGTATGTATGTATGCATGCATGCATGCATACATACCCAATGCTTGCATCTCAAAGACAACAGTTTGATTATTTAAATAGTTTATTTTTAGAGCTAGGAAATGATTAAACACAACATATATCAAAATAAGTCGTAATCAAGTGTGCAATTTTAGAATGCTTCTATCTTACTATAGTTTATGCATGTGTTCGTTTATACATACATACCAACATACATACATACATACATACATACATACATACATACATACATACATACATACATACATACATACATACATACATACATACATACAAATATACATACATACATATGATTCATACAAATATCAAGTGTTAAAATCGTGTTTTATATGATAACACTTGCAAAATGTTATATTACATATCATAAAGTGTTCTCCTAACCAAGTTAATAAAGTGACCTGGTGTATATTTGTTTACATTTGTAGATATAGGTTCTGAATTTAATAAAGACAAGTTTTATATTTTGTGATTTAATGTTTTATATACATATTAGAAATTACCATTTACTTGATCTTCTTTTATTCTGACCTAAATTACCCCAGCATATTATGTCTGAAATTCCTTGTTTTCCGGGGTTTTCAAACTATTGCCTTTCTTGAAGTATAAAACTTATAATCGTGTACAAGGCAGAAAATAGAATGTTCTTTTTTAACATATTGATAGTCAGTAGCTGAAATATAAACTGAAGTATAAATTGAAGCCAGCTTTGGTGTAGTATGGTAAGATTTGACAGATCATAACTTGTTTGACTGTGCTGTCACTTTTTAGAGCAAGGATGCTGTCATCACACTGAAACTCTTGTTAGGCTATTTTCCCCATTGCTCTTGCTGTGAATGGTTTTGCATGTTCATCACATAGCCAGAGTACTTTCTCGCCATCGACAACTGCCTGTAAACCACCAAATCGTTCTCCTTCATCTACTTTGCCAAGAAAATATGACAATTCTCTTCGGCTTAGGGAACATGTCTGTTTTTCCATTTCCCTCATAAACACTTCTGTTGAAGGGGCTTTATCTGGACATTTCTTGGCAATATCTGGAAACTCCTTGTAGAAGTCATTTATAAAGTTCTCCACCAAATCACTTGCCTTACCCACTGTACTAGAAATCTTGGCAAGGCTAGCCATAGCTGGTATTGGAACTAAACTAGCCAGCTTCGTAACTCCTTGTATGAACTTCAACACCTTGCAGACAATGGGACCATACTTTCTCACAAAGTCATTCACCTTATTGACTCGGTAACCTGGAGAGTCTATGAAGTGTATATGGTCTGGACATTCACAGAGTAGATGAACAGCATAGCCATCACGAAGATGTGATAACACTTTTGATGTGACGTATTCAAGCCAAGGAAGACCGTGGATGTTAATAGGTAGTAATACAAAGAATTTAGGACAGTGAGAATCATTGATAACATCGAATAATGTCTGTCCCAGTAGCTTACTCATCTTGATGTCTTTACATAGTAACATATCATGTCTACTTTGAAAGAAGTGACCTTGGAATTTGGAACATCGCAAGGGTTTACTTTGCTTCTTAGGATTAGTTGGTTCCATCATACCAATATCATGTTCCCGAGCAACAACACAGTGAGGGCATGCTACAAACTGTTGTGGCTTCTCCATTTCTTGGTAACGACCCATGTCTACTACATTCGCCATCAAGCGATCTGCTTCAGTAATGGCACAACATGCCCTTGGTCCTCTTGCGGTAAGTAGAATGCTGTTGTTGTGGAAAAGCAATTCATATCGAATGTGATGGATTTTCCCTTCTGAAACACCACAAGAGTCAACACGGTCATCACAAGTAGATTCTCTGACCAGACATTGGTAAATAATGTTGTTTCTTAAAAACCTCGGTTGGTCAATAACACTTGCCTTGTCATGGATAGTAACTATCAAATCACAGAACAACAATGGAGGCAAGAAGTTAAAGATGTAGTGATGACTCACTTGTTTCTCTCCCTCTTTTGGGTAAGGAGGCCAATCTTGATGCATTGGCTGACCCACTGGTAATTGTGAGGGGAATAGTAAGCTTGAAAATTCAAATTCTCTTGTAGAGCTTGTGATGGCCGATGTCGGTTTTCCCAAACCAAAACAAATTTGTAACTGTATCAGCAACACCAACAGTGGGTAGTGGTATTTCCTGTCAATGTGACTCCACACTTCTTGCACACGTAGGACATCTAGACAACCTAAGACATCTATACTCTTTGCTTTGAAAGATATCAATGTTTTCAGTAAGTGTGCCAACCATTGTGGGTCCAGAATGACAGGAGTATCCTCGTCTTTTAATCCCAATGGTTTGTATACAACATCACCCTGACTGCAAAGGAAGTTCATCACATTATTCACAGATTCTTCACTTTGCATTCCCAAATTATTTGCCAACGTTTTGAAATCAGAAAATGGCAGAATTGAAGAAGTCGTTGTTAACATCCGTTGTGTTCTTAGACTTTCTCTAAGACAATGCCATGGTTCTGGAATTTCTCTGTAGGACTCTGTTAAGATATTACAGGCTGCTTTTACAATGGCGTAACGTAACTGTTTAATGCTTCGGTTTCGAATCACTGCAAAACCCTGAGGAAAATTCCCAATGCTGCCAACTTCAAAATATCCCACGATGTGAGGGAAACAAGTTCGACCAACTTTATCCATGGTTTTCGCCTTATCTACTGATTTTGGTTTCCTGACATCTGTGTCGACCTCAACAAATCCAGCTAATCCTTTGTATTTGCTCTGCCTTTCCATCTTAGTATCTGCTTGGCACATCAGGCAATTTGAGACAACACGTTGGCTATGGATTTCACAGTGTGTTTCACGTACATCTTCAAGAAGTTCTTTGAACTGTTTCCATATGTCAGCCAATGCCGCATCGGACAGCATTGTGGCGTCTGCATGTGTCCCTACAAGTATTACTCGAGATTTCGGTGCAAAGGCATTGACTGTCTCCAGCCATAACCTAACTCTGCCTAACTGATTAGATGAGGTTATTCTATCTTCAGATTTATCAGCTTGACTGATCGGAAACTCACTAAGATCAAAGACTGCAACAAATAGTGTGTCATCTGTGACAAATAAGGTGTGAGATTCTAAGAAATCCACATCTCCAGCACAGTCAAAGACGATTAGTTTTATACCATCCTTCTTGAGATCAATTTCGAATATATCGATGCCATCTGTTTTATCTACTGTTCTTATCTTGCCTCCTAACGCCTTCACTAAAGTTGTCTTCCCTGCCCCTTCGTGACCTACCATTACCATCTTAACGGTATTGTTGCTAACTAAGTTGTTACTTAGGAACTCCTGCAAGTAGGATAAGACCGCGTCCGTTCCCGCTCGAATAGTCTTTTTGGGGATATTAAGTATACTATTGCCATCTATATGGAAGCTGTCGAAATGATCGACCCGGCCGATTGAGGTTGGAATTCTTTGTAATGCATTGTTACGAACATCAAGGTTGGTTAACCCTGGAATAGTGCCGATGTCGTCTTGGAGATCTGTCAATCCATTATCATTTAGATACAAGCTATTAATACTCTTGCATTTAAAATGAATGTACTTCCAGGTTTTCTTTGACTTTGACGCGCCAGTAGATGTTTGCTGTAACTTACAGTGAGTGATGCTCAGAGTGTCAAGGGATCCCCCGAAATGCATTTGCCAAGGCACAGGTACTGTTGAATGCTTGACAGTGAAATGTTTTACAGTCGGCAACAGCCATGATACTGCCCTTTCTACATTAAAATGTGTGTTATGTAACATCGCTAAATGATGTGAAACTTGAATCTCATTCATACTATCAACATTGGTATCTACATCTATGACTATTAATGTATGAATTGGTCTACCTTTAAGCAACACTGCAACTTTATCGACTGCTTGCTTAGAATTCAAAATAACCAATGATAATTGATGCCCCTTCTTGTAGATTGTTGATACTTGTGATTTCATATTAGTATCTGCCAAGCTCAGAAATTGGAACTCATTGTTGTCGTCCTTGTATCCACACACGGACGCCAAATTCAAAGCCGACATATCTGAAATTATCTTTAAACATAGGTTAATTTGTGAGTGCCATGGTCATATAACTATGAGATGATACTTTACATATTGACACTGAATATGTACGAATTCAGAATATGCATGATGGTTGTAATACTGTATCAATAATACACGAGTAATAACAGTGAACAATCATAGTTTGTAGAATAAAATTGACGGGACTGTTAAAGCAAACAAATCTGTCTTATTTCAGTGTACACAATGCTATTATAAAAAGGATAAGTGTTGATTTTTACGTTCTGGGTATTTTTTCTCGTGTAAATACGCAATTTATTTAGGTACAGCCCATAACGTTAATTTCGAAGGATATACATATATCATGAATCGAAATGTGTAATGATATCATGAAATGTAATACACAAACACATTATGATAGTTAGAATATCTCACTACTTACCTTGTCAGGTATATCACAGTGTGCAATAATGTAAACCAGTAGATCGACTGTTTCATTAAAGCTCCATCCTTTAAATGGTTTCTAATAGATAAATCAGTTTTAGTCGTACACTGTTAAATCCATGATCACGTGTCATCAAGCATCAAGTAATATATCAATTGAAAAAAACAGTTATCAAAAATGTATACCACAAATTGTTTCCATACCTGTACAATCAAACATGACAAAGTTGAATTAGAACAAACTAGCCAACTCAAATGCTTTTCAAAAGTACTGACTATTTATTTAACGGTTGCTAGGGACAGTTGAGTCAAAATATTTTGAAAAATAACTGCAGAATAACACCTCCAGCAACATTCCCAATAGGTTTCAGCCCTATATTTCACCATGTAGTTTTAAAGATATTTGTTTTATCCGAAATTTAGATTTTTTAAATCTCTTTTATGTAATGAAGGTTATGTGTGATGAAAGGTCTGTGTGTGTGTGTCGTCTGTCTGTCTGTCTATCTATCTGTCTGTCTGTCTGTCTGGCTGGCTGTCTGTCTGGCTGCCTGTCTGTATGTCAATCTGTGTGTGTATGTCGTCGTTTTCTTTAATGAGGCTGCCTCAATTCAAATGAAACTTGGTGCACATTTTCTTTAAGTTAAAGCCTAGAACTGATTAGATTTTGGTATATATCATGCATATTAATGAGTTATTTGCATAAATACTGGTTTTCGTTAATTAGGTTGTATCTTAAGAGTGCATGGTTCAAATTTAATATATTTCGGCACATTGATGATAACAAAGTTCACGTGTCATATACAGTTTGGTAATAGATTTGCATAATTAATGATTTTCAGTATTTAGCCTTTTACTTTTAAAGAGTAATTTGCATAATTAATGATTTCTTGTTATTAGGCTATATATAAGAATACACGGTGCAAACGCACCATAATTTGATACATACATTGATGATGATGACAATGGAAATAGCCCCTTTTACAAATCTCCCAACGAAATATCCCAACTCGTTTTAATGCCGGAATAAAGAAACATGACCACATCTCCAACATATTATGTAAACTCCATTGGCTTCCAATAACAGAAAGAATGAAATTGAATATCCTACTCCTGATCTATCACGTCCTCAATGGTACTACCCCATCATATCTGTGTGATCTGCTCATGGTGTATAAAACAGCCTGCTGCCTTCATTCAAGTAATAAACAACAAATAATAGTACCAATAGTTGCATCGAAGGCCTTTGGATATTGTTATTTCTAGTATGTTGTACCGATGCCTTAGAGTGATCTCCCATGTTACACCAGACAATGCACATCAAATGACACTTTCAAATGCAAGTTCAAAAGTCACCTTTTCACTCAGGTTTAAAGTTTACTAAATTACTCCTACTAGCAATGTTTTGAGGGATTTGTTTTACATGCTTATCTTAGTCGAAACCCGCATTTTAAAATAATCGTTATTATTATTTTACCTTTGTTGAGACAAAGTTTCTGTACTACTTTACATTTTTACCTTTTCAGCCAAATTTTCATTTATTTATCGTGCAGTACATTATATTTCATTAAATTTTATCTTCTCTTCTGTAAAGTGCATATGAGGACTGCCGTTGATATATAACAATATTTACAGGTTTTGTTATTAGTATCAACAAAGTTCATGAGCCACATGTTTTATAATATCGCTTTTAGTTTAAATGGCTCATTTGCATAATTAATGCTTTTCAGTAATTAGGCTAAATATTAGTAATGCACGTTTCAAATTCAATATAATTTACTACACACATCAACTATAACAAAATACCATGCTTCTAAAAGGATTTGTGATGTAACTTGTAGTTTAAAGGAGTCCTTTACATAATTAATAATTCTCAGTAATTAAACTATGCACTCTTCTAATTCAATTCAGTGACAGAGTGATCTTTTCGACTGGACAGACATATCGTTGTTGAAATTTAATCATGGAAAATGTGTGTCTATGGGAATTGGTAGGATAGATAATAGTGACAGGTCATACACAATGGTTCATGACAAACATAATCTGGGAATGAAATGTCGGAGGAAAAAGACATTTGGGCAGTAATAGACAATAGACTCTCCTTTGTTAATCATAAGTCTACTAAGATAAACAAGGCTAACAAAATCATTGGGAGTAATAAGGAAAACTTATGCTCATTTGGATACAAGTACATTTGGATATCTGTACAAGATAGACCCCACCTTGAGTATGCAATCAGGTGTGGGCTCCATATCACACTAAACACATCAACGTTATTGAAAATGTTCAGCGCGAGCTACAAAGCTGATTCCAGGCTACAAGGTTGTGCCATATAAGGAGTGGTTGAGATGACTAAATCTGCAAAACTTAGGATATCACCTTGGGGAGATGTGATTGAATTATTGTTTAAAATTGCAACCAAGAAATATGACCTAAGTGTGTCAACCAACCAATCAGTTTAGATATTGACACACACTCATCGCATTGCATGGACGACGACGATCTGACAAGACTGAAAAAATAATGTATACACTGATATGTATGTAGAGATGAGTGTATAAGTTCTGTGAATGGGTCCGAATTTCTGGTCAGACAGAATGTTAATTGATACATACAAACCCACGTCTGTTGAATTGGTGATATATAAGGTTTTGTATAGCAAGAACTACAGTCCATCAACACGTGCATGTCAAGAACAAATAACACATATTTAAACATTCGTCTTATTTCTACTTACTACGTAAACACATATTGCACCTTCATGATCCTGATATTAATATATTTTCCTAATATTTTTCATACCTTTTTCTTATAGTTCTTCAATACATCTTCCAGAAAAGTGCTCCCCTGCAAAACGTACAGAAAGAAGCATTGTTAAATTATTGTGCATGAACCATTTGCATAACTGATGATTTTCAGTAATTATTCTATATTTTAAGAGTGCAAGCTGCAAACTCAGCATAACTCTGTACATACATTGATGATAAGAACGTTCATGTGACATATACAGTTTGAAAATGTAGCTTTGAGTGTTATTGCCATTTGCATTAATGTTTTTTTAGGAACTTGACTAAACCTTAAGAATGCATATTTCAAATTCAATATCATTTACTACATACATCAACTATAACAAAGTGCACAGCTTCTAGAAAGCTTTGAGATACAGCTAGTTTCAATGACGTCTCCCCCATCGGTCACCCTCTTTCAAGTCAGATAGTGCATGCCGATGAGGGCGGAGAGAAAGACGTATCTCAGAGTCTAAGTTTGTTGTAAATCACATTTAAACAAATACAGAAACGGATTGGTCGCAAATAAAACAGTACGTTTTTTTTCTCACTGTAAATACAAATAAACATCACTGTCAAATGAAGCAAGATAGATTCAAACTTTTGATTTGCAATTCACAATGAGATAAAGTAGTATCTTATATATGTGTTATCCATGTTTGTAATGTCTTTTTCATCAGTTGTAATCCTCAACTATTTTGCTTATGTGTAATTTTAGGATGCATGTTTAGATGATAATAATCACTTTACTATGTGTCTGAATTAAATGTCACAGTATTTTTTTACGAAAATGGATCTTTAATAAACTTATGAATGAATATTTTATTCGTATCATATTAGGCCACCGGCCTTTATATACAAAACTTTATAAACCAAAAGTTGTACAGTGGTTTACCATCATCTAGATTTTTCCAATCATTTCAATCATTTCAGCTCTTTTCTGAAAAGCAAAGTGAACATAACGTGAGAATTGTCTAATTAAATGTTCGTGTTTTGTTGATAATAATATAAAGAACTTATATAGAACAGGTGGGTCGAAGAAATAATCTGGAATGTACTTCTTTCTTACGTCATCATATGTAGGACAGACCAGACAAAAGTGATATTCATCTTCAATTGTTCTATTTTGACAGAAAGGACACACCCGGTTCCTTCTAGGGGGTTTTGTTCTTTCCCATCTACAGTTTTCAATTTGTAGCTGATGAGATGACGTACGAAGGCGACAGAGTGCATAGCGGAACACTTTTTTATCTACTACGTCTAGGTAAATCTCATAGGTCAATAGAGATTTGAAATTACAATACATGTCTAGTTTAGAGGTTTCTAACATTTCACTGTGTATTAGTTGACTATTGATATCCTTGCACCTGTCCTTGAATATATTGATAAAACTAGTTTCATTTCCAACACCCTGTGTCTGCCATACTTCACTAAAACCAAAACTACATAACAAGTGTTTGACGTCAAGGGCCCAACAATTTACATCATTTTCAGCCGTTCTGTACTGATACTTATAGCATAGAGACAGGATGCGGTCTGGTTTCAAATTTAACAACTTAAACCAATATTTGATTATTTTGATTTGTCTGGTAACAATTAATTGTAAACGACCGGTTTCAGCAAGGGAAGCACAGTTTGGCGTATGTCGATTTAAACCCAATATGTAACGTAGAAATTTACTATGGACACGTTCAATGTCAGTTGCTTTATGAAAACCCCAAATCTCTGCTGCATAGTTGAGTATCGGTGATATTTTTCCATCAAAAACTTTAAGCGCGGCTTTGACTGGTATGTCTCCAAGTTTAGCGAGTTGGTTTTTAACAGTAAACATAGCTTTGCTGGCTTGAGCTGCAAGGGTTTTCTGAGCTAAATACCATTTGCCGCTACTCGACATAATGATTCCGAGGTATTTATAAAAAGGGACAACGTCAAGTTTGTGATTAATAAACTTATGATGTGTTATTATCTCATTCAATAACGGAATACATTTTCAAGCAAATCCACACTCCCGTAAAATTGGATTGTCAACAGCATAGCTCGTGATGGCACTGTTCCACTGTACGTTTTTTGTTGAGATAAATCAATAGCTGTTGTGGTGTGCTGTACTGTGCTCTACGTTACAGTATTGTACTGTATTGTACTGTACTCTACTGTACTCTACTGTACTGTACTCTACTACACCATACTGTACTGTACTGTACTGTGCTGTGCTGTACTGTTGTGTACTGTACTGTACTGTACCGTACTGTAGTTTTGTACTGTACTGTACTGTACTGTACTGTACTGTACTGTACTGCACTGTACTGTTTTGTACTGTACTGTACTGTACTGTACTGTACTGTACTGTACTGTACTGTACTGTATCAAGGACATAATTAATTAGCCCCTTGCCAATCCCAATATCGCACTTATGGATTTTCATCTAGATCTTGATCAATACGAATATTTGTTTTCCTTTCCGAGCTTACGATAATTTCTGAGGCAGTCTTTTAAAATAGCAAACAAATCTCAGAAAGGTAGATTGATGATAACCATTGTGTTTGGCCATTTAAAAATGATAACAAATCTGTGTTAGAGAACACAGACAGTACCATCTACTCTCCTTATATAAGACATATGCAATATCATATGTGATCAATTAATGAGCTAAAATATATTGTATTCGCCATATTTGTATTATGTACCGATTGCTCGTAATAGGTAGGGCAAAACATCAATTGAATTCTATAATAAAAATCATCCTAAATAATTGACATAATTGTCTCTAGATTGATTCCATTTTGAACTTCAGTTAATATATCAGTATTTCAAACTGTGTAATTTATTTACGTTGAATATGAAAATTGAAATAACAAACCAGGGAGAAGACTGTTTATGTGGTAGATTATTATACCTTTGATTAAATATACACATATTTGTTAACTATTGATAAATAATATTTCAGTGTATTGACAATAAGGCATTTGTGATTTTCAAACGAAAACGTACTTGAATTGATGTAACTAGTATATGTTTTTACTTCAGTTGAGTCAAAAGTTATCAAAATGTGTACTTGTGCTTTATTATTACCTCAAATTTCGTGTTGATGTCACCGTGATGGTCAATAAGTAATTTAACAAGTGGTAATGATTGACGTCCTATAACAGCATTTCTAAACACATCACCATACTGTAAATGAATCATAGCAAAGAACACATGATTAGTAAATGAATGGATAGTTAAATACATTATAACTAAATACATAAATACAAAGTATACAGTTACTGTACATTACATAACTACATAACATTCTCATAAGGTATGTAAATTACTACCAATCATTTATTAATAGTAACTTAAGGAGTGATAACGATGGTCGCCCTCTATTCAAATATTTGCATTATACTCTAGGATAGTACACCTATGAGTAAAATAATAAATATATAGTTGTAACAAATAATCTAAATATAAACATCTTAGCAATAAATACACATTTAACGGACTATTAATGATAAATTAACATGTTACGAGATGTTTGGAAAATCAAGACCTTCCGTATCTAACGTTGTGTAAAATAAAACTAAATGCATCTGAATACATTCCTGTATCCATGAATTTATTGGAGTTTGTCTTTTAATTGCAAAACAAGAAGTGTCAACTCGTCAGAATGTCACCAATATCATTATGGATGAAATATCCGACCACCTACTTTCAATTAGCTTTCATACAAATTAAACAATTAATTAGTATAGATTTGTATATGCCTTCATGACACGTACATAGTTAAAACATCACTTGCGTTTTTGTAAGTGTTTATCACATATATGTAAATAGCTAAACGGGTATAATCTACATTATTTGTAATAAATACAAATGTTTTCTTCGCCTGTTTGTTCTGTACTCATAGCTTCCAATCTCAATACATAGAATCATAAAAAAATATGCTTTTTTCCGTGTGTGCATACATCGTTTAGACAAGAAATAAAACGATGTTTTGATTCCACCATCTACAAAACTATCATATAGTTCAACTCATTACATTTCACCTTATCGTTTTCTCTCTTTCTATGCTCAAATCCAGCTTGTATGTAATAATCACAATATCTCGTTCATTTCTATGTCTACTGTTCAGTTACAGTACTAGACAAGTAGAATTTTACAAACCGGGCTTGAAATATCAAGCTAGTTTTTGAGGTCACATGACTACGATAAATAAATTATTCTGATAGTTTACATAGGTTTGACTGGTTTGGTTTGGTTTCAGTAACATTTCTTCTTAAGTAGGGAAAAGGTATTTTCAAGTCCCTCCAATCGAAACCCCAATCACTCCCCTGTCGTAAATTCTGACCACAGCCTAAAAAGCGCCCGAATAACCCAAATACAATGAACCCAGTACAGCAATTACTAACAGGGTTTCAATGGAATTGTCAAATTTAGTGTTGAAATGAATAGGGACTGCTACTTCGTGTTTGGAACCCTTCAATGAGTAGAACTCTATTTCCAAGCAAGCTGCGTGCTGATTCAGTCCATACAAAATCAACAAAATATTCATTATTGCTCAAAACTTTAATTAGAACAGTTTCTGAAAAAAAAAATTATTTTGTTATGTGAACTTGAAACCTTTAATTGTACAGAATATCAAATGTTTGCTTACAAACTAACGGTACACACTGCATTGAATTATAAATGATAACGTAACCAGTTTCGTGTATGGATGTAGCGAAACTTACAGTCAGATGAGGAAAACAGCGCTCGAATTTCAAGAACCGTTTGTGTTGCTCGAATTTTGGCAAAAATGATGCATAATCAGAATTTAAGTCAACTCTCTTTGTAAAATAGTGCCTGTAATTAAATCACATTTCGCATTCTTGAATAAAAGAGAATATTTTACCACTAATCATGGTAAATATCAAGCTCACTGATTGGCTCTTACTCCTAGTCTGAAATGCTGCTTTCTAAATACGTAATAAGCAATTAAACTCCTCCCTCCGTGATCTGTTAATCGCTAGCTAAGAGGCTAGTGATTTATGACGACGTATCAAATGATATGTTTAAGCATTAAATGGTGATTAGAAACGGGCTCTAATGATAAACACTGTATCGAAATTTCAAGTTTACGCTTAAACGTGAAGACTATACTTGACTTTAAGTATGAATGGAATATTTCGATGGTCATTAGTCTTTTTGAGGAGATCAAGCCTTGCACCGGCAGTTGAGCCGGTCACTAGGCATCGATTGTGAAGACCGTGTCAACGTTTGCAAAATTTGTATGACAACAGATATTGACGATGGGTTTAATTTCATATCATTAAGTTTGTCCTTAGGTGCCCAGTACCACAACGTTAGGGCAAATATACACCAGAGTGAATGTATAGACAATGTATTTTAGAAAGATCTTGTCTTCTCACGTCAGGTAATAAGAACTCAGTAATAGCCAACTTATCATATTTTATATACAAATCATTGACATTAAAATGTATTTCATTAATTACTATCGCATTCATTCCATCTATCTATTGTTTTTCTGTACCTCTTTGTATTCTATAATTATCTTTATTTCGCCAGAATGTCTGAAACGTACAATTTAGGACAGTTGCCCATAATAACAGTAACTATTATATAACTGTAAAATAAAATAATCAACTTAAAGTGACCACACGGATGGGGATTTTTAATTTATCAAACAATGTTATCATGGCTTCCTACTTGAAAAAATAAATCAACAATGAACGTGGACTAATGGAACATTGGCAAAGTTTGTGTTCGTAACTTAATACACGGCAAAGGCTACAGAAATGTATGAACATGCGTTATATGTACACTAACAAACACTTTACATATTTGTTATGCTTTCGGAATTTATTGAGTTACAAATAAGGACTTGGCAATGTTGTTTCACATTGATTTTACAAGCAGTAAGTCATGATAAAATTGCTGTATGAATTAAAAATAATTGTGTATTTATACTTTGTGGATCCTTAGAAATGCAGAAACAGCCCCCTCTATAGTAATAATAAGCAAGTGTCTGGACTGTCTATATCTTCTAAATTCATGGTGGCGACGACAACAACTGTTCCCCGAACATATTATTTCTTTACTGCTGGAAGTTATTCAAGTGAGGGGGGGGGGGGGGGAGGGGGCTGAGAATGTTCCAATTGTGTAGAGAAGCTGGAAAGGGTCCTGCTATCAGGAATCCAATAAAAAGGAAATATATAGTGAGGAAAGGGGATGGGAGAAACATTAAGAAATTTTTAAAAAATTATTTTGTTTAAATCGTCCAAAATTGATGAGAAAAAGTAACGAGAAATATAAACAAATAGGGACACTCTTATGCAATTGATGATATTTGACTCTTAGCAATGAAAATTAAAGTCAAAGTATGTATTTCAATATATAGTAGTCAATTTACCCTGGCTAGTATTTACAATGTGCGATATGTAGAAATACGTCGTTATATTTTAAGTGATGTGAAGATACAGCTGTGTTTATGCATCACTACATTATAGTTACATAGGACTGACAGGAATGTAACTCTGTCATGATTCTTTCAATTGTATATCACTGGAATGAATAGATAACTGTACGAGTGTATTACTACATTTTGATTTCATAGATATGTATGTCGAATCAAAGCTTCCTTTAACCTTTGGTTCATACTTAAACTTTAAAACTATTTTCTGACATTGTTTACATCTACTTCAGTCTTTGTCAAGAGATTGACCAAGTATTCAGAACACGTGAGCTTAAAGACACCTGACGAGTTTAATAAGGAGTCATCGCAGAAGTGTATATCGCCCTCTGTCTTGGCATAGTGATGGTTGTTATACTCGGTTGTACATGGCTTCCTCCACTTCAATGTTGACAAAGTTTCCGGTCCGTACTATGTCTATATGCCCGGAGATTTATGCTTTGAAGGCACCTGGTTACCTATGAGATTCTTGTTGGTAGTACTCTTCCAGTCACCCTAATATGAAATTATTTACATGGTGCCGTGTTAGGCTAGCCTTTGAAAGGAATGTGATAGACAACTTCGCTCATACTTATCATGTCAGCCTTGTCTTATAGGACACCAGTAATTGCAACAGAGTTTTAGTTGGCTTGATGCACGTGTTGACTCTGTATGAAGTAACGATTCTTACCAATGCTTATGAAAATCCCTTTATGTAAGATGATACCTTGTTTGGTCATCCAGTATTTTAACCGATTGATGAGTTAAGGAATAAATCACCCCTGGGGATGGTATACCAAGATGTTTTGACCAAATATATGCTCTCGCTATCGCTTGTGCATATATTTCGTTCACTGGTCAAAACCTCTTGGTATACCATCCCTAGGGGGTGGTGTATCGCTATTATATTATACCAGTATATTGAAAACATCGTAAACAAGATAAGAACTAACGTTCTCTTGATTCATTTGTGCTACACCCCTCCCCTCCCCCTGAATAATTTGCATAACAATAAACTTTGAAACCAGCTGATCTGACGAACACTTCGGCCATGAGCATCGTCACTGGATTTATTTCATCTGCTACTCGTTTCTAGGTATAATATGTACATTGATCGGCTTATTAAAAGTACACAATTATAAATAAACAGCCTGTTTGACTCAATGTATGAACTTTAAGTGGTTTATGAATACCGTATGCTTCGTGACGGCCGGCTTCGCGACTGGGTAGAGTAAGCTTGAGAAGATAGACATGGTGGCAGGTTGATATTTACAATGTATTTACTGGAAGTTATTTAAGTAGATTTTCGGGTTTGCGGGTTTCCCTCTCGGATTGATGATTGATGACTGGATCCCAGACAAATCTCTATTTAGATTAATGACAAGTCGGTCAGTGTCAGCTCATACACTTGCTTCATGTTTTATGACAGGACACACTTGCTTGTTTCCACTCCAGTTGCCAGCCGAGGCTAGAACTTAGTACAAGTATCTAACCGATCTCGTACATGTCTTGACCTTAGTAGGCGATGATTTGTACAAATACGCGATAACTCGGCTGCTTTCGAAATTTCCATTATAATTTCCCATAAAATATTGTCTCGTTGCGTTTACTATTGAGTTTACTATCACTGCGGACTACAACGTTCGTAAACGAACAGTGAACATCAAAATTTAGAGGCGTGCCAACAGTTCATTATAATTATTGCTCATTTTAGGCGTGCTAGTTCGATGTCTAGCCATCTCAGATCTCTCGATTTGCGCCATCAATATACTAGTATAATATAATTTCGATTTTGTGACTGTTGGTTTTCACAAAATTAATGTGTTCGGAGAAATAGGGTCAATCTGTTGACTTGGAGTGAATTGCCGTCGAAAAGTTCAAGTAATAATGTAAAATATTATTCGAATACATTAATTTTCATATGATCAACGTTGTAACTGTTCTTCCTAGACATAATATCGATATGTAAGATTGTCTTCCAATGAAAAGTAATCCTTGTACATGTCTGTGTTACACCTACTACATATATTCGTAAGACAACAACCTGTAGATATATAAATCATGTTATGTTATATATTACTGGAAGAATAAACTCACCTTATTGGTAACAGCATTTATTTCAGCCCGTGATTCCAATAACAGCTTCACAGCATCGTAGTAGTTATTGTAGCATGCTGCTAATAAAGGTGTCCAATCCTGAAAGAATTAATACATGTATGAATTAGTAATTGATAAAACTGAAGAGATGATTGACATATGTTGTATGTCACTAGATAACAAACATAGAGACAGTCTTACATTATTTTATGATATTTATGACCTTATATGACATGACGAAACAGTGATCATTTCAATAGCCACACTCTACTAAAACAAGCCTAAGGTGGGAAGATTACAAGATTAAAGGAAAATAAACCCTAAAACACTTTTGATCTGAATAGTCTCGCACACAATTGATTAATGTTTGTTTGTTTTTGTTTAAGAAAAAACATGTTGACAGAAAACATTTAACTATTATATTTGTTTGTATGACAATTTACACAGGAGGGATTAAATGCCAGCCTCTAATGACAACACTCATACATACTAGTAACACTCAATGCCAGACATTGTGAACATTTATTAGATTGATTCATAATATAATAGAATTACTCCTAGCCTTGAAACCAAGATTTTTATTAAATACGAATGTCGCAGCTCTATCCCATTAAATCGAATTTGACAAATATTTGCCGACGTTTCTCATGTAATCATGTTGTAGAGCGCCTCCAACTTATCTTACCATTTTACCTTTGTTTTTATCGATGAGTTTTGGATTGCATACTACTACTACTGTGGACAGTGCAGTGATTGCTTTTCATGCGGGGTTCTGTTTCCCCTGTACGTTGTAATATATAGGAGCCGTTGGTAATTTCTAGAAGAATGTTTTATGTATAAAACTAAAGTTATAAGCTGTTTGATTCAGAATTACTTCTATAGGGTGTTCGTGCATGATGGTGGTGAACATTTAATAACAGAAACACGTTATGCCATTTCTTGAATTTAATTCAGCACACACACACTATGTATATTATTTTATGACTGTGGTAAGTATTTGAGGCACAACCTATCTGTTTTAGTCTATGCTTAGACAATGGATCTTTGATTCATGTGATTCAGACTTTGACTTTGATAAATCAAGCTGCGGGGAGGGAAAGGAGTGTTATTCCTTGAGATTGCAAATAATGTAGATGAGTGAATCATTCATCCACAGTAAATCCAATCTCTGTATCCGTAAATATATTGTATAACAAATAGCTGACACATGACTGTCAATGACACAGGTTGCTCAAAAACATAATCAATGGTATTAACTTTAAAGTACATTATCTACAGACCCCGACCTTACAAGTCTTATATTTATGGGGCCTCGTTAGTCGTTGTGTCAAAAAAGTGTTATCTGACATATTAATATCAAATCAATATTGTAAATGAAATAAATTATATCCATTGATTGTTGAGATAATATTCCGAAGTTAGTTCTGTTTTACTCTTTCCAGAGAGCATCAGATGCTACAGGAACATTTCCTTTAATTTTTGTCGTCCTTATTTAACAGATGTACATTCATCATAACTATATATACACTGCCGATCAGCAAACACGGAACATTGTCATATTTGAAATAAAATGTTGCTCAGTCAGTATTAGTGTTTCATCATCTAACAATTTGTGTCGTCTGTCATAGATTTTATTACCAGTAACACATTTCATAAGATTTCTTCTTGCATTCTCACTTTGCGTTCGTTTCAGTTCGTCCTGTTCGTAGTAATCACCATCTTGTCGTATTCCACTGCACTGATTAGTGCGCCATCAACGTTTATATCATCCTGTAAAGTCAATATTTCGGGACCGCCCATTCAAAATTATTATTTTTGTTGGTCTGAGTATGTCCGTGGAAAGGTTACACTTCCAGCATATCAGCTTTGTTCCATCTCATTTCTAAGCTTGTCAGTTTCAATGTCTGTAATCTGTCCTCACAGAGCAACCTCTTAATCATCCTGGTGAACCCACACTGCACTTTTTCCAATAATACGATATCCCTACTCGCATGTGGGGACCATACTGGGGAAGCATAGTCAACGTAGACGAACTAGTGATTTAAAGAGTGGTAATATAGTATCCTTCGATTTACAAGTGAATGTTCTTTTTACCGTACCAAGTACACGATTTTCCTTATTGATCTTCTTTGCGCCATCATTTTTGAGATGTGTATGGGAAGCCTGAGATCTTTTTTCTGATTCTACAGATGACAATCTGCTACCTTCTATAGCTTTTTCCCCATTTACATAAGACATTATATTTTGTATTAAACATTAGCCATCGAAACTTTTCCATGACTGTTCTGTTCAGGTCTTTCTATTCTACGCAACAATATTGCTGAAAGCTCGGTTATATGGACGTCTTCATCCAATTTTCTTTCTACTTTCCCGACGTTTTTATTCAACATGGTCTAGTTGTTTATGTGTGAAATTTTGTTTGCGACTAATACTATTCACAATATTGAACACTTTTAATTCTCCTGGATTACAAGCCGTGCATTACAAATGTAGCTGTATATCCTCACTTAAACTGCTTACATAAAAATCGATGTCTGGCAGTAGGTAGTTCAATGCACCAGGTATTTCTGATCTTTCTCCGAGTATGGTAATACTGTAGAGATTTATTAATAACTGTATAATCGATACAGGCTTAAAGTCCAAGTCGACATTATGATTGTTACTGTGAAAGTGTTCACCTAAAACTGATGATACAGTTTTGTCACTACCAGATCTAGATGTACGATGTTCCATGAATGTGGGTTTCAAATATGGTCTCACTTAGCCATTTCGCCTTGTATTGTAAATGGTGGTTATTTTGAATTAATATCCTGTAATGTTCATGGCTAAAGTGTTTACGAAAGCTTAGCGATTGATCAAATATATCACAACTATTCACGTTCGTGTTATTAGTGTCAGTATGTAGCAAAAAATTGATGCACAGGTTATGTTGACTGACAAAGTTGCGGGTGACGTCCTTTCTTTTTATCTATTAATTGTAAACATACGCTCGTCGGCTTCGTCTTATTTGCTGTCCTCGTGGTACATGGTATAGATGGCTTGGCAGTGGAGATTTGGATTGAAGGAATATTTTAAGAGGAAAAAAATGAGGGACTGTCGTTGGTGGCGTAGTTGAGAATGAAATCTCACAGTGACCACAGTCACTTATTCCTCTACCTACAAGAGCTCCCTAACGTTCAAAGGACAATTAATTTCCCTGTATACGTTGTACCTCTATAAATGAAACTGTTTTGTCAGTTGACTTGAGTATTATGATTTGGAAAGAAACAACATCATGCAGTGACCGAGGTGGATATTTCATGAACATTTGAGACTCACTACCTTAATTTTCGTAAAAAAAAAAAAAATTCTTATTTTGTCTAAGTTTGTTTTAGTTTTTTATTTATTATATCAGCGCCACACTTTTAGGAGGGGGAAGGGGTAATTTTGAACAAATTTTGGACAATGTTACAAATGTCTTTTCAGTATACTGAGCTGTTATAAACATTATGTTGTAAAACGTATTATACTAAGCCCACTCTGACGGGTTAACCGCTTAAAATGGTCAGAAGAACTCATAGAATTAAATAGCTAAAATCATACGCTGTGTATGCTTGTCTTCGGACCGCTCACGGAAACCAAAATAAGTTATGTATTCTTGCAACGTTTGAAGTTTTTAGTCAATTTAATTGTGTAGCAAAATAACCGGTGCGTATTTGTATAGTAAAATGTTGTCCATCAATATTACGACTGTTATTCTCCCAAATGTCGAAGTTTTTGAATGACAATATGGTATAGGTGGTTTACATACGACCCCTGAATAAACCAGTTGAATGTGTGCCACATTTCGCTTTCTATATAACGACTCCCGATATGCTAGTCCTGCTTGCATATAGAGTAAGTCGTCCCTAACCTTCTCTGTCTTGCAAAGAGACAGCAGTGAATTCGAAAACTGACTATTTAGTAATTTTACCACGCCTTGGCTACAAAAATCTGAGTTCAGATAACCAAAAATCCCGAAATCAAGAGTTCAATCGTAATTTCAGGTGCCCTCCTTACGTTTGTAGTGTGTGTGTGGGGGGGGGGGGGCATTTTTAATTACAGTTGAAACTGGAAAAGTTCCGATTTCGAAACCTTTTGAGATCTTACTAGCGACTACTATCGTCAACGAGATGTAAAATAAGTACATATTCGATCTATTGCTAATATTTCATAACTGGGTATGAAATTCTATTGTAATTGGTGCGAAAGCTTTTGCACTCACTATAGGCTTGTTACATTGTTTTTTGCAGGGCGGTGTTGAGCAAAACGCCTGTACCGACTGCAAGCAGGGCTACCCATATATGATAATGTTTTATTGTTCAGCATTGGCAAGCATTCGTATTTTGTTCTGTACATTGTAATTCAAAATCCTGGAAAAAATTCTCCCAGTTGAGAAACTAATCGATGATATAATGTAACGTAAGCTATATACTGAGCATAGCTCGTACGTGTGATGTCACACGAAACCAAATAAACTAAATGATAACTATAGTTCATTGTTATTTTTTACTGTTCATTTTCATTGCCTACACTCATTTCCTATTTTGGAGTAAATCTCATCCTAGAATCAATGTCAATGTTACTCATAATATCCGGAGATGACAACCAAAGCTGTACACAACTATAATATTATTAAAATACCGATAAAAACAAATATATGAGTTTATAATAAATTGATCACATGATAAGCAATCATTACTGTATTATGAATGTAAAAGAATGTCACCATTTGCATGTAGGATGTATTTAATGTGATACTGTAATTATTAATTGTGTATAATAGTGTATTTGACTATCAATACCTTCAATACCTCCATCACTGACGCCCGCAATATGAATAACATTTATATTTGAAGGAGTCTGGTTGAAAATGTCCAGTGAATGTGTATCCTTGGTGCGACCTATTCAACGCCTTGCTTTCGTTTAGTTCGCCTATATTTCAATTGAACCAAATCATTTTTAACAGGTGGTTATTTCGCCGTACACTCCCTCAGTAAGTAGACTGTTCACGTTAGAATAATTGTTTTGAGCGTATTATTCATAGGGACCCGTAACATTTCTTAGATTGCATTGTGGTTTTCTCTGTCAATTCGTGCGACTCCTTTAGTTCATAAAATTGAATAGGGAGAGGGGTACTTCGAAATGTTTAGACAGGGATGTTCCGCCTACGCTGAAGGCGTTTACCAATGTATAAATAAGGCACAGACAAGACCGACTGTTAGGGATTACTCAAGTACTGTCTACCAGTAAGTCCCTTTTTTCTGATGCTGTGGTGATTTTTCTAAACTTGGGGTGTTGCCAAGGTTATAGACCGATAATTTGTGAATTTTCAGAGGAAGAGTTGACCCACATTCAGGGATTCTTTCGTGAGAAAGTTACCCATTTTGGTGAACATATTGTCATCGTCGCAAACAGCGGTTTGTTTTACAGCACCGTTCTTAACGCGTCGTCCCACTCTACTGGTGTAGCGGAAGAAATAACAACTCTGTTTTGCGAGAATTACATAATTATTTTATGCATTTCTAAGGGAGTAACCCCCTCCACCCCACCCCAGGGTATCAATATTGAATCAGTGCCATCTGATGAATGTGTGACATAAAGTGGCCTGTGGATATCAATTTGATTTGTCATAATCATTTTCGAAATAAATTGTGTTTGTCGGAGATGACGTTCACTCATCACACATTCACCATATTTTTTTCAAGTTAACGTAGTAACAAATAATTAAATAAGAAAATCGCAAACTTTAAATTCAAAGCCCTTTTAATTAGAAGTTAATTGCGTACACTAGTTTTGTGCAAAATTCTCTGTAATCGCTCTCTCAGTACGCATTTTAGAATTCTGCATCATGTTAGCGCCTAAAAGTGATGTAAAGTCGATTATTCAGCTTGCACGTATATTCGTGATGACATTGGTTCGATGGCAAGTATTACAAGTTAGTAGCAGTTGAAATACGCCGGACATCACATTACTTTCGAAGTAC
>NC_135567.1:16585305-16640305 GCF_964340395.1 Glandiceps talaboti | reverse complement strand
AAAAAGCAAGGGAATATCCGAAACAGATGCGACCAAGGGAGATCTTGTTACGGTGGCTGCAAATGCGATTAGTCTAAATTTGAGAACGTTAGTGGAACGAGACAACTCTGAGAGTGGACTAAAACAAATGGTGCACAATAGAAGCAGATGGAGAAAACGGAGTCATTGATGTACGTTTGGTGAGATAGTAGAATGACAAATTACAAGGTCTTCCAGATATTGATTTAATTCGAATCAATGCTTACCTACGAAGTGTATGTAGATGGTCAGATGAGCGACTCATAAACTACCGCAAAGACAACGGACACAAGATGTTTGTTGATGATCATGTCCACGGTGTGAAAATGCATCAAGTGTCACGGTCCCATTTTATATACGTCAAATTTAATTTTATCCGTGGAACTAGTCAGTTTGATAAGACGAAACATGGATTGTATTGCAAAGTTGAAGGACGATTACACGCATGTGGATGTAACTGTGTCGCGTAAGTATTTCTAATGAGTGCATGTTGATTAATTTTCCATCAAATGTGTATTTGATTGTTGTGTTCGAATTTACATTGTGTATATTTATCACTTGAACCATAGACGCTTCCTCTTCAAAGCGCGTTTTAATATTTCCCCTAATACATCAATGGTTTAGATAACCAAGGAGATTCTGATTATGATATTTCTCAGAACAATTGGAGTCGTGTCGTAGTCAGAATTTCCTCCATTGTTCAAGATGTGTAGCATGGCAGGGTGACATCGCGTTATGTTATGGACAATCTTGTTTGACCATATTAATCATAATTATATCGACGACTATGAAACAGTGTATCAGTGTTGACATCCTGTAGAGTCAGGGGTGAAAAGGTCACATAATAACGTTAAAAGATCTGGCTAAAACAAATGTTTATACTATACAACATCCACAATTTGATTTTAAAATTACAGCTCTTCAATCATCCACCACTTCAATCAGGATATTATATGAGTATTGTATGTAAGTCAAGTTCAACTACAGAGAAACACTAGCACAGTGTTATATTGTGCAATAAACAAACAACAGAGAATATATAAACTCTCACAAGACAGACATGAACATTTATTAAATTACTACATTAATATCATTATTCCAATGCAATCATCTAAATCAAACAGAATACATGTGTAAATATGTACACATATACAAATATGTGTACAACTATATAGATGTTCGAGAGAATGTGTGTGTGTGTGTGTGTGCGTGTTTGTGTGTGAAGTTAGGTTTTTTTGTGTGTGTGAAGTTAGGAGTATTTACATATTTCGATTGTTTGCAGTAACAGAAACAATTAACCGGAATTAAAAGTATAATAGCATTGTGGAGCATTTAGGAACGTGTCATTTATTTATTTAGTTTTGATGTCATGTCTTTTGTATTCAATGAACATTTTGTTTTCCAGAGATAATAGATCGCGTAAGCACTGCATGGCTTTCTTTTTTTCAGTCTCAACAGCTATACAGAACGGGATCATCATACATAAGTTGGGACTGACAGATTGTGCACTTTGGACAAACCAAGGAGGGAATCAATGTCAATGCTTTGCAAGAAGCCAGCAATCCCAAATTTACACCAGGTGGAATACGATCTGTTATGTACAATGCATTTGTAGCTATAAATTCTCTTCTCCTACAAACTTTTGATCCAGTGCCAGACATTGAAACTATTCATAGGCCAAAAGATTTTGCAGACTTTGCTTCCAATTTCAAAGAAAAGTTTTGAATCTAACTTTGATGTGTATTTGAAAGATCATGAATAATGAACATATTTCAGCTGTAAATAATCTTACTAAGGGTCCAACGGATTTTCCAGAATGATTTAGCTATAGACAAGGTCGTTTCACTGCAAGCAATTTTCATACTTTCTGTAATTATAAGGAGAATGGTGTTATTATTTATCCTGTTTCTAAATAAAGGCATGTTCATATTGCTTTTTTTCGTGATGTTTTTTTTTCTTCAGCGTAAATAGGTGAGAACGATTAGTAAACAAAGGAGATCAGCTGTATGTGTTCACACACCATTATCCGCCGGCGAAAACGCATGTAAACAACATGGCTGACGTTGTAGAGACTGCCTTGTGTTTTTTATTGCTGTATACGTTCATGCGTTCGCGAGAAATAAGCGAAGACGTCTTCTCATGCATGTTAACAATTTCACTCGTCGTCGTGATGTCCAGTTTAACTTTCGACAAGCCATGCAACACGCTCGACGTCGACATGTTGACCAACGTGAATTCATGTGTTTTCTATTCGTACAAATTCTGAAATCAGTCACGCCAGTTGGTACCTCTTTCGCTGTTGTGGACCATCGGTGTATTACTATTAGCGAGGGACATGTTGTACTATGTTCTGTGACGATTGATAACCTTGATTCGAATGGCGACTTCTGCAGCCAACAGGAAGTGATTTCGTTTACAGTCATCCCACTAATTTCCCGGACAGCAACTTAATGATGTTGCCAGCTAATTAGTGAGCAATATTGAGAGTTCACTTGACAATTACCGAGACACATATTTATTTTGTAACTGATGTTGCTGAATGCCGACTCAGCAGAAACTCATTTCCGTATTAATTTATACGTCGCATTGTAGACTAAATATACTGATTGACATTGTCAGGACTGATGTACTCTGGCTCCGAATGTATCAAAGCATACATATAGACAACGTTGTTGACACTAATTTTGATTGACACTTCAATTAGATAGCAATGGACGACCGTTCACATGAGCAGTGTACTCTACACAAATTTTATAGGACCATTCTTCTTGTGCATGACTGTCGGCAAGCCTTTGATTTCGACATAATTTTGCCATTTTTTGTTTTTAAATGTCATTCTCTACTCCCGTTTGCCCCTGACATTCAACGTCTCTTCTCAAATAATGATAGTTTGACATGTCGACATAGTACAGCAGATAGCCTACACACACAGCGGAGAACCACCGCCGGTTTTAGTATGAGTAAACCCCGGGAGTAAACGGCAAATAATTTCTTTTCTCCGGCTAGTAAACCAGGTAGGAGTGATGGACATGGTGAACAACCCGCAATTAAGAAAATAACATCGCAACGAGACAGCAAGCAAATTCTGCCTTCCGAAATACTTCCCAAGCTAGGCCTTTCGTTGTTATGGCGGCAAATTTGCACTTCCGTATGTGATCTGTGCACTGTGTGCATGTCTGTTACTGTACATGTAACAATATCAGTATGTATCAAATCTCGTATCGTCTTTACTTTAATTTATTTGAACTGAACAATCTTCAGAGGAATTAAGTGTGGCGTAGACATTCGTTGGTAAACAATTCAAAAATGATTCACGCAATACTCAACTTCCAGACACTTACGGCACTGGTGAAATGACCCAATATATGTTATCAATTTCACTTTGCACATCAGTCGTCTGCTATGAAATATTTCAGTAAACCAAACGAAAAAAATCCTACTGAACACTTTGTACGTAATTATGTGATGTTGAGAACTAGCTCCATTTATTTGCAGATTAATTACGTGACGCCATCTGACTTGCACATGTAAAACGGGACGGGTTCCCCCAGTCACCCCATTACTTTTCCGAGTACATTCACATTCAGTCTCAGTGAAAAACGTCAAGATGGAAATATCGTAAAATTAAAACTCGAGAACAAGTACCTAAAACGTTGACATCAATAGCAACTTTTACACAAACCATATATTCACAGATACATGTACCTCCAATGCTCACAGCGTTTGAACTGTTAATGGCTGTGATGCTCGCATGTCGGCCTAAATGTACCGTTAAAACTTATAATCGAGAGTCAATACAAAGGAAATCCACAAAATCTGAAGAGAATATTTACGCAAATTAAGGTGCTATCACGGCAACAACTTTTTTGATAGCAGTTTCCGTAAATACAGTGGCGAAGACATCGTGTGCTCTAACATAAAGTATATTTTCAGATAACGAAAACATATCTCACACGTGTTAAATTTTGGGCAATATGGTGGTTGAAATAGCAAATTGACCTCTCGTTCTCCTAATATTTAGCGTAAGTTTGGCTCTGCAATTCGACGGTGAGGAAAACCCAAAAGTAGCTACATTTTGAAACGGGTAGTACGCTGACATCTCACTCATCTCACTTTTCAGTGTGACCTCGGCCATTTGCGTACGCGCGTTACCGTTGGAGAAATTGTAGTGATTGCTTCCAGTCAAACATCGGAACGGAAAAGGGTACAAAAACAGAGGAAAGAACCGCAAAATCACAGTACACGCTACAGTTATTGCAGTTAGTATAAGACATAGTTTGAGTGAACCACTTAAAACGTTACAAGGAAGATCGATTCGTTGAAGAGATGATGCAGTGTGGTACATCAATCATAATAACAATATTTATGATTCGTTGCCGACTTCAATGTTTTTTTTTATACATTGGTGGTTCTGAATAAAGATTAGCAAGCTCACCAATGTGTGATAGTAAAGTTGAGTATATAAATACAAACATGTTTATGCCAACTTATAACCAGTACATGAAATGGTTTCTTCCGGACAAAGTTTATGACTTCACCCACAGTTCTACACACAGTCGCTTGTACACTGTTATTCCTTTCCTAAATGGTCTTATTCTTGTCTATGACGGTCCTGATACAGATCATTGACGTTATTATAGGGATTGGCGATATTCTTATAAAATCGGTAGCGATGTCATACCCCCTACATACATACAACACGTAGGGGGGTATGACATCGCTACCGATTTTATAAGAATATCGCCAATCCCTATAATAACGTCATTGTTCTGTATTAGGACCGTCATAGACAATAATACAACCATTTAGGGGAGAACCATTTGATTTCGGGGGGGGGGGGGTGGAGGAAGTAGGTATGGGAGCAATTTTTTTTCCAGTCAGTGACAGCAATTTTTTTTCTACTGTCAGTCCTGCATCAATTTTTTTTTTCAAATGGAGTAGCAGTGCAAATTTGTTTTAATTAGTCATTAAGTTTGTAATGCATTGTTCATACCTATACCATGTCACAATGGTTCACAACTGTACCTCTAAATAACTTATTCTGTGCAAGTAGAAGAATTAGCAGTTAGTATGAAAGATGTCTGTCTACCAACCATACATCTGCTATTTAAATTTGTATGCACAACAGATGACTCGTCTGGTAAAATATCCCTGAGGAGCTGACTGATCTGGGGAGTGCTGTACTCCTGACCCCATGTGAGTTGCTTTCCTTTAAGCCATCATAGTAGTACCAGGAAACAGAAGAAAATATCTTGCATGTGTAGTGTGACACTAGTTTATTGACTCCAGTCTTGTTTTTTAAATTGTCTTAATTTACAGAAGCCAAATAGTCCCCTTCAGATATTGACTGTGTCATTGAGATATTGCAAAAAAAATCCTGAAATATGTTTTCTTGGGTCAGAAAAGGAAAGGAAAACTTTGTGTGCACTTGGGTTTAAAGCAGAGCTATATAGTGCATGTTTTAATGATAAGTGATGGAAAAAAAGAGGAATTTATACTTGTATTAAAAACATTTGCGGCGCTTCTGTCTGTTATGACAATTTTTTTCTCAAGCCATTACAGGATCAATTTTTTTTTCTGGTTCACCTGGAAATTTTTTTCCCTCAAAATCCTCCATACCCCCACCCCCAGAAATCAAATGGTTCTCCCCTTAGGAAAGGAATAACAGTTTACAAGCGGCCGTGGCTACACACCGCTGTTTTAATAAACAAGAAAGGCCTAAGTACACATGTACAGCCACATCAGTTACAATACAAGCATGTGGCTCGGTATTTTGTCGATCGAACTCTCAATATTGCCCACTAATTAGCTGGCAACATCGTAGTTTGCTGTCCGGGAAATTAGTGAGATGACTGAAATACACCGATTGATGGCGCTTTCACCGGCGTAAAGCGTTCACACCTACAACTTAGTACAAGCTAATCCTTGCCTCCGGAGGATCTGCGGAGCTGAATCGACCAAAACCTCCGCAGTAAAATAATCCACAGATTCTCCGGAGTCGACCATTCACACACAAAGAATACCTCCAAAGTTAATTTAAGTCACTGATTCTGCGGAGGATATGTCCTAGTGTGAACGGACTATAAGGTTATTTCAAAAGTCTCTAATTTTATCATGTCTGAACATATAACATTTGGTATTGGTAAGGAGCCAGTAGCCAAACATCAATATTTTGAATATTTATGTACTAAAGGGACACAAGGTTGTTAAAATAACAAATAGTGGATTTATCAGATCAAGTGACACCCATTTACTAGGTGCAAGTCCTGATGGTACTATTGAATGTGCCTGTTATGGAAAGCTTGTGTGGTTACTTAGAATAAAATGTTGTTATAAATATAGAGATAAGCTGCCCATTGAGGCAGTTCAGGGTAAATCATATCATGTTAACGTTTATCTATATGGTGGAAAATAAAACTCAAATAAACATCAAAGTTGTATTATCAATTTTTTAGTGTGCACAGAGCTAGAGTGTTTAGGGCTAGGACGAGTTTTTAGATTTAAAAAATCTCTGAGCTTGACATCAATACATTGCTATTTTCTGAATATTCAGCCTTTCCCAGTGAACTGTTGTAAGTTTCAGTCAAATGAGATATTTATGAGATCATAAATATGTTGATAACTGAACGGTGACAACTCAAAGAAGACTTCTGATAGGACATAATCCTTCTATATAACCTTTTCAACTTTTCAACCAATGATTACTTATGTCACACATTCGTGACATTAGAAGAGTGCAATATGAAAGCTTGTAACGTTAACAGTAGGTGGGTGTATGAACTATTCAAACATGTACATGTATGATGTAGAAAGATGACAATATGTTGAGTTGACACGCACACTGTTTGACAACTAATATGAATCGACCAGTACAACCAACTTGTTACTTGTAAATTGTATGTAGCTTTTATTTAGGATGAACTGTAGAGCAGTTTGAAATAATTCAAATGTTTTTAAATATTTTCAATTATGAAAATCAGTGTCATTCAAACTTTTTAATTATATACTAAGATATACAACTAAAAAGCTTTCTATATTTACAAGTACCCAATCTTCATACATTAGTATTAATACATATATTTCATCGTCCTAAACAAAAAAATAAATTAAAATGAAATAATACTCTTTTATAATACACACTAAAATCTGATTCACTGATGTATATATGTTTAAGATAATAGAATATAAGTATTTTGAACAATTTAGTAATGAATAGTTCTTAATACATATGACCAAGCGTTCCAATTACTTACAAGTAATGTTTCACTGTCCGGATTGACAGGATTTGACAAACTATCTGGTTATGCTAATGAACAAACAGTTTGACAAAGTGTTTTGATCTGAACAGGAGACACATTACTCGCCAGTAATTGGAACAATACGTCATGAAACAAGAACTATTTATTACTGTGTTTTACCAACCTGGGGAATGTATTTATGAATTTGTAACAATTATTTCAATAAAGGCATATAACGTGTGTAGACAAGTGATTTTCATATTATTAAATAGCTTAGTGCATCAAATGTTAATATACCAAACTTGAAATACGAATCTTCAAGTTACACACACACAGGCGCGCGCATGCACGCAGCCAAACACGCACACACATACATACATACATACATACATACATACATACATACATACATACATACATACATACATACAGATACAGACACACAGATGCAAACACACACACACACGCACACACTTCAGATTTGATTTAATTTTGAAATAGAGGTGTTTGCATATTACATAGTGTGGTAGCAACAATACACTGAATGCCAACATTCTTAAGTTTCAAGGGCATAACTTGATCAATAAAATGAAATTCTTTCAACTTGTTAATACCTTGTTCTATTCTAATTCGAAGTGATGAAATACGCTTTGACGCTAACATTTCTGAAGAATTCGTTCGTTTTCCTTTAGCTGTGTTACACTTTCTCGTGAATGGTGGTATTTTCAGAGTAATCATTTTTGCTGACAATAGATCCCTAACAGTAAATTCCATATCTGTCAATATTTCATCTCCTGGTTTAACAAGCCAAAGACGTGAAAGCACCAAATGACGTGATTGAAAAAAATGGGTTTGTACGTGCTGTGATTTTCGTATGGACTGTATGATGTAACCCAAGCTGTTGGAGTCCTTGGTTATTGAATTAAACATTCTGTACAGTCGATTATGTCTCTAATATTAGGGAAAACTCTTTTAAAAGAAAAAGGCATATACTTGTTTATTTGCTGACGAGAAGGCCACTATAGAACATGCAACATAATTCTTGCTAACACTTATCCAGGTTGTAAATATCTTCGACTCCAAACTTTGAGAAACACCAAGCAAATCTCCGAGAACAACAGATAATAACCCTAACCTAAACTTTCATTATATACTCTTCAAACTTTGTCAGTTTCCTTCGGGATCCAGGTTTACCACAACTACTTGATGCTGATACTTGGGTTTTGTGAGTAAAAAAATGACTAAATTATAGTGTATACAGAAATGCAATACTAGGGATTGAACATAATTTGGTGGACGTGTCTGATTCTAAACCTTCATTAACGACAAGTTTCCTGCAGAGTACCCCAGAGTTTTTCAGTTTTGTAGTCGTTCTTTTATTCTCAGTCTCAAGTTTGTTTAGGTATTCCATTGCTAAGTCTGTCTGCACAGAAACATCAGTCATACTTAGATCAGCACCATCCATTGCTTCTTGGGAGACTGTATATTGATGATCACGAGGTACCTGGGTTGATATGACTTTTTAAACTCTGTAAACAATGAAACAAAACAACTCATAGTCACATCAATGTTGAATTTAGCTCATGTCAGTAGCAATCCTTTATCTATTTAGGGTTCTTAGCTGGTTAGAAGTTTGTATAGTTAAGCAATACAAAAATCATGGGAAAATACTTTCCTTTGAAGAACTCAAAATACAGCATTTTTTATCAAAACTTGTAAGTGTCGGTACTCTAGGTATTAAAAAATGTATCAAAATTAAATATATTACTACCTAAATGTTATTCCAAAAAGGTGGGTTTTTAAATTATGTAATAGGTTCGGTATAAACTCAATTTATTGGGCATATTATTGTAATCACGGGCAGCAAAATTACAATATAGTGGCTCACTGGTGTTAGACTTGTCAAACTATGGTATATTTCACCGTATGCGAGTACAGTACTAAATCTATATCACACTTACCAAAATAATTAGCCTGGCAACTGCTATCTATTACTTCTACCTCCTCACAAATCCCATCATATAGCTTAGAATATGTGATGTCATTATCGGGTGCGCGGTAAACATAGTTGTCGTTCACTACAGCTGGTTTCACGTCATCGTCGAGGGCTTCATTTTCATACACTAGACGTCGATGACACTTAAATGTTGAACGTGTAGTATTAACTTTGTGTTTCCCCAGTGGTTGTAGGGAAATAAAGTCAGGATGGGATGCACTTCTGTTGGCCCCTGATTCGTATAAAATGACGGAAGCGAATCCTGGAATATTTGCTTGGTTGTCATGATACTTCCCTCCCCAGAGGTTTCATCCACTTCCACTGCTGTCGGATGGACTTGCAATTGGATTGTATTGGAAATAGGTGAAATATATCACCTTTCATCCACGGATACTTTCGATAGCTTTGCTGTCGCTGGGTTACACCCAGGTGCATTGCTGTAGTAATTAGGCATATTGGCAACTTTTTACGACTAACATAGGTAAAAATTATTTGACGAAAAAATCTTTTACAACGGGAAACTTGACAGGGTCGTGTTTGCCTTGTAGACAACATGTATTAAATACGCGACAACCATTTTGAAATTCTCGCCCTGCCATCACATAAATAAACAGCGCCCCCACCCATTAGTTGCCATGCGAACCTCGCACAAATATTGCATATTGTCAGAGTCATTTACTCAGTTCAGTTGAATAGGTCGTGGAAATATCAAGGTTACATAGAAAACGTATAATGCGTATACAGTAAAATACTTTATATTAAGAAATTTGGCATATTGAAATCCTGGAGAATTTTTTAAAGGCATCGGGTTTACATACCAAACATTAGTTGCGTAATTATATTACTATTACGATCCAAAATATCGTATTTTGGAATTATGGGAATAAATTCTACGTTTCAGCATTGTAGGCCATAGGTCAGAAGTAGACTGGCGATGACGAAGCTGGGCAAACATGATGTAACTGAAATTCACACGATTGGTTAGAGAAAAGTACATAATAATGCCATGATCTTATGGTGTGGTTTTCTATTTTTAGTTGTTGTGTAAATTCCATTGTTTTGGAAGTATACTTAAGTATGATAATTAAAACATCCAGAAGCACTCGGGTAGGTGATTCTGGCAAGCCGAAATCTCTTCTCAGTCGTGACTAATTCCCGACTTGGACCTGAACGATCCCGTACGAGAGTATGAGAGTGTGAGTGCTAGAGTGCAACGTTAGAACTATCCATACTTATACCGTTCGACTCTATGACTCACAACATTACCAATGTATTGTTATAGGTTGGTTTTGACAGCGTGACGTGAACTCGTTTTTGGATAATAGAAAGTGACGGTGTGTTACGGTGAAAGCAATGTAATAAGAAGATGCTATTAGAATGTATCATAATAATATTCATATTACTTACACCATCTTTGTCATTCACACGTGAACCAGCCTCTACCAGTAGACGAACGATTTCTGCAGTACTCTTCCAACACGCATAGGTCAACACTGTACGGGGCTATTGGATAAACCAGACATAAATCTAACAAATGATAATTACAGTAATACTATTGATAATCTAAAGTCAAGTGAAATGTTTTGATAATTCAATGCAAGGATTCTTCTTTCTCTGTAGGTGAATGAATATGACTAAAATAAGAAATGTACAAATATAAACTAGATTGCCATGTAGATTACCATTATTCCATGTTACCTTAATTCTGTCTCAGTCTGTAATTTTTTTTGGCAGTCGTTGATTAATACGATCAAACATTCTATTGTAACAAAAGTTTAAATAATGTTGTAAGATCAAATAAGTACTTTATTTTTACTGGAACATATTCATAGCTTGCCAAATATTCTTATCGTTATTGTTAATCTTACCTCGTCACAACAATAACTCCTATACGTATGTATATCATCAGCATATCGTTTTGTCTACCTATATCGTTTTGAGCATAACATATTTTATCTCTATATGTATGGTGTTTCAATATATATCAAGATTACCATCGAAATCAAGCAAACTCTATCCTGTAATTTCACATTGATTTATACATCAAGAGAGTAGTGAGTCCCGTGTAATCGATGAGGGCGCACTATAACAAATGAATTACACTGCTGGAACATTGACAAACACAGTTTTCACTAGTTCAAAGTACGAGTTAGTATAAAATATAGCCAGAGTCAGTGGAGCTATTAGACCGTCTACAAATTCACATCGAGTATGTTCCTCTATCATTTCGTTTCATAGATCTCACCTAATGCCATCACAGAAATCAAAGTACGATTTCAACAGTACTGTTCAAGCATGCATTGGTCAACACTCTATGGTTCTACAGGGCTCGAAATAGAATTTTTTCCACGTGCACAGTGTGCACCTTCACTTTGAAATTTACCTGCACACAATGTGCACACTATATCTCAGTTACACTTTGTCCATTATATATGGAAGTTCATCATCATTATCATCCCAGGGTGACTCCTGTAATTGTGGACTAGGTCCATATGGCCTTGTTTTAGGTCGTCTGGCAAAAAACTCAGAATCATTTATTTCTTTTACTAGTTCTAACCGTTTACTTTCATAAATGTAATCGATGAAACACCTTGCCTGCTTATCACTGGTATAAGTTTCAGTGACGGGTACTTTATTAATGGTTGCTAACAACTGAATTTGTCAGGGGAAATCGGTGAATGAACGACCAGATTTCGCCAAGTAGAATGCAATACGAAACCAAACTCTCATCTACTCAATTTCTGTTCTCTCCATGCGGATTATACATCGTTCAATTGGTCGATCACTTGGTGTACTTTCCATTGCTTGCTTCGAAGCCGTAGCTTGTACATGGTTATCCGTTATTTCGTGACTTGTTATTATGTGCAAACGAAACGATCTGCAGCCTGGACTACGAAACTTGTTTGGCTTCGTACTTTTATCAAACTGTTGACAAACGCTGCAAAACATGCATTTTTTCTCTTCATCTAAAACTAGCCATGGTTTATCTTTTTGCCAAGATTTTTGAAACCGATAGACCTTTTTTTTCTTTAGTGGTGGTTGTCCAGTATCATCATTTATTGTATCACTCACGTTACCATTTTCTTGCGATGTCGACGGCAAGTTCAAATCCGTTGGGACGGCTGTACTCATCGTAGAAATCACTTCATTATTACTACTAGTACTCGTACCTGAACCGTCTTTTTCGGGACACTTCCTCGATCGAATTTCGTCAGACGATCGCTTGACGCCAAGGTCGAGAAGGGTCCGCTGTTTTGACATCGTCAAATTTTGTAAAATTTCCAAAAATAAACAACTTTACATGTGACCGTTTGACGTATTTTTGACGAAAGAACACGAAGAGAACGTAGCCGATCGCAAGATCGTGGGGGTCCTATCAGTGATTGTTCAAATACAGTACGTGTAATGTATAGTACCGTATACGTACGAGTCGATCGAGTGCACCGACCCAAAATTGCCGATGTAATATCTCGCATTTTACGTTATTTCAAGTCTCAAGAGGTAATGAGGTTTCATGTGTTTTTTTACTTCCGCATTTACGACAAGGCGATCGATCGACCGATATCGATATAACCATTTTAATACTATCAAAATCCAAAGTTTGTTCATCTAAAACACTTATTTAGAGATATTTGTAGTCAATCCGAAGAAATGTATGAGGTGCATGCACGTCGTGCACCTTTGTTTTGAAATCTACCTGCACTGGGCAAAATTAACGTGCATAGTAGCACGGTACACCCGGGTATTTCGAGCCCTGTTCTATTGGATAAACCAGACATAAATCTAACAACCGTTAATCTAGAATCAAATGAATGATAAATCTAACAAAGGTTAATCTAGAGTCAAGTGGAATATTTTGATAAATTCAATGCTTGATTTGTCTGTCTTTTTAGGTAAATGAATGTGACTAGAGTAAGATATGAAAAAGAAATGAATGTACTATTTAAGTTTCCCACACTACATTAATTCTATGTAATTTTTCTGACAGTCATTGATTAATGCAGGTGAACTAGAACGAAAGCTTAAATAATGATGTGCAATTGTATAAACTCTTTATTTTTTCTCACTATAACAAATTCACAGTGTGCTAAATATTATTGTCGTTATCATCATTATTGTTGATCTGAATAACAATAATTCGTATAAGTTTGTGTATTATCAGCATATTTTTGTTTATGTCCTTTTGACCATAAAATGTGTTTTCGCCAAATGCACGGTGATTCAATATATATATATATATATATATATATATATATATATATATATATATATATATATATATATATATATATATATATATATATATATATATATATATATATATATATACTTATATATATATACTAATTCAGTGTAAGAGGTAAGTCATAAACTGAAGGAAAAGCGCTCAATACTGAGAAGTAGAGCTGTATTACACAAAATATACCAGCAGCCATAAATAGAAGACTGTGTGACACCTCATGTAATCATAATGTTTTCAACCAGGCAGCACCCCTATATGATGACGCACTCAAAGCAAGTGGCTATAAAGACAACCTTGCTTACACAGATAGAATTGACACCATCAAGAGACGGAGAAATAGGAAACGTAATGTCATCTGGTTTAATCCCCCATATAGTCAAAACGTAAGCAATAACATCGGGAGAATTTTCCTCCAACTTCTTGGCCGTCACTTCCCTAAGGAGCACAAGTTACATAAAATTTTCAACAAGGGGAATGTGAAAGTGAGCTACAGTTGTATGAATAACATGGCTTCCATCATCAAAGCTCACAATACTATGATCCTTAAACGCGGAAATGAAGCTCCCATAGGGACATGCAACTGTCGTGATAAATCAACTTGCCCGCTTGATGGGAAATGCCGATCAGATAATATCATCTACAGGGCCCAGGTCAAAATAAACAACAGAGATACCAAATCCTACATTGGCTCAACAGAAAACAGCTTCAAAACGCGTTAGGGCAACCACAAGTGTTCTTTCGCCAATAACAAATATGGAAATTGTACTGAACTTTCAAAGTGTGTCTGGAAAATAAAGGAGTCGGGCCACCAGTATTCCATCAACTGGGCTATCATTGCCCATGCAGCCGCCTACTCTAATGCAACAAAAAGGTGCAACCTGTGTCTTACAGAGAAGATGTTTATCATCAGTGCAAATAAATCAGGACTCCTTAATAAACGATCGGAACTGATTTCAAAGTGCCGCCATGAAAATAAATATATTCTTTCATTCCACCATGTCAAACCTCAACGCGCATCACATCCGGGTACCAGTTCTTCTGCGAGTTCGAATTCAATCACTTGAATTTCCGTTAAAATTTAGTCGTCCGAAGATCGCATTCAAGCGTGAAACTCTGAGTAACGGCTCCGTACCATAACTTGTATATTTTGTGTATATATATATATATATATATATATATATATATATATATAGTTTTGGTAGTACTGGAACTCTTTCTTGGGTGTAACTCGGAGTTTCACGCATATTGCGATCATCAGAGTGTCTGATGATCGCAATATGCGTGAAACTCCGAGTTACACCCAAGAAAGAGTTCCAGTACTACCAAAACTATTACGCTCTGCCACTGCGGTATAGAGCACTGTCTTATAGCAGATTGATACTCACCGAGTTATATATATATATATATATATATATATATATATATATATATATATATATATATATATATCAATTAAAAACAAGTTTGCCATCAAAATCAAGCATACCTGTCTGTGATTTCACATGGTCTTACACAACAAGAAAGTAGTAATTCCCGTATAACCGATGAGGGCGCACTATTAGACCGTCTAAAAATTCACACCGAGGCTGTCCTTCCATCCTATTGTTTTGTAAACGTCATCCACTACCTTATATTCTGCTACAATGTTCGATCGTTAACTGTCATGCCATGGTATCAGCGAAGTCTCAGAACACATGACATTTATATTTGAAGGATTCTGGTCGAAAATGCTCAGTCAAAAGTTCATTCCCAGTGTGACCTATACAGTGCCCTCCTTGTGTATTATTCATCTATATTTTAGTTGAAACAAATTACATCTAATTGATTGTCATTTCGCAATTCAACCATCTATTAGATTCTCTTCTTGTTAGAAGTTTTTTTTTTCTTTTTGTCGGTCATATTAGGGAGCCTAAAGTAATTACAGTGCCAGGGACCGGGGGAAATCAACCCTGATGTGAGGAATTACAAGTGACAATCCCCCTATTCCATTGTCGTAAAAATGACCCTCCATCCATTTCCATTCCCCAAAATATGACCCCCTGTCCGTTTAAATATTTCAATAAAATACATTTTTAACTCCACCTCCCTGTAGCGTAATTGTTTGAGATCAGAAATAATAATCACGAGGTCCTGCGTTCGAATCCAACTAGAGCCATTAATATTTTCTGTATTAAGATCCCACCACATTGACAGTTTATGAATACATTGTTTGTTTCTCACTATTACCACGTGCACCGCAGTGAGTTTGTGCTTGTATTAAATCAATGCCTGTGATGAGATGTCATTAGCTGAACTGAAGGCCAGAACTCCCAAAGACTAGATGAGCTTACAACCTCAGGACTAAGGTCAACATTTCCACTCCACCACATTATCCCCAAAATGTTGCCACACAGTACTCCCTGTACTCCTGTGAGACCTCCTCTCTTCATACCACAACTAACAATTAATTCACTGCATTTCATGTTATGATATCACCGTAATAAACCCATCGATTCGACTACTCTTTTAAATCGACCACTCACAGAGTCTTAGAACTGTAATTTTTTTCTCAAAACATTGCATTTTGACCACAACAAAATCAATGTATTTATTTGTATTTATTAAAATATTTTGGTCACCAAATATAACAATCGATTGGGGAACTTTATTTTTAAGATTCCTAAATAAAAAGGAAGAAACATCAAGAAGAACACTGATTGGAATGTTTGACTCACTAACATCTTGAAATTCCACTGGCAAAATTACAAATTAATTTTCATGAATCAAATACTTTGACAACAAACAAATAAAAGTTATCAAAATGTGGCCGAATTGATGGGATTATTCTACACATTGTCGCGCCGTGATTATTACCCGGTGTCATTGTGCATGAACTTCGAAGATGTCCTCTACCATCGGAAAATGTACACACATAACTCTGGCATGAAAAAATATAGCAGAAGTTATCCCATGCCCTTTACAATGGATATTTATTGACTGCCATAGCACTGGGATGTAAAAATTGTAACCAGTTCACTGACTGCATAGTTTTTATTTATTTAATGCACCAATGGCAGTTTTTAAATGTATTGCTGTCTGCACATCACACTATGTATATGTTAGTAACAAAATGTCGTCTGAAACAAAGCAGTTCTTATATCAATATAATGCTTGTCTCATGACAACTTACACTAGAGTAAAGGTCACCAACATATGCGGATACATTTCATAACTGCATATATGTGTGATGAAAGCTCATCTGTGCAAAAGTTCAACCTAAGTTAATAGATTTAAATTCGTATTGCACTGAAATTTACAATTAGCTCACCTAAACTACATCGAGGAAACGGGGAGGACTCTGGCAGTTAGAATAATTGAACATGTTAGACCGAGCTGCCCATCATCGGAAGTCTCCAGACATCTACACAAGGATCAACCAGGACATTCATTCCACCCTGACAATGTTACAATCTTGGATAGCGAGTCGGACTGGTTTATGCGAGGGATTGGTATTGGTATTCGGACTTTAAAACCATCCATGAACCGTGATCGTGGACTTTACCAACGTCGGAGAATTTGGAAGAATTGTCTGAAGTCACGCATGCGTCGTGACTTCAGGAAACACTGACGAAGCCATGGTGGATACCTGGCGAAAGCTTTGGTAAGATAATTGTAAATGTCGGTGCAATACGAACTTAAATGCATGTTTGTGGTTCTTGTTTCGAATGGTTTATTCCCTTAATGACAATATTATTGAAATAGGAGAACTAATCGCAAATATTAATGTTCGGTTTATAGAGCTTTCACAGCGTGTTCCTTGCTTCAATTCATACCCATTCTCCATTTACATTATATAAGTTAAATGATTGATCACAACATAATTTCCACAATTTCTAAACAAATATCAACTAACGAAAACATTATATACGTTTCTCACTGAAGAACCATAATTCATACTCAAATTCCCTTCTTTCATGTTTAATTCAAACTTGTGTATGAATAAATAACTGCATTATATTCAAGGTTATTAGGGTGATCCTATTTTTGATGTTTCCCATAATTCTTTACATAGCAACTACAGGTCAGAAGGTCGATTTAGAAAAAAAGTAAAAAATGAAAAGTAAAAAAAAAAGATATTCCTGTTACTTTTGTAGCTGTTGCCATGACTGTAGAAGACGTCAACAGTCCAGACACTTACTTGTTTTGCTGATCCGGAAAAGGGCGGGCAAATTAGTTTTATCTAAGATTGTAGTTGAAAATGTGGATAGGTCTTGTAATGACGAACAAGATAAAAAACAGGGTTACCATACAAAAAATCATTGTCGTGGCCAATAATGGATATGGAAATATCTTTTATCAAATTTAAAAATGGACTGTCTCTATTTCATAGTTAACATTTTCGGCAATTTAAAATGTGATACCGATGACAGAAGACAGAATACAAGTGTCTAAATATTTGCAAAGTTTTGGTGTCACGCGAGGTCACAGTGAACTCTCAGCTGTCATAATTTAATACTTAGAATAAATGTTTGCATTTGGCGAATAGTATTCTTCTAAGATGACAACATTAAGTTATTAAAAGATCAAAAGTGTCAGATAATGACTAATTACAGACAGTTGGAAGAACAATGGCGTGATCACATTGTTTAGCTAGTTTTCATATGTTTCAATATTATTTGATTTGAATTAAGGCAACAACACTCTTCCGTTTAGTAATTTATGGTGCGGATTATATTATCATCCATTCACTTGAGTATTGTATAATTTATGTTTAATATAAGAATTTAATGTTGGAAGAAAGTTGGGTCGATCCATTTTAGAAGGACGCGAGCGAGCTGAGGGCAAGGTAAGGGGCGTCCATCTGCTCCGTGACTACTTCTAAAATATCCAAGTTAACCATGAACATTGTATGAAGTCTGAGTTAATTGCCTGAAGTCCAAGTGAACCCGGTACACAAAGTTAAGAGAAGAACAAGAAAGCAAAACTGATGAGAACCAACGAGGGTCGGCCCATTATTACACAGCTGTCGATCCACCTTTGTTGCTACAAGTATGGTCATAAAACGCGCTGCCATTCCCGAGAATGCGTATGGGAGGCTTTCACTACGTAACTACGGAACTTGTGCAATGGAATTGCCAAAATTAATCAGGTCTGGACTAAAGTAAATCAACGCCGACCGTAGTTAAGATACACATTATTGCATCCAGAACACGATCTAGGGATGGATATCTCCGGAAAAGTTGTTGAGAGAATGGAAACGGTTTTCTAAAATCAGAATCCAATTTCATAATATTCACGTGATCGATAGGTAAACTTCGGTCATGCCAGAAGAGCTGGGGAAATCACGCTTGGTCCTTATCTGTGGTCAAGTGCGTAAAATGTGACCTTACCCGACATCACGTTGTGGGAAAAGGACAGCACGTTGTGGTGGAAGCATATCCTTGCAAATACACATGACGTTGTAGTGAAAGGACATCATGTTTTATTGAATGACATCACGTCATGAAAATGGACAACATAAGACAGTCAAGGCGTTCCATATTACCCCATTATTCAGATTTTTTTCTAAAAGATGCCACCCCTATTTTTGTTCTCTGAAACATGACACTCCCCGTGTTGACAAACGTCAGAAACATGGATAGAATGCTCTCAGACATGAAAAGGCAGATAAGTGTCGGATTGAATGGTTGGAAGTCTATCCCGCTACTGCCAGTAAATTTTGAATATAAAGAATTGGTTGTGTCCACTACTATAACATGATTAAATGTATGAGACGGCACAATATTTATTAATTCAGGTGTTTGGATCTAATTTGCAGACCTTAAAGCTGCTGCATACCCCACAAATTGCATAGTAAACCTAAAATATCAAAGTGATTTTGAGACGGTGTCCTTAAATTAGCGCCACCGTCACTATCATGATATCAGGAAATAGATAACATAGACTTAATTTAACATGTAGAATGTCTTATTATGAGTATTTCAACAAATTTCAGTAAATATATTGTTGGTTATCTCATCGCAAACACAATACTCAAGTTGAAGCCAGTGCAGGCTGATGACAAGAAGTCCAAAAGGCTAGATAGACACACTACCAACACTGTCTGGACCTAGTTCAACATCCAAGATCCACCACATTATACCCATTATATTGCTATCTGTTTCCATTTACAAAACAATGTATCACTTCACCACTTCGACTTGGATGGAAAATATGTGAGATTATCCTGCCACAGAGCTGATACAGCGCCAAATAATAGTAATTAAATATCACCACACTGAGACTTATTTCCATATTCTAAAATGTTGCCCTCCAACACGACAAACATTTAAAATGTGACCGCCTACTTATTTATCCTGCATTCCCCATCTATAATTACTGAAGGCTACTTATCAAACAATGTAAGCGAACCGGGGGAGGGCGCAGTTCCATGACAAACAGTTTGTCATGTTCAGAAACACATCGAGATCATTATGTGTTGTGTGGGCTATTGGTATTGACAGACGTTATTAAACAAAACAAATTGATATGTCAGAATCTACTTCTTCCATCTACTGTGAATAATTTGATGTCTTACAAAATACTTTTGATGACATTACAAAGCTACATTCCTTCTTTCAGTGTACTAAATATTGCCAACATGATACCTACAACTGCCATTTACGTGGGTAATTGTTGAAACGCTATAATTTATGTTGAATCACGTCTACATACTCGAACAGATAGCTGACACAATGGAAATGTCATAATTATAGTAGACCATAGACAATTAGGGTATCTTCTTTGTTTCTTACTTACATAAATACGGCCATTGACATCATGGCCTGCTTTGATCAATGATCTCATTTCTTCAGCATTCTCCTGATCTATTGCACTCTTGAATATCTAAAATGATAATAAAGATGCATCGTAAATGTCATAGCGAGGTTTTCCGTTCGACATTATAATATAGTATAACAAGCATAGCAATCATCTTATTAAATTAAATGAATTATAGTGGTATAGTCTAATAGTAAATTGATAGGAATTTTAATAATTTTGATACAGATTATTGACCATGATGCATTACAAGTCTAATAGTTCGACACTAATTTAACTAAAGTGGTTAAAACTTTTTAATTCGCCTTAATTTTTAATACTAATATGAAATACATTAGGTATAAACGCTACATTTTATGAGTGAACTTGATGCAATTTTTGATAATGTCTAATCTAATGTATGTGAAAACAAGATTATTAGTAGGGACGAGAACAACATGATGTGTAAAGACCACCGATCTAATATGACAATAATGTTACCCCTCACCATAGAAAACAATGACATATCGGAATAAAGCGTCAATTGAGATTTAAACACAAATTAAATTATAAAAGTTTTCCTATCAAGTCATACAATGATTTATTGTTGACCGTGTTGTTAACATTTTGCGACATGCATTAAAATGTCACTTTGTTTTTACGGACTCTCCCATAAGATATACCACTAGATACATTGTTTCATGGTTAGCATTTGTGTAAAACAGTCTCCAAATCGACGATGATAGAAATAGACGTCAGAATACAGATATAGAGTGTCAGATACATAACTGTATTACTACGATGAACACCTATCCACATACATGTACGATTGATTAGCTTCCATTTCAAGGCAAGTCAACACACATTTAGTTCATAATTGAATACATTCTAGATACGATTAGAAGTTGTTTATGGAATAAGTGTCTTGGTATATCTTTACCTCAGAGTTCGGTCGGGCCCAGAAAGCCATATTTCTCACTTGATATGATCACAAAGATTAACTTAATGATGTAATATAGTCTGAATATTCAGCATCTTTGGATAGAAAACAATAATTCTACACGTACAGACATTGAGTCGAAACTTTACTTCTGCTTCTGAGTCTAATTAATACAGAAAAGTGTGTTAAAGTGTGTGCATATAAATATCATTACATGAACATTTACTTATAGCAAGGAAGGTTGTTTTACATATTTTTCCAAATAAACATACTATACAATTAACAATGTAGAGGATGTATACCTTCTGAAATGCAACTGGTAATACAATTACAAAGGTTAGTAAACTAGAAATCTAATGATCAATAATTATACACTTGCTTTTTGATTTGAGGGGAACGATACGAGCAAACTCAAACGTAAGTGGTTAGACTTCAGAATAGCACTATCAAACTGTGAATTTTGGTCAGAAAGTACTTGGTCAATGAGATTAAAATTTGGTGCGATGTTTCTAGAAGTGTCATTGTGCAGATATTGTTTGAAACCTTTTGACAATAATTGTATATTAAGACCTAATTTGCATATTGATAACCCAATCAAACTGTCGTGAACAAACCTATATCTGTTCATCAAACGACACCTACACAACAAATTTCAACTCAATTGGGCTCATAGTTGTGGAGAAGTTATTTTTGAAGCATTTTTACCAAAACGTTCTATTTTTAGACCTAATTTTCAGATTAATGCCTCAATCAACTTGTCTTGAACAAACCTATATCTGCTCATCAAATGACACCTATACAACAAATTTCAGGTCAATTGACAAATTCCTTTTTGAGGATGGGATGAAAGTAGAACAGTTGAGGGACGGATGACAGACGACAATGGAGAATCAGCCTAACCCTTAAGATCCGCGCAGCTGTCGCTGACAACGGAGATAAAAAATTGGAGTTGAGTCCTCTTGTCATTAACCCCTTCATACTGTAAATAAACGATTTTATGTCTACGGACCAGGTTGTATTTTTCATGACACAGTTAACAGACAAGTTTCGTCAGGGAATGCACACGTCACTTTCACTTCTAACAAAACTGTGCAACTTGTACCCTTAGCTTCATAATCTAGTTCCAGACGACCGTGTTCTGGTTCTTCACACATCAATGTGTGACGAGTAGTTTAAAATCAGAACACGGTTGTCAAGAGCTAGACTATCAAATATCCTACGTGTCTCAATGGCACCCACCAACTACGTACTTTGAACCGTTTCAAACGTACAAGTCACTTCAGACTACAGAACTGTTCACTGTATGTTACCAGAGTACAGAAAGCCTCCACTCTCAGTGTCGTCAACTTCTATACCAGGACCTTGGTATGAATAGAAACATTTGTTCAGTTTTTCGCTCAAACATTATTACAAACGTTCCAGGGAACAAACATTTTGATATTTGTGTTAAAAAAGTTGGTTGAAATATAAATCTTCTGAAATTGTATTATAGTAGATATTTCTATGAACTATTCAATATCAAATACAGCAGTGGTACTTACGAGACAGGGTTTATATAATTAAAACTTCCCTCAGGTTGTCGTTCGCAGGTTTATTTGTGGTCAGCAGAATCAGCCAGTCGACAACACGATATGTGTGTGTTGATAGCAAACTCTATTTGATTGTTTTCATGGGGCGAATCCATTTTCAAGCTGGTGGTTGTCTTTGTTATAGAGGGTTTCTCCCAGCACTTAAAAAAGTCATAATTCAAGTTTATATGAATGAATTCCAGAGAGATGAAGTCTGGATACAGATTTTATTAGACAACATGAGTAACCAGTTCTGAAAACATTTGAAATGATTTCGAGCATGCACAGCCCCCCCTGCGGGAGTTGCCAATACTACAACAATTGTTGAACATACACTTTGAAATAAATCGTATCGTATGTTTTATATGTAACATATTAATGGACAAAGTGGGGCAATCAATAAGGACCTTTGGCTGGGGGCGTGATGCACAATACACACGAACCGGTCATTGTTCGCCGACTGGCTATGACTAACTAGTCACTATGTACACAAAATAGGGGTATTTCCATAGTGACCATTCCGAATATAAGAAAACATAGTGTAATTCTTGTTGGTATAGATTTGCAATTGTTCTGTCGTTCATTTTTATATCAATATTTACGTCTTATTGTTGTTGTTTTGAGGTATGTTTTGTTTTGTTTGTTGGGGATTTTTTTTGTTTATAGCACACGACATTCGAAATTAAACACACGGAACCACCAAACAATAATGATAACATTAGTTATCATATAACTATAACCACGTTCCGTGTATTGCTATGGAGAAATCGTGAGCTCTAGCCGGGCAGTAATTTTCCATATCACAGACCGTCCAGTTTCCCAAATAAGGTCACATGTGGGAACGTGAGACTACTTTCTTTGCCGTTGCTATGAGTGTTGCTATGCATGTTGCAAAACTTGTTGCCATCCTGTACATACGTTATCGTCGTGGTGGAAGCCGACCATATTCAACAATGGGTCCAGGAAATTCCTCCTAAATCTTAAACAATATTCTATTTGGCGATTGTGGCGAAATTACATCAAATATTGGTAAGGAAGCTTTGGATTCGACCAACGCATGAAGTAAAAAATAATGAAGGCGACGATAGACGCTCCACTCCGTACGATTATGAACAGCTGCACGCTAACCGTATCAAACGCCTTCAGCAAGAGGAGGTGTGTGTTTGTCATTAGAATCGGACGACAGTTAGCGACTGAAGTATGTGAGTTTTGACGAGTTTAGTGTTACAAAGCTGATAGTCCGTGCGATTGGTATTTCTGAGCAGTAGCCTGGTCCATCAGTAGTCGGACCGTTGGCCCAATAAAATTAGCTACTGTCATTGGGTGATTTTCATGCTTTACCTTCCATCGTCAATAATTTCCTTCATGCCGAGTCGACAGACAAACAAATCGATAGACAATCAGACAGACAGACAGACAGACACACAGACAGACAGACACACAGACAGACAGACAGATACACAGACATGGACACAGACAGACAGTAAGTCAGTCAGAGAGAGGGACCGGGACAGAGACAGATTGATAGACAAAGACTGGTAGATAAGTAATGGCTATGCTAAAACTTTACTTTACTTTACTTAAATTTATTCCTTGTTGAACGGATTGTAAAAGTAATTTGTCGACAGGTCGTCTTTGGCAATGATCCCAACGAAAGAACACGTGTGTATAATTGAGAAACTTCTTTCTCTCCACGGTAGCTGTTAATTATTAAGTACACCTCCTTCCTGCATACTTGCAATATACAATTGTACAACACTCAGGTTCACCATCTTAAGGTCATTGTAAAATTACATGTACGTGTAAGAATACGTTTGTATTTTAAATGTAGTCGCTTCGCCTTCGTTGGCACGTCAACTTGAGTCATAGAATGCTTTGCGTACGAATTAGGACATTTTCATATCAGACGCCTGTAATTATAAGTAAAATATTTTGGCACTTTTAGTAGCCTTACACTCGAGCAATTGTTATCATTTCACTTCATCAAATATATAACGATAAAGTCAATAGGAATCAAAAGTACTCACCGAAAGTTTCGGACTTAGGAATACCGAGTGAAAATATCAATAACGCAAAAATTAAACTCCTGAAATGTATAAGCCAAATGTGTATGAATATACAGAAACACAGGCAGACAAACATACAGAGACAGATGGAGGGACGGGGGACACACAGACAGTTAGGCGGGCAGACAGCCAACCAGATGCATAGACAGACAGACAGACAGACAGACAGACAGACAGACAGACAGACAGACAGACACACACACACACACACAAACAAACAAACAAACAAACAAACAAACAAACAAACAAGATTAAGAGAGGCGGGTAGGTAAGTAGACGGTCAGACGGCCTGACTGACAGATATACGGACTGACAGAGATAGGCGGAAAAGAGGGGAAGACAGAGAGAGAGAGAAAGAGAGGAGAGACAGACAGACAGACAGATAGACAGACAGACAGTAACAGACAGATAGGCTGGCAAACAGACGTCCCAGCCATACAGAGAGACAGAGACAGTCAGTGAAACAAACAGACAGACAGAAAGACAGACAGACAGACAGACAGACAGACAGACAGACAGACAGACAGACAGATTACATATAAAAAGCAATGTAAGATCGAAACAGATATACAGTGGGATCGAAACTGCCAGACAACTAGAGTGACAGGTAGGTAAGTAGACGGAATGTCTTGCTTTAAGACATACATACATACATACATACATACATACATACATACATACATACATACATATATATATATACATACACACATACATACAAACAGGCATGCATGCATGCATGCATGCATGCATACATACACACATACATACATACATACATACATACATACATACATACATACATACATACATACATACATATATATATAGACAGACAGACAGACAGACAAACAAACAGACAGACAGACAGATAAACAGACAGACAGACAGACAGATAGACAGATAAACAGACAGACAGACACACATACAGACAGATAGAGAAAAGGACAGAAAGACATACATACATACATACACACATACATACATACATACATACATACATACATACATACATACATACATACATACATACATACACACAGACAGACAGACAGACAGACAAACAGACAGACAGACAGACAGATACATACATACATACACACATATAGACAGACAGGCAGACAAAGAGACAGACAGACAGAGATAGAGCGGCAGAGACATAGACAGAGACAGACAGACAGACAGACAGATGGAAGGACGGACAGACAGACGGACGGACGGAAAAACAGACGTACATACATACATACATACATACATACATACAGACAGACAGACAGACAGACAGACAGACAGACAGACAGACAGACAGATAGACAGACTGTCGGACAGACTGTCAGTCAGTCAGTCACACAGACAGACAGACAGACAGACAGACAGACAAACAAACAAACAGACAGACTGACTGACAGGCAAAAATATCTGTACGAGCATTTACCTGTATACACTTTATAATAGTGTTGCCATCGCTGACATACATGCATACATACATACATACATACATACATACATACATACATACATACAGACAGACAGACAGACAGACAGACAGACAGACAGACAGACAGAGAGCCAGCCAGCCAGACAGACAGACAGACACATACATACACACATATAGACAGACAGGCAGACAGACAGACAGACAGACAGACAGACAGAGAGGGAGGGAGAGGGAGAGACATAGACAGAGCGACATAGACAGACAGACAGACAGAGAGATAGACAGACAGACAGACTGTCAGTCAGTCAGTCAGTCAGTCAGACAGACAGACAGACAGGCAGACAGACAGACAGACAGACAGACAGACAGACAATCAAACAGACAGACAGACAGACAGACCGACATGCAAAAATATCTGTACGAGCATTTACCCGTATACACTTTATAATACTGATGCCATCTGTGTATCGGCCGAAAACGTCAGTGGTCCTCAACAGCAAACACAATCATTAGATTTGTCGACAAGTTTATCAAGTGTACAGTCTAATGTGATTCCCAATATTCGTGTCCATGCTAACAAAGTCTGCTCGTCTTAACAATAAAATGAGATAACCGTTATCAACCGTACCTGAGATATACACGTGTGAAATCTCAGAGTACGCGAGTGATGTCCCAAAACAGGTGTCACTCGGGGTACTACTCCTCTTATTTGACTATGCGCATTTGTCCCGGGGTGCTTTTTCTCGTCATTTAGTCTACAATGGCGAATATTTTTTTTCGACCAGAAAAAGATCAACTTTGCATCATTATTTTTTTTTTCATTTTTTTCTAAAAATGTAGCCTGTTATATTGACCGAATAATAACTATTCTATTAATTGCCCCATAATGTTGCCTTAACGTCCTAACGGTAATACATTATTCTAAAAAATGTTCGTTTTTTTTATCAACAGTATTGGTCTAAAATTGGGTATCGGTTTTTGTCAAAATTGTTCTTAAATGTTGGCTTTGGTTGACAGTACTCACCACACCCCTAACATAGCTATCCACTGGTACCGTTCCCCAGGGCAACACACCCCTACCAGAGCTTGCAACTAGTAGTGTTCATTTATATCTTACAGTACACATTTTTTACTAATTACCGGACAGGTACATTCTGTTCATGAACAAGAGGTCATTTAAGTCACCGCATATGTTGTGTTTTTAAGCGAAATTTAGGAAGAATAATTGTATAGCGTACATTTCCAGGTTAATACCTAAGTCTTATACCCTCATGCACCGCAAGATGACATCCGTTTAAAATATATTCACTCGACATAACAAAACTTTGTACCAGCTATATAGACGAAGGCGTTGAAGTCCAACCGAAATTTGGAGTACTCGTCTCTAGTGTTTAGTACTCGTCTCTAGTTAAGCCATTTGTTAAGCAGTGTTTCTGATATATAATCAATTGTACGCCGATTTTAAACAGATTTTCATGTTGTCATCATTATAATTAAACTGTTAGGACGTAAATTTTTAATCGTGTGGACTCGATAAAATCAGCAAATTATTGTTATTATAGGATTTCTTTTATTTCTTTATTTCTTTTTTTTATAGCGCATTACATAATCAAATAAAATCTCAATGCGCTTCACACAAAAACTATATAAAGAAAATATAAAAACAATACATTTGTGGAAATCACTAATACTCGTACACATTCATTTAAAATTAGACATTTGATTAAAATTGACAAATTGTGTAACCCAATAAAAAAAGTCTAAAAATAAAACGTAAAGTCTAAAATTATAAGTTACACAAAACTGCAATATTCTATGAAACAAAACTAACAAACAAACAAACAAACAAACAAACAAACTTTCACTATGCCCCACTGGAAAAGTATGCTTTCCGAAATAGGTGCGTTCTTAGGTTTGTTTTAAACGTAGACAGATAAGGTACATTGCGAAGAGTAGGGTCAAGGGAATTCCACAATCTAGGAGCAGCTACCGAAAAAGCCCGCTTTCCATAATGCTCCTGGTTATAATGAGGTTCGACAAGTTTTGTCGCGATTGCAGAACGTGTTAGTCTTCCTGGCTTGGTGACAGTGAGAATATCTGACAGATAAGTTGGTCCTTGAGCGTGGAGACATTTATATGTGAGCATGAGAACCTTAAAATCAATTCGCTGGATGGCAGGGAGCCAGTGTAACTCTTCAAGGACATGCATTATGTGTTCAAATTTCCGAGTGCAAGTGACAAACCGGGCAGCTGAGTTCTGTATGCGTTGTAGCCGGTTGATGAGATAGTCAGGGAGATTAATGTACAAGCTGTTACAATTGTCCAGACGTGACGTTATGAAGGCGTGAAATAATCGTTTGGTAGTTTTGCTATCTAAGACATTCCGGATACGACCAATGCGATGCAAAGCGAACGAGGCTGACTTGCAGACTTGAGTAACTTGGTTATGGGCTAAAGCGACACTGTCAAAATAAAACCAAAGATTTCTTACTACGGGTGACAACGGGTGAAAATAGAATTTGCTCTGTTCCAACACGGAGTCCGGATAAAGGTCTATGATATCTGAAATTCAAATGAAAATGAATTAATTCAGTTTTATTGTCATTTAAAACAAGTTTATTCAAGGCCATCCATTCATGGATCTCATCTACGCAGGTTTCGATCTGTAATTTTAACAAACATACATACATACATACATACATACATACATACATACATACATACATACATACATACATACATACATATACATACATACATACATTCATACAGACAGACAGACAGACAAACAAACAGACAGACAGACAGACAGACAGACAGACAGGCAGTACAGATTTTACCATGAGAGACTGCTTGGTGATAAGAATGAAACAGAAATGTATTTCCGAGCATTAACCCGTATACACTTTATAATGGTGTTGTCATTTGTGTATCGTCCGAGTTCGTCAGTGGTGCTCGACAGCAAACACAATTATTAGATTTGTCAACAAGTTTATCAAGTGTACAGTCTAATGTGATTCCCAATATTTGTGTCCATGCTAACAAAGTCCGCTCGTCTTAACAATACAATTACATGTAGATAACCGTTATCAACCGTACATGCGATATACACATGTGGAAGCTCAAAGTATACCAGTGGTGTCCCAATATATGTGTCACTCGGGGGGAACTCCCCTTATTTGAATATGCGTATTTGTTCCGTCCTTTGGGGTTGTTGTGCTTTTTCTCGACATTTGGTCTACAATGGCGAATGTTTTTTTTTTGAGCTGAAGAATCTAAAGCGAGGTCGACTTTGCATTAATTTTTATTTTCATTTTTTTTTCTAAACTGTAGCCTGTTGAACTTGACCAAATAATAACTATTCTATTAATTGCCCCAAAATGTTGCCTTGGCCTCCTAACGTAAATACATTGTTCTACAAAATGTTTGTGACGGTACGAGCCGCCACCTCGTAAAGTTTGTTAAGTAGTTTAGTTATCATATTAATTGCTATTTACTGTTTGTTAGACCCAAATTGTGTTATTGGGGCAGCTAGTACTTTTACTTTGTAGAACTGGGTCATTTTCACTATTTCTGGACCAATCCGGAAGAACTACGTCACCTCCGGACGGTTAGTAACATTGTAGCCAGTTTGGGCGGGAAATATCCAGGTTTACATGTGGTTTGTAGTTTTTACAGAGAGTTGAGCGTGAACCGTCGAGTAGTGCGGACCGATGTGTTGGAAGGTCCGGTTAGTTGTAGTATGCAGACCGTAGTATGTAAGGTCTGGTATTGCAAACCTGTGAACTGTAGTGCGTTGATGACGGAGAATAAAGTACGGCTGATGTGTTGAATTGTAGGCGATTAGTTATCGTTTTATTCGCCTCCTGTGGGACGCTAACCCAACGGCGAGGACGCGCTACAATATAACTCAACAGCGGGAACCAAGGTAAATTTGCACAGCTCTGTCTATGGTCGATGGTCTGATCGGCTGGGGAATAGACAGGCGATTGTGACATGTTATTTTTATCAACAGTATCAAAATTGGTCAAAAATGGTGCCTTGGGTTGACAGCACTCGCCAAATACCCCTAAAATAGCTGTCCAATGGTACCCCACCTCCCACCCACCCCGGCCACACAGCCCTAATATAGCTGTCCACTGGTACCCCCCCCCGGGGGCGGGGCACATACCACTAACACAGCTGTCGACTGGTACCCCCTCACCCCTCGGACCACACACCCCTAAAGGAGATGGCAACTAATACTGTTCATGTATATCTTACTGTACACATAAATATTTGAATTACTAGAAGTTTCGTTTGTTCCGATTGTTTTGTCTTCAGCTAGTTCTCAAATACTAAGTTTTACTAATTACCAGACTGGTACATTGCATTCACGAACAAAAAGTTATTTCAGTCACTGCATATTTTGTGTTTTCCAGCGAAATTTAGCAAGAATAATTCTATAGCGAACATTTTTAGGATAACACCTAAGCACCATCCCCTAATGCGCGGCAAGATGAGATCTGTTTAAAATACATTCACGTGAAATAACAAATTTTGTATCAACTATATACACGAAGGTGTTAAAGTCTAATCGGAATTTCGAGTACCGTCTCTAGATAAGCCATTTTAAGTCGTGTTTTTGATATATAATTAATTGTATGCCGATTTTAAACAGATTTTCATGTTGTCAACATTATAATTGAAGTATTTGGAAGTAAATTTGTAATTGTGTGTATGTATGTATGTATGTATGTATGTATGTATGTATGTATGTATGTATGTATGTAAGTTATTGTTATTATATGATGTGCATTGACGGGTTCTACTAAACGATCTACTAAAACTGATTGGCTGTATGACCATCTATCTCTCTCGCCATTTATCCCAGACCGTCTGTCTCTCCACATTCATGTGTCTCTGTCGCTCTCTGTCACTGTTCTCTCTGTCTCTCTCCATCTCTCCATCACTCATCCTTATACATACATACATACATACATACATACATACATACATACATACATACATACATACATACATACATACATACAGACAGACAGACAGACAGACAGACAGACAGACAGACAGACAGACAGACAGACAGGCAGGCAGGCATGCATGCAGACATACATACATACATACATACATACATACATACATACATACATACATACATACATACATACATACATACATACATACAAACATATAGACACATACATATAGATAAATAGACAGACAGACAGACCGACTGACAGACAGACAGACAGGTACAGAGGCAAAGACATAGAGTGAGACAGGGTTAGGGTCAGTTGGTGTGTGATCCGGAGAGATAGATAGACACACAGCGAGCCTACTTTAGTTTTAGGATTATTTAGAGCAGGTTAATGATGCTGTCATAATAACACGAACCTACTGAAGTTTAAATGATAAGAATATTGAACTTTGGTTAAAATCCGTGCGTAATTGCACCGGGTGTTCAAAGTGGAGATGTGTAACACAGTTACGCTGTGTACAGACATGTACGTGAAATATGTGTTTACACAGCACAGTTGCCATTGGTTAAAATACACAAATATGAGGGAACTAGGTTGGTACGATGACCCTAGCAAACTGTAATCATTTTTAAATGACCGTAATCACGATAGTGCTAGTAAGTTGAATATGTCCAAGATAACATAGTCCATTCATCAATAAATGTATATTATGGCAAACATTGATTTAGGATTTCACGACAGAGTATAATATGAACATCATACTTACTCTAGCATGACTCATTTATTTAATTTCTCTCAAGAATGTAAATTGTAGAAATTTCAATACTATTATGTTATCAAATCTGTTTACATAGAGAGTACCTAAAATGAATTTTATAAAACTTAATGCAATACAACTATACCACTGATTATCCAGCTAGGAAGGACGGAAGGGAGATATGGAGAGACAAAGTGATAGAAAGACAGAGACAATTAGAAATGAGATAATACAAAGAAAGACAAATGTCAGTCAGACTGTCTGAGAGATAGGCAGACATACATACATACATGCATACATACATACATACATACATACATACATACATACATACATACATACATACAGACAGACAGACAGACAGACAGACAGACAGACAGACAGTCAGTCAGACAGACAGACAGACAGACAGACAGACAGACAGACAGACAGACATGTTGTAGAGTGCAGACAATGAAAGGGATAGATCAGGTGATGACAATGTAATTACTAACTGTTATCAATCACAGGTATGAGTAACTTTTTACCTACATGCATATTGACATTAGAAATATCTCACTTTGAGTAACTTTTCACCTGCATAAGCATTGCAGATATCTAGCTCTGATTGACATTTCACCTACATCGACATTGGCGATCTCTCACCCTGATTAGCCTTTCACCTACATGTACATTAACGATATCTCTCTCTGACTACAATATGGTCACTGATCATATGTTCATTTTTTATTTTTGTAAATTATTATAGTTTTACGTAAAATATCTTGGATCGTCGTGAACCAAATATTTATTTCATGGGCCTTTAGTACCATTTATTTCCTGATATAAAAAAATCGTTATTTTCATAGCAACTGATTAGAACTCACCCCTTGTTGATCATTATAACGACGTTACTTGGTAAACAATACTCCTGCTGTTGTATAAAAGAGAAAATAATGTAGAGCGGTGATAATAGCTCCATAACTGTAAACATGCATACATACATACATACATACATACATACATACATACATACATACATACATACATACATACATACATACATACATGCATGCATGCATGCATGCATGCATACATACATACATACATACATACATACATACATACATACAGACAGACAGACAGACAGACAGACAGACAGACAGACAGACAGACATACGCACGCATGAACACAGACAGACAGACAGACAGACAGACAGACAGACATACATACGCACGCATGCAAACACATACAGACAGACATACATACATACATACATACATACATACATACATACATACATACATACATACATACATACATACATACATACATACATACAGACAGACAGACAGACAGACAGACAGACAGACAGGCATACATACAGGCAGACAGACAGACAGACGGACAGATAGACACACAGACACACAGACAGACAGACAGACAGACAGACAGACAGACAGACAGACAGACAGACAAACAGACAGGCAGTAGAGATTTTACCATGAGAGACTGGTTGGTGATAAGAATGAAACAGAAATGTATGTCCGAGCATTAACCCGTATAAACTTTATAATAGTGTTGTCTTTTGTGTATGTATGTTGTCTTTTGTGTCCGAGTTCGTCAGTGGTCCTCGGCAGCAAACACAATTATTAGATTTGTCAACTAGTTTATCAGGTGTACAGTCTAAGGTGATTCCCAATATTTGTGTCCATGCTAACAAAGTCCGCTCGTCTTAACAATAAAAGTACATAACCGTTATCAAATGTACATGAGATATGCACGTGTGGAAGCTCAAAGTATACCAGTGGTGTCCCAATATATGTGTCACTCGGGGGACTACTCCTCTTATTTGACTATGCGTATTTGTTCTGTCCTTTGGGGGTTGGTGTGCTTTTTCTCGACATTTGGTTTACAATGGCGATTTTTTTTCGAGCTGAAGAATCTAAAGCGAGGTCGACTTTGCATTAATTTTTATTTTCATTTTTTTTTCTAAACTGTAGCCTGTTGAACTTGACCAAATAATAACTATTCTATTAATTGCCCCAAAATGTTGACTTGGCCTCCTAACGTAAGTACATTGTTCTACAGAATGTTGTTTTTTTATCAACAGTACTGGTCTAAAACGGGGTATTGTTTTTTGTTCAAAATGGGTCTAAAATGGTGCCTTGGGTTGACAGCACTCGCCACACACCCCTAACTTAGCTGTCCACTGGTACCCCATCCCCCGGGCCACACACCCCTAACATAGCTGTCCACTGGTACCCCGGGGCCACACACCCTGGTACCCCCTCGGACCACACACCCCTAAAGGAGATGGCAATTAGTACTGTTCATGTATATCTTACTGTACACATAAATATTTGAATTACTAGAAATTTCGTTTACTTCGATTGTTTTGTCTTCAGCTTGTTATCAAATACTACTTTTTATTAGTTACCAGACTGGTACATTGTGTTCATGAACGAAAAGTCATTTTAGTCACCGCGGATTTTGTGTTTTCCAGCGAAAATTAGCAAGAATAATTCTATAGTGAACATTTCCTTGCTAACACCTAAGCGTTATTCACTAATGCTCGGCAAGATGACATCCGTTTGTATTGCATTCACTCAAAATAACAAACTTTGTACTAGCTATATACACGAAAGCATTAAAATCCAACCAAATGTTTAGTACCCGTCTCTAGATAAGCTATTTTAAGCCGTGTTTCTGATATATATTCAATTGTGCACAAATTTTAAACAGATTTTCATGTTGTCATCATTATTTTTGAACTATTTGGAGGTAAACTTTTAATCGTGTGGACTAGATAAAATCAGCAAGTTATTGTTATCGTAGGATGTGCATTGACGGGTTCTAATAAACGATCTACTAAAACTGATTGGCTGTATGACCATCTATCTCTCTCGCCATTTATCCCAGCCTCTGTCTCTCCACGTTTCTATATGTCTCTCTGTCGCTCTCTGTCACTGTTCTCCCTGTCTCTCTCTACCTCTCCATCACTCATCCTTATACATACATACATACATACACACATATACAGACAGACAGACAGACAGACAGACATGTAGACAGACAGTAGCAGGCAAACATACAGACAGTCAGTAACACAAACAGACAAACATACAGAGATAGGCAGGGTTACAGAGACAACTGGACAGCCTGGCTGACTGATTGAGTAATTGAACAACTGATCAACCGACCAACCGACAGACAGACAGACAGACAGACAGACAGACAGACAGAAATGCAGACAGACGGACGGACGGACGGACAGACATACAGACAGACAGACGGCCAGACAGAGAGACAGGTAGGCAGGTAGACAGACAGACAGACAGACAGACAGACAGACAGACAGACAGACAGGAAGGCAGGCAGGCAGGCAGGCAGGCAGGCAGACAGACAGACAGACAGACAGACAGACGTCTTCTCCACTACACTGTCATTGAACGTGGCTTTCCTAAATATCTCGTCGTTGCTAAAATAAATGTTAATTTACTTTGAGGGTAACACTTTAATTGTAATCTATTTTTTTTTTGGCCCAAAATGTAAAGCTCAAGGCAAAACGCATTTCGTATACCTTACACACCATACGAATGCCAGTTTTCAGGGCCATCCAAAGAGTGCTCATATCGTACCCGTGAAAGGAAATACAAAATAGGAGTAATAAGCATTACACAATTCAAAGAACAAAACTGTTTTAGCTCTTGTTATCTAGATATAATGCGAATTCACGTTGTCTGCATATCGGAATGTCTGATGTAATCATAGACAAAATATCGGAACTGATGTTGTTACCTGGTATTAAACAACTCTGTCGCGATTACTTGTCTTCGATAATTTTAAACAGAATTTAAAAATATTGACCTTTTCTCCCATTTTACAACAGTCAAATAATTGCAAGGCCTCGCAAATGAACATTATAATTCTCGTACAACCATGATATCCCAACATTTCTATTCACAATTACTAAGTAACACAGCACCTCACCTCACTGCATACTTGCAACAGTTGTACGACATATACTGGTTCACTATCGTAAGGTCATTGCACCTAAGTAACACCAGAGACCATAATATATTACTTTACAAATATACCTAGGCCCCTCTCTTACCCTTGGAATATCAATTGTCCACCTATTCGCATATCGAAAATTGTTTTCCGCCCCCCTCCCCACACATATCATACACATTGTCTCCCCCACCCAGTGCACACAAGTATCATACCCAGTGTCTTCCTCACTCCCACATACACACGCGTCATAAATTCTGCCAATTGTATTTTAAATGTAGTCGTGCTCACCTTCGTTGGCACGTCACCTCGAGTCATAGAATGCGGTGCATACTTAAAGGACATTTTTTATATCAGACCCCTGTGAGTAAAATCTGTTGCCACTTTTAGTAGCCTTTCACTAGAGCAATTGCCATTGATTCACTTCAGAGCATTTTACGATAAAGTCAATAGGAATCAATACTCATAGAAAGTTTCAGACTTAGGAATACATATTGAAAATATCAATAACGCAAACAGTGATCTCCTGAAATGTATAAGAAAGACAGCCGGACAGACAGACAGACAGAAGGACATACATACATACATACATACATACATACATACATACATACATACATACATACATACATACATACATACATACATAAATACATACACACACACACACACACACACACACACCTACCTACATACATACATACGTAGGTACGTGCGTGCGTGTGTGTGTGTGCGCACGTGCATGTGTGTGCGTGCGAGTGGCGTGTTCGCACATAAATACAGAAAGACAGATATAATGTCATTCAGTCAGTCATGCAGTCAGACAGACAGACAGACAGACAGACAGACAGACAGAGATTCATAGAGTGATACCATGAGAGACTGGTTGGTGATAAGAATGAAACAGAAAAATCTGTACGAGCATTAACCCGTATAAACTTTATAACAGTGTTGTCAGTTGTGTATCGTCCGAGTTCGTCAGTGGTGCTCGACAGCAAACACAATCATTGTATTTGTCAACAAGTTTATCAAGTGTACAGTCTAATGGGATTCCCAATATCTGTGTCCATGCTAACAAAGTCCGCTTGTCTTAACAATACAATTTGATAACCGTTATCAAACGTACATGAGATATACACGTGTGGAAGCTCAGAGTACACCAGTGGTGTCCCAATATATGTGTCACTCGGGGGAACTCCCTTTATTTAACTATGCGTTTTTGTCTCGCCCTCTGTGGTTAAATTGCTTTTTCTCGACATTTAGTCTAAAATGGTGATAGTAGTTAGCTGGTACCCACCCCCGGGCCACACACCCCTAATATAGCTGTCCACTGGTACCGGCCCCGGGGGCACACACCCCTAAAGGAGCTAGCAAATAGTACTATTCATGCATATCTTGGACATTTGAGTTACTATACATATACATGAGTCGACACTCAAAGTACACGAGTGACGTCATTAGATATTTGGCAACTCCCCTTATTTGAGTATAATACGTATGTGTGCCGCCGTTTGGTGTGATTTCTGTATCCATTTGGTCTACGGTGTGGTATGTTTGTGCGAGGTGAAGAGTCTAAAATTATTTTTGTCGGGTAGACAGCCAGTAGGGAAAGAAAGATATAAAGAATGATGGTAGGAAAGGGAGATACATTGAAATACAGAGACACATATAATGAGAGAGAGACAGTCAGTCAGTCAGACAGACAGTCTGACAAAGAGACAGACAGACAGACAGACAGACAGACAGATAGACAGACATATAGACTGACAGACTAACAGACAGACAGACAGACAGACAGATAGACAGACATACTTACAGACATACAGACACATATAGAGGGGTGAGAGACATGAACATACATACATACATACATACATACATACATACATACATACATACATACATACATACATACTTACATACATACATACATACATACATACATACTTACATACATACATACAGACAGACAGGAATGTAACTTTACGATAAGTGGATCAACATTGTAATGCTTTTATTTTATCAAACATTTTGTCAGAACTAGTAACTAAAATGCATGTGATGGAATACAACTACCACTAATTATCTCAGGTAGGGAGGAGGGAAGGGAGAGACTGAGAGACAACGTGATCGAGTTACAGAGGCATTGAGAAAAAAATGAAGTACAGAGAAAGACAGAGGGTGGTCAGACTGTGTGGTAGACAGAGAGAAACGCAGATAGACGGAAAGACACACACACGTACGTACGTACGTACAGACAGACAGACAGACACAACCATTACGTATACATTGTGTTGAGTAGATTTTAGTTTTTCAATAATGATATACCATTAGGAAACATTACTGTGATTAAACCTACAGCTAATCAAGGAATATGTGATACTATTTTAACCGGGAATTAGACATTAATCCCGATATTTCTCATAACTCAGCTTCTGTAAGACATTCAAAGCAAAATATGTATGTATGTATGTATGTATGTATGTATGTATGTATGTATGTATGTATGTATGTATGTATGTATGAATGTATGTATGTATGTATGTATGTATGTATGTATGTATGTATGTATGTATGTATGTATGTATGTATGTATGTATGTATGTATGTATGTATGTATGTATGTATATGTGTGTATGTATGTGTGTATGTGTGTATGTGTGTATGTGTGTATGTCTGTGTGTGTGTTTGTATGTATGTATGTATGTATGTATGTATGTATGTATGTATGTATGTATGTATGTATGTATGTATGTATGTATGTATGTATGTATGTATGTATGTATGTATGTATGAATGTATGTATGTATGTATGTATGTATGTATGTATGTATGTATGTATGTATGTATGTATGTATGTATGTATGTATGTATGTATGTATATGTGTGTATGTATGTGTGTATGTGTGTATGTGTGTATGTGTGTATGTCTGTGTGTGTGTTTGTATGTATGTATGTATGTATGTATGTATGTATGTATGTATGTATGTATGTATGTATGTATGTATGTATGTATGTATGTATGTATGTATGTATGTATGTATGTATGTATGTATGTATGTATGTGTGTATGTCTGTCTGTCTGTCTGCCTGCCTACCTGTCTATTTTTTTATGTCGGCCTGTCTATGTATATGTCTGTCAGTCTGCCTTTCTGTTTGTCGGTCTATCTATGTGTGTGTCTGTCTGTCTGTCGATGTGTGTGTCTGTCTGTTTTCTGCATGTATGTATGTATGTATGTATGTATGTATGTATGTATGTATGTATGTATGTATGTATGTATGTATGTATGTATGCCTGCCTGCCTGCCTGCCCGTCCGTCCGTCCGTCCGTCCGTCTGTCTGTCTGTCTGTCTGTGTTTTTATGTCGTTGTGTCTGTCTGTCTGTCTGTCTGTCTGTCTGTCTGTCTGTCTGTCGGTCTGTCTGTCGGTCTGTCTCTTTGTTTTTCTTTCTGCCTGTCTGCCCGTCTGTATAACTATATGTGTCTGTCTGTCTGTCTGTCTGTCTGTCTGTCTGTCTGTCTGTCTGTCTGTCTGTATATATGTGTGTATGTGTGTATATATTTATGTATGTATGTATGTATGTATGTATGTATGTATGTATGTATGTATATGTGTGTATGTATGTGTGTATGTGTGTATGTGTGTATGTGTGTGTGTGTTTGTATGTATGTATGTATGTATGTATGTATGTATGTATGTATGTATGTCTGTCTGTCTGTCTGTCTGTCTGTCTGTCTGTCTGTCTGTCTGTCTGTCTGCCTGCCTGCCTACCTGTCTATTTTTTTATGTCGGCCTGTCTATGTATATATGTCTGTCAGTCTGCCTTTCTGTTTGTCGGTCTATCTATGTGTGTGTCTGTCTGTCTGTCGATGTGTGTGTCTGTCTGTTTTCTGCATGTATGTATGTATGTATGTATGTATGTATGTATGTATGTATGTATGTATGTATGTATGTATGTATGTATGTATGCATGCTACCTTTCACATTTTCAACTCACTAGCTTATATCGTGATTATGGTCTTCTAAAAATGTTTACAGTTTGCAAGGGTTATAGTACCAATCTAGTTTCTTCATACTGATGCATTTTATCCATTGCCAACACATATTTGGCGTACATATCTGTACACAGGGTAATTGTAGTAAGACACAGCAAAATCCTGGCATGGCAAAATCCTGGCATTCTTGTATCGATCTAGGCAAATACTACAAGTCAGGAAACACTCCGATATTTCGTCATGAACAGCTTGCTGTTTATTCTGCCATATTGTGTGCTAGTGATAATAGGACGGGGCTTTCCCGAATTGACATGGTGCGTCATGACGTCAGTGTTTAAATCAGGTCATAACCTGTCTGTGACAGTCTGTTTACATGCATGTCATTATGCAAGAGTTTAGCGCCCGCAGTCATCGGACGAAATACAGTAGAAGTTTGGCAAGGCAAAAAACCTGCCATTCTTGTATAGCTCTAGGTAAATACTACAAGTCAGGAAACACTCCGATATTCCGTCATGATCAGGTTGCTGTTTTTTCTTCCACATTTTGTGCTAGTGACGCGTCATGACTTCAGAGTTCAAATCAGCTCATAACCTGTCTGTGATACGTGTGTTTACATGCATGTCACTACGCACGAGTGTAGCGCCCGCAGACTTCACAATTTTAAACTGCTAGTCCTGTTTGCATACGGAGTAATCCGGGACTCGATTCTGAAAACTATCCCTCCCGCCTCCTGCTTCCATACGGAGTAATTCGGGACTCACTTCTGACAGTTCTCTGTGTCAGTAATATAGACCCGTGCACCGTCTGCAAGCAAGACTGATACATTGCATGACTTCTCTAAAATTAAGAGAAATAATCTTATTCAAAGTAGCCTCGTCTACATGTAAGTAGTCTTTCTGTTGTTTCTTCCTACTCCAGCTATTGTTTCAATCTCATCATGACATGTATCCATGGTAGAAAAAATAGATACAGACACTACTGAACCTAGTGACAGTATATTTTACATCAATCACAGAATTCCCTAGACCAGAGGCAAAAATTACTCCATACTTCGAGGGAGTTATGTATGTATATATGAAGCATGGCTGGCAGTATGTCCTAAATCTGTACATGACCAAAAATGTTCACCAGCTTGGTTGATAAATAATTTACAAAAGTGACAACCTCACAAGCAGTTCAAAGGTTTTTTTAGTTACAGCTGAACTATTAACTATTGATTTTGTCATTCTGATGAGGATCATCCACCAAGACAGATTGAAAACTGAATGCTTAACAACTGTGAACAACTTGTATGTCATAACATTTGTAAAGTGTGTATAGATGTTTGTTTACATCACATGTAGATGTATCTCAAGTTATGTGTACATATCCTGTTGAATTATGTCGTCCTTATAAACAAATAAAACGTTACGAATTCATTTATTGAATTAACAACTGTTAATTAAAATCAGGGATGAAATGTGATTTTTTTATCACTCGATATTTAAATTTTTACGTTTTGTGAAGTGAGAATGGTACAGAAGAACTTTATTCCATATTAGATGTGAAAGTTTCTTTTACTCAGCTATATCTAATCAAAAAAAGATAATAACTTGCGAACTTATAGGCACCTACTTACTTAGTAAAGTCAAACATATGTTTGATAATGAGGTAGGATTATACAGGGATGATGGCCTAGCTGTACTCCGTAATCATTCACCATCGAAAGCCAACAGAGTAGACAAGCAGCTAACTTCAGAATTCAAGAAACTCGGCCTTAGAATCACCACCGACCAAGGTATCAAAATTGTCAACTTCCTTGATGTCACCTTCAACTTGCGTGACGAGTCATACACAAAACCAAATAACACCACCCACTACGTCAACAGCAAATCAAAACCATCCTAAAGCCATAATTAAGACCATACCAAGCTTGGTAAACCAACGACTATCCAACATTTCCAGTGACGAACAACTATTCGACACCCCTACATCATCCTACCAAGATACACTCTAATGAAGCAGGGTATAATCACACGCTCAAATTTGACCCAACACGACGCACTCAACGCAAGCGGAATCGCAGCCGTAATATAACTTGGTTTAACCCACCTTACAGTAAACACGTTTCAACAAACGTTGGCAGAAGGTTTCTCAACCTCATCGACAAGCATTTCCCCATATCCAATGTACTGCATAAAATTGATCATTTGTCCTTCACCCTGTGGTATAGATTTGCAACTACTATGTCGTTCAATGTTTAAATCAATATTTATGTCTTAATAATGTTGTTTTGAGATATGTTTTCTTTTGTTTGTTGGATTTTTTTTTTGTTTATAGCACACGGCATTCGAAATTAAACAAACGGAACCACGAAATAATAATGATAACATTAATTATCATATACCTATAACCACATCCCCATGTATTGCTATGGATAAATCGTGAGCTGTAGTCGGGCAGTAATTTTCGGCATCACAGACCATCCAGTTTCCCAAACAAGGTCACATGCGGAAACGTCGGACTACTTTCTTTGCCGTAGCTATGAGCGTTGCTATGCATGTTGCAAAACTTGTTGGCATCCTGTACGTACATTATCGTCATGGTGGAAGCCGATGATATTCAACAATAGGTCCAGGAAATTCCACCTAAAATCTTAAGCAATATTCTATTTGGCGATTGTGGCGAAATTACATCAAATATTGGCAAGGAAGCTTTGGATTCGATCGATGATGTACAAACAGTGAAGCCGACGACAAACTGTCCGCTCCACTTCACTCCGTACAATTATAAAAGCAGTAAGCTAACTGTATCAAACGCCTAGAACAAGAGGAAGTGTACGTTGTGTTTGTTATTAGAATCGGACGACAGCCAGCGACTGAAGTATGTTGTCTCCAGTTTGAGATTTTTGACGATTTTAGTGTTACAAATTTAAAGCTGATGGTCAGCGATTGGTATTTGTGAGCAGTAACCCAGTCCATCCATAGTCAGATCTTTGGCCCAATAAAATTAGCTACTGTCGTTGGGCGATTATTTCAATGCCTTACCGTCCATCGTCAATAAATTCTTTCGAGCCGAGTCAAACTTCTTTCCTTCGATGTTGGACTTCACCTTCACCTTCACTTTCTAGTTATGTTCGTATTAGTCCCCATTTGACTGATTGTTAAAGGTGGCCTTTCCAGTATGTTTCAACTTCTTAAAAAATCGGTCATATATTCCTGAGAAACATCTTCCTGAGCTGTCTGCATGTCATTCTTTATGTTCAGCATCTCAGTCTCTGATATTACCTCTGGTTAATTGATTCTAAAAGTTAGTTATTAATAGCTTGGATGACGTCATTGATGTCCTGCTTCATGTTCGTATTCGTATCAATGGTCTAAGAGTAGACGTACGGATTGTGTGAAACTTGTGAGTGGAAAAAGTTGATGGTCTCTCCTTGATGACAGCGCATAGACCGAACGTAGCCTGAGCCCAATGAAAAAACGTCATCATTCAGTTGTTGGTTGTGGTCGCCCAATGATAACGCCCTCAACGTATCAAAACAATATTAATTACTCGCTTGCATATTTATAATATAGGCTAAAAGCACTTCGCTGCGGGCTTCAGCTTTAATCAAATCCATTTAAAGGTAAACAGAAAGTCAGATTACTATTTTTGGATATGAAATTCAATACTTGTTGTATTCTTTGTAGTCATTTTCTCACATTAAGGTTCAATTCGGTGGAATCTCAAAAAAAGTAGTGGTGTTTCCTCGCATTCTCAAAATGAAAAGGAAATGTAAGAGGTTTTACTAGTTCGGCATTGGTTTTCACTAACAGTGATTCCCAACGAAGTGTACATAGAGTTCGGAAGTGCCCCATATATCAATTTGTTTAAAAAAAAATATGTTGTAGTTACTGAACATACAAATCAAAGCTGTAATTATTGAAGCCCTATCTTGGCTAAATCTCGATCCAAGTCCCAATTCGGATCATTCTGGCATTGTTAGTTTGATGATGCCATTAAAGTATATTTTGTAAATCTGAGAAAAAACTGCGAAAGACAGCAGACTTTGGCTAAGAAGTGTCTAAAATTAAAGAAAAGTGATTATTATCATAAGAATCAACGTAGCCTAAAGTCCTTACTTGATGCAGTTTATTACCTACATAGTTACACCCCATCGCCATAAAAGATGGAAGATATTTGAACTTTAGCAATCTCTGCCAACACAAACCACTAGACTGACATCAGTCCCTCGAGATGTTCTTTTAGTCTCATATTCTTTAAATGGGTCGAGTTTATTATTACAATTTTTCGTAACCTGAAGAAAAATAATTATTTTTTATCCTACATTGAGTTATATAAAAAAGATCATTATTATAAATTTGTTAAATTGATTTATTAATATTTAGAGGTAATATTAGAAATAGCTAATACATACCTGAATACATGGAATTATATTTCGAGATGTCATAGATGGCAAAAATAAGAAGAAAGCATGCAAATCCACACTAATCAAGTGAAAAGTAACTACAATCACAGGATTTGTGATTTGCCGAACGCTTGTTCGTACCCATTCGGAAGACTTCGAATCTGATGATGAACGTGTGAAGCTATCATCATATTCACATTGAGAGTAGATGTCAACTTTTGAAAGTTTATATGAATATGAATATGATGGTAACTTCACACTCGTGGTGTTTACAAGTAAAAGGGGAGGAAAAACTACCGCTGCAATATATCTTTATTTATAGCCTAAATAATGAACATACTATTTCGTGGTATGTGTATAAGTTGTACAGCGTTTATAGAAAGAAAACGAACTTTTGTAATTTACATAACCAGCTCGCTGCACCTATATTTAGTAAGTTAGGGAGTCATTGTAGGTTCATTCCCCTGCGTCATCTCATGACTTTTCACCCCAAAATACCAACCGCATGATATCACTATTCAACGGCTGGTTTGCGACAGGTATAGCTGTATACAAACAGTTTACGAGCAATCGACCTTGTTTCCAACTGGTTCAAAGCAGTCCGACAAACTCTAGTATCATGGCAGCCGAACCAGTTCTGTCTCTGATGTTCACGGAATTACAGTTTTCTGAAGCATGCCAAGATCTTGAAAATCCTAATTTAGAAGGGTATGACTTTTTTTGTGGAATCACATGGTGTGAAGATTTACAGAATGTACAGAGAGGTAAGGAAGTGTGTAATATTAATTACATAAATTTGGGGTTTTTTTACGGAGTGTCTGGTGACCAGCGCTTGTCAGCAGCATATTGTTCTCGTGACAAGCGCCGAGCGTACGTGTGTACGTGTACTACAGCCTGGTCGACGTCAACACGTGCGCTAGTACTGACCCGTACCTTTGACAAAATTAAGTCCCGGAATGGAGTAATACCGTCACCGTGTCGTTTTCCTGTAGTAGTTTCAAGTTTCCCACCCCAGCTTTAATAGTACTTGAGATTTAATGTTTATTTCGCGATTCGGCGTTTAACTTGCGCGGCCGGTGAGCTGTCGTCAGCTGTTCAGGTCAAATGTCATTACTTTGAGGCCATCACTGCACATGGGATAAAACAAGTAAAAAAGACCACGCAACATCACAAAAACTATACGCATTTTACCTGTCCTTCACAATAATGAATGTTATTGATGCAACAAACTTTAGTTGTTTTAGATTAATTACCTTTACTGTTTACAAGTTGCACGTAGTACTACATCACATACGCGGCCATGGTCATGGCCATGGAGCATAGCCTAGGCGGTGAAGTGTACATGTATGTACGCGGCGGACTTCGCGGTTGTTGGAAAAAACAGGAGCTATCACACGTAAATTAACAGTTTTAAAAACTGATGGTGTTTGATAAAGTGATAAAGTGCAATCAATTTCAAGGGTAATAAGAACGTTTTTTTTATTACCAAGTGTTATTTTTAATTTCCCTTTTTGTGTTGATTACGTCACACCGTGATAAATCAATAGTTACGGGCACTGCATCGTATGTTATAAGACGTACTCAAGCAGTCAGAGAATCGGACTCCATTCTTTATCAATGCAAGCCCATACATCAGTATAAATTTGTGATTTGCCGTTATTTCAGACGCAGTTTGTCCTGCTGGCAGACGGCTTAAGATGCTCACGTCGATCGGTATGATCACTATCATAGCATAGCATTAGAGAAATTACATGTAAACAGACCCTTTTCCTCTACCGTTCAGTGAAAACACAAAATAACAGATAAATAAAACCGGATGTGTTATTACCCAATACCATGGGTAGCAGCCACACAGATACTGGCCTTTGAAAAAGCAGAGATTCAAAAATTCTTGTTGAATTTAATTTTTGGAAAACTATTAAAACAAATGGGATTGCTTTACTTTTTAAGGAATTGATTGTATTGTTATGATTTTTAAAAGAAATTTATTGTTATATTTTTAAAAAGATTTTATCATCAACAAGGGGAACACCCTTATTGTAAATAAAGCGTTAAACTTTAACCAAATTCTGTCAGTTTTAGGTGTGGTTGTTGTCATGGCAATAGACGGTTACTATGGGATACCAGTATAAGTATATATGCATACTGGTATATGTGTTAAATACACATCAGGTGATAACTCTAGTCATTTTTTTCTATCAGTCCATGTGCCAGTCTCATTGCCATAGGAATAGACTGTTGCTGTGACATAACCGTCTAAGTATTCATGTATACCGGTATACATGTATAAAATAATACATATCCCAAGGTCAAGGTTTTGTATAAATTGGATACTGTTTTTAATATCACTGCATAAAAAGTGGCGTTTCCGGTTTCGTAACGGTATACATGACGGTCACACAACAGAAAATAATGCCCTTAATCTTCTATCCTTGAAACCATGCATACTCAGTGGTAGCCTGAGTGGGCTACCAGCTGCAAATTATGGTAGCCCCATGACAAGAATTGGTAGTCTGTAGGTACGGGACTACCAGCTGTAAATTATGGTAGCCCCATGACAAGAATTGGTAGTCTGTGTGCATGGGACTACCAGCTGTAAACTATGGTAGCCCCATGACACGAATTGGTAGTCTGTGTGCATGGGACTACCAGCTGAAAATTATGGTAGCCCCATGACAAGAATTGGTAGTCTGTGGACACGGGACTACCAGCTGCAAATTATGGTAACCCCATGACCAGAATTGGTAGTCTGTGTGCATGGGACTACCAGCTGCAAATTATAGTAGCCCCATGACCAGAATTGGTAGTCTGTGTGCATGGGACTACCAGCTGCAAATTATAGTAGCCCCATGACCAGAATTGGTATTCTGTGTGCATGGAACTACTGTAAATTTTGAGTCCCATTTCAGAAGACGTCTTAACTCTGTTTTGTTTGTCTGTTTTGTTTGTCTGTAGGAGTCGGGGCTATATGAGTATAAAACGTTTGGTGTTTTAGAAGAGGTTGAACCTGAAACCTGTGCTAAAGTCTATATGGATCTTGAATATAGAAAAAAGTGGGACGGTTATGTTAGTGGTAGGTATCTGTTGGTTTACAGAGAGTCCAGTACAATTACACTGTAAGATATGTCACGTCACTCCACCCTCACTGGCCTGTTCTATCTATGAATGTGGTTGACTGATGTGTGAGGGCGCCCTGTCATGGCATACCGTACAGATTTAATCATAGATGTAGACTCTAGACTGGTAGTAGTAGTAGTAGTGGTGGTGGTGGTGGTGGTGGTGGTGGTAGTAGTAGTGGTAGTAGTAGTAGTAGTAGTAGTAGTAGTAGTAGTAGTAGTAGTAGTTGTGGTGGTGGTGGTGGTGGTGGTAGTAGTAGTAGTAGTAGTAGTAGTAGTAGTAGTAGTAGTTGTGGTGGTGGTGGTGGTGGTGGTGGTGGTGGTGGTGGTGGTGGTGGTAGTAGTAGTGGTGGTGGTGGTGGTGGTGGTGGTGGTGGTGGTGGTGGTGGTGGTGGTGGTAGTAGTAGTAGTAGTAGTAGTAGTACTAGTAGTAGTAGTAGTAGTAGTAGTAGTAGTGGTAGTAGTAGTAGTAGTAGTAGTAGTAGTAGTACTAGTATGTTTATTAGAGTGACATGTAATCACATAACATATTAGTAACCGCAAAACAAGTCAAAACAAGGAATTACCCAGCCCAACAGGCTTACAAGTCACTATACAGTCAGTGTACAATATATACAGGTAACACTGATGAAAGAAATACAAAGTAGTGCTTTCTATATTATGTATTCATCACATTGCCATTGTACTGTCAATGGCATGATTTTGTCTAAACCTGCCGTAAAAGGCTTCACATTCCAAAACAAAATTTCCAGATTGAAAAAAAAACACATGGTTAGTTGGGTTATTAGAAACATAGTATGGCTGCCCTAAAAAAGTATATAATTTTCATGAAATTACATGAAAAGATGACAAAAACTAGAGTGTACAAGGTTAAAATGGGGATTAAAAATTGCACATATCACACCCATTAGTACTGCTTAACAATATGCATTTTAAGACCACAGTTAATGTCCCTCCCTCACTCACTCTCTCACTCGCTCACTCACTCACTCACTCCCTCCCTCACTCACTCACTCACTCCCTCCCTCCGTCCCTCACTCACTCACTCACTCACTCACTCACTCACTCACTCACTATATTTCAATGTCCTCAAGGAAAGACTCTTCACTCACAAGAGGGCATTTTTACTGATGAGCCACTGAACACAAGTGTCCTTTGTGTTTTTCACAGCAAGTTAGGTGGCTCTCTTCCAGTCTGTATTTATTCATATTGCTAGTAAACAAAAGTATCACCATTGTTTTGTGGATTTGATTTTTTGTCTCTTTCAACAGAATTAAAAGAAATAAGTGAAGCTGGAAAGAACGGAGTTTACTGGAGAGTCCATTTCCCATTTCCTATGTCAAAAAGAGATGTATCCTTTTTATAATGTTTTGTTTCTGACAAATACTAATTTGCATTCTCTGTTATTACCATCTGTTCAAGTCAGCCAAAAGGAGTTGTCAGTGGTCGTGTGGTTAGCTTGTATGCCTCTTACCTCTGCAGCCAGGGTTCAAACCCACCAGGTGTCGGCTGGGTTTGATTTCAAATTTAACCAGGTCTGTATGTAAGAAGGGTGATGCTCAGTTTGACCCTGCTGAACAACGCAGGTTTTCCCCGGGTACTATGGTTTCCTCCTGCTACTTCAACACTAGGGTACTAGGGTACTAGGGCACTGCTCTTGTGGCAACCATTCAATAAATTTCCAAATTTATTTGGACAAATAAAGATTATTATTATTATTATTAATCCCAGTCTAGATCATATACCTGTCAACATTTTCTACAATCACTATCCTCTCCACGTATAGTCAAACTTCTCCCTTAACTTTGATATTCAGTATGTATATATGAGACAGTTAAGAGAGTTTGACATTGACAACAACCATGTATGGGCTGTGCTAGGCAAGAGTGAACCATTTGCATGTGAACCAGAGAGAAGTGGAGTTATTAGGGTTGATGATTTCCATCAGAGTTTAGTACTCAGGTCTGATGGCAAGAACGGCACAAAAGGTAAGGTATTTCTTAACCATTTAGTGATTTGGTTTCTGTAACACTATGTAATTACGCCCTATGTATAGGGTATCAGGCATTAATGACTTGGTTTCTGTAACTCTATGTAATTACACCCTATGTATAGGGTATCAGGCATTAATGACTTGGTTTCTGTAACTCTATGTACTATAACGGTACTGTGATTATGTAGTAGTAGATGACAGAGGTGATGTACTATAACTGTACTGTGATTATGTAGTTACTGTTGATTACTAAACTTTATGAACATTTCTCAATAAAGCTATTAAATCTCTTTATTTATTTGAAATCTTGTTAGTAACTATAACAACATATATTTCTGTACACAGCATTTATGCATTACTATGACAACCCTAAAGGAATGATTCCAACATGGCTGATAAATTGGGCTGCAAAGGTGAGTCAACTACAGGCAATTTGATGACCTAGTCCAGACTACGAGAAACTTAGTTGATGTTCTCAATCATGGAGTTGGTTCCACTCCCAGACATCACCTCAAAACTAACTGCAATATATACAAATAATCTTTACAGATATGGGTTTTACTGACCGAGGTCGTAAGGCGAAAGGGCTCAATCGCGATGCCTACGCACAGGGTCAAAAAAATTCTTGGAAGTAAATCCCTTTTTTGGTTCAAGAAATGATGACTCTGTGAGTAGATATTTCCATTTGTAACTATTAACCAATATCCATGTACATTCATTCTAACAAATTATTTTTTGTTCTTTCCCTTTTTACAGACTGGTGTTCCCAAGTTCCTGTCTGATATGCAGAAAGCTTGCAGAGGTTATCCTGATTACCTGAAGTCCAAATCATCATAATGTGATCATTAGCCAATCAAATTAATTCTAGCTGCTTGTAAGCCAATCGGATCTATTCTAATTATTCTAATTACCATCTTTGTCAAACAAATCAGGGATTTACATTTAATTTGCATGTTGATGTAGTAGACTAATGGTGACAGGCCAATAATAGTAGTTTTGACAGCCAGTGAACCATTGGCTGTGTGTGATACATTCCAATTTGCATATTTGTATGTTCAACCAATCAAAGCCAAGGCATCTGTAATATATTCAAACAAATCAAGGATCTATATGTATTTCATACAGCTTTTTTCTTGACTTTTTAAGATGGACAAAGTTGTTTCATTTTTCAGGATGTTACTCAGAGAAATTAGGAATTTAAAATACATGGATAGCAAAATGTTTATGAGAGTGACATCTGTTGTAATTTTTATTAAACCTCTAATACAGCTCAAAAGAATTACTTAGCTAGCACTAGTCTATTGCAGTTCTAGAGCTAGGCTGGTACTAACACCTCACCAGTATATGTTAGTAACAGGTAGGGTTAATGTCTGTACCAGTCCTATGTTAACATCAGAATAGCTCAGTGCTAACACTAGGCTGACACTAACACCTCACCAGTATGTGGTAGTAACTGGTAGGGTTAATGTCTGTACCAGTCCTATGTTAACACCAGACTAGCTCAGTGCTTACACTAGGCTGACACTAACACCTCACCAGTATGTGTTAGTAACTGGTAGGGTTAATGTCTGTACCAGTCCTATGTTAACATCAGAATAGCTCAGTTCTAACACTAGGCTGGTATGAACACCTCACCAGTATGTGTTAGTAACTGGTAGGGTTAATGTCTGTACCAGTCCTATGTTAACATCAGAATAGCTCAGTGCTAACACTAGGCTGGTACTAACACCTCACCAGTATGTGTTAGTAACTGGTAGGGTTAATGTCTGCACCAGTCCTATGTTAACATCAGAATAGCTCAGTGCTAACACTCGGCTGGTACTAACACCTCACCAGTATGTGTTAGTAACTGGTAGGGTTAATACCTGCACCAGTCCTATGTTAACACCAGACTAGCTCAGTGCTAACACTAGGCTGGTACTAACACCTCACCAGTATGTGTTAGTAACTGGTAGGATTAATGACTGTACCAGTCCTATGTTAACATCAGAATAGCTCAGTGCTAACACTAGGCTGGTACTAACACCTCACCAGTATGTGTTAGTAACTGGTAGGGTTAATGTCTGCACCAGTCCTATGTTAACATCAGAATAGCTCAGTGCTAACACTCGGCTGGTACTAACACCTCACCAGTATGTGTTAGTAACTGGTAGGGTTAATACCTGCACCAGTCCTATGTTAACACCAGACTAGCTCAATGCTAACACTAGGCCGACACTAACACCTCACCAGTATGTGTTAGCAACTGGAAGGGTTAATGTCTGTACCAGTCCTATGTTAACACCAGACTAGCTCAGTGCTAACACTAGGCTGGCACTAACACCTCACCAGTATGTGTTAGCAACTGGAAGGGTTAATGTCTGTACCAGTCCTATGTTAACATCAGAATAGCCCAGTGCTAACATTCGGCTGGCACTAGCAACTTAGTAATATGTACATGTCTTAGTATCTGGAAGGGTTTCCTCAACTTAGGGTTCGTCGACCTCTTGACAATCATACATGCTATAAGAGTACAACAACATTTAGTAAGTACTATGGAAATTGTGCCAAACAGTGTGTATTACTACTACTGAGACTAAATTATAAGTATAAATATAAAACAATCACTAAATATTCAAACTGGGTTTATGCAATTTTACTGGTTTCAGTAATTACTGTAAATTAAGAAATATTTGAATTAATATATGCAGCAATATTGACACATCATAGTTTTCCTCTTTATGCAAATATACTTTGAACATTACATATTTTGAATTGGAAATATTATAAAAGCAATATACACCAGTTGTTAAAGTGGCCATATGGATGAGAATTTGGTATTCATTTTGGATTTTTTTTGATAAAACAGCTTCGCTATATTTTTGTACTTGAAAAAATAAAGCGAAAGAACATATACCAAGTCTATGTTCATAACTCAATACATTGCAAAAAGATGCAAACAGTGTAAAAAGTTTGTTATTGTATGTACAATAACAAACATTTTACACATCGTTTAATGTTTTGCAGTTTATTGAGTTGCGAATAAGAGTTTAGTATATGTTATTTCACATTATATTTTCAAGTAGAAAAACATAGTGAAGCTGTTTTATCAAATAAAAATCCAAAGTAAATACTAAATTCTCATCCATATGGCCACTTTAAAGTTACTTGTATGTGGTAAAATGTTATCACATTTTCTTGCACTATTTTTACATTTTTCCTGTCGGCTAAACATATGTAACACCATACGTATTGTACACAAACAGATATCACACATGTGTTGAAATACTTTAGTATTAAAGTAGTGATATGGATGAGAATTTTATATTTTATTTTGGATTTTTAATTACTAAAATAACTTTACTACCCTTTAACTCTAGTTGTAAAAACTATGTAAAACAAGATATACCACTTGGTTCTTGTTTGTAACTCAATAAATTGCAATAAATTGAGGTGTAAAAATGTTTGGTTTTTGTACGTACAATAAAAGCATTTGGAGAGTTTTTGTAGCTTTTTTTCAATCACAAACATGGACTTTGTTTCACTTTTTTCTCAAGTATGACTGCAATGTACAGATGTTTTATCAATTAAAAATCCAAAATGAATAACATTTTTTCATCCATATGGCCACTTTAAGTAACAGTCTGTTGGTTTTAATATAAATATATTTACTAGTACTATGCAATTATTTAATAGAATAAGTTATAGATTTTTGGGGGTTTTTTTTGTGGGGGGGGGGGGGGTCTTCTTGATTTACTTAGACTAAGTCAGGCCACCCTAAGAATGCTTGAGTCCAGAATGACATAACAATTTGTGTTACCTGAATGAGAATTCTTGGTACCTGAAATAGAATATTATGCATGACAGTACATACATACGTACGTACGTACATACTTACGTATGTATGCATGTATGTATGTATGTGTGTATGTGTGTATGTATGTATGTATGTATGTGTGTGTGTATGTATGTATGTATGTATGTATGTATGTATGTATGTATGTATGTATGTATGTATGTATGTATGTGTGTATGTATGTATGTATGTATGTATGTATGTATGTATGTACGTACGTACGTACGTACGTACGTACGTATGTATGTATGTATGTATGTATGTATGTATGTATGTATGCATGTGTGTCAGTGCATCATAAGGAAAAAAAACCATTCAATTTATTGGTAGACACCAAAACTTCCATGCCACATGCTTCACATATACATCACTATAGGTGTGTGTATGAATAAATCAACCTTCTTGTTCTATTCTGACCCTCTAGCATGAGGTAAATGTTCTTGCAGGTACTGAGAATTTTACCATCTAGGTGCATAAAGATAACATTAAATTTTGTTTTCTTGGTTGACGCCATAATTTCCACTTCAGATGCTTTATTATTATAAGTACACATGAGAATAGGTTGGTTCTATTTAGAACCTCTAGCATCAGTTAAATGGAATACTTGTGTAGGTACTGAGAATTCTCGGTATGTGCAATAGCATTTTACCTCACGCTAGAGGGCCAACATAGAACAAGGAGGTTGACTTATTCTCAGTACCTGCAATAGCATTTTACCTCATGCTAGAGGGTCAAAATAGAACAAGAAGGTAGACTTATTCTCAGTACCAGCAATATCATTTTACCTCATGCTAGAGAGTCAAAATAGGACAAAAAAGTTGACTTATTCTCAGTACCTGCAATAGCATTTTACCTCATGCTAGAGGGTCAATATAGGACAGGAAGGTTGACTTATTCTCAGTACCTGTAATAATATTTTACCTCATGCTAGAGGGTCAAAAAAGAACAAGAAGGTTGACTTATTCTCAGTACCTGTAATAATATTTTACCTCATGCTAGAGGGTCAAAATAGAACAAGAAGGTTGACTTATTCTCAGTACCTGTAATAATATTTTACCTCATGCTAGATGGTTTAAATAGGACAGGAAGGTTGACTTATTCCCAGTACCTGTAATAATATTTTACCTCATGCTAGATGGTTAAAATAGGACAGGAAGGTTGACTTATTCTCGTACGGGCCCATAGTAATGCATCTGAGGTGCAAGAAGCAGAAGTTATAGTGTTAACCAAGAAATCAAATTTTTATTATTTTTATGATGTGCCTAGGTAGTAATATTCTATTTTAGGTACAGAGAATTCAAGTCATTTTATGCAAATTTAATGAAATCTTCCATTATATTTAAATAAGATCATTTCACATGTGAACAATGTTTGTCAATAGTCATGCATGTAATGTCAACATTTAAACTATATATTGAAAATACAAGACTTCAGTGGTATAGCAAATCAATTCACATTCAAATACCACCATACATACATGCATACATGCATACATACATACATACATACATACATGCATACATGCATACATACATACATACATACATACATACATACATACATACATACATACATACATACATACATACATATATACATACATACATACATACATACATACATACATACATACATACATACATATATACATACATAC
>NC_135567.1:16517805-16580305 GCF_964340395.1 Glandiceps talaboti | reverse complement strand
GGAGCTACCAAGAAGTGACCACTTGCCTTTGCTGTTTCGTATTCGTCACACGTCATAACGTTATGACCTCTTATGGCTGGAAACTTGCTGTGACTGACTGAACACACTGAACAAAGTCAAATATTGACGGCACAGTCAATGCATCTGTATGACTTCGGAACATCTTCACATATTTGGCACGTTTTGTCTGTTTCTGTAGTTGCTGTTCCATCGGCACTAACCTCAACAGACGATACCGTCACGTGTGTATCCAGAGACGCCATCTTTGGGTGTGTTACAGCACTGTTTACACAGGGGGCATTTGAACACCTTCTGCATTTCCACATATTTTGTCAGACATTCAACGCAAAAGGAGTGATGACACGGCAAAATCCTGGCATTCTTGTATCGCTCTAGGCAAATACTACAAGTCAGGAAACGCTCTGATATTTGGTCATGAACAGCTTGTTGTTTATCTGCCATATTTTGTGTTCGTGATATGAAGGGGGCTTTCCCGAATTGAGTGATGCGTCATGACTTCAGAGTTCAAATCAGGTCATAACGTGTGTTACTAGTCTGGTCCCCTGCCTCATTTCTGCCGCTGCTGGCGCTACACTCACAGCGGCAGAAAGGAGGCAGAGGAACAGGCAATCTATACTAAACTGTATCATACTAATAAATAAAGACAAGACAGAATATATGCGGTAGTATGCGGTGGTTGTCGAACACCCCACGATGGACACTATGTATCCCCGAAATCATCCACCACTTTTATTTCAAGATTCCCCCCTTACAGAAGCAGTTACAAATAAATTACAATTGAATTATAAACTGAAATACAGCATCCATGAAAAATCTGATATTAATACTTGAAGGTGAAGGATTTACAGTTGACATCAAACTTTATAAGATATTACATAAAGGGAAAAATTGCTGTTGTTGCCATCGTGCAGAGACAACCGAGACTGACGAACAAAGGACTTCTAAACACATATATACCCCAACACAACACCTGTGAATCACAACAACCAACCAATGACAGGAATTCACTTACGTAACGAATAGATAGTAATTATATGCTAATCTTTGAAACGCATATAATTATCCATTCTTGTATCGCTCTAGGCAAATACTACAAGTCAGGAAACCGTCCGCTATTTCGCCATGAGCAATTGGTTGTTTTGCTGCCATATTTTGTGTTCGTGATATGAAGGGGGCTTTCCCGAAATGACGTGACAAGAGGGTTCAAATCAGGTCATTACTTGTCTATAGGACATGTGCTACACCCGGGTACATGCATGCAACTATGCAAGAGTGAACCGTCCGCATTCAATGGACGAAATAAAGGAGAAGTTTCATATTAGGTGTGGACCATTTGACATCCGGGGGGGGGGCCTTGGGAGATGGGGGGGGGGTGCCAAATAGAGTTGCTTGAAAGAAATCCGGATATAAGTGGGTGATGGAAAAAAGACGGACCATTGCTGCTAGGAAAAAATATATTGGCAGGTATATGATGTACACGTTCGAGTACACAGTTCAACCTGCTAATACCTCTCCAACCAAGACACTTATCAAATCATGACAAACATTTTCAAACACATGTCAGGGACCAGTCAGTTTCTTTGGCCTGTGGTACACACACACACACACACACACACACACACACACACACACACACACAAACACACACACACACACACACACTATCTCTCTCTCTCTCCCTAACAGAGACTGGCATACATGGAGGCGTACTGACAGACTGACAGGCAGGCAGGTATGCAGGTAAACTGGCAGACAGACAGACAGACATGCAGGCAGGCAGGAAGGAAGGCCGACAGATATCGCCATACTATAAATCTTCTTTAGAGAAGGCTAAAACGTGTGAAAAATAACGAATGCTTTTGAAAGTTTGACAGACACGTGTTTTGAGCAACACAGCAAACAACGTAATTATGTGTTTTTACAATGTTTATCAGAGGACCAGTACATTTATACAAATTAACAGGCTTGCTTTAAAATGTCTAATCTCTATGTCAAATGATTAATTAAAATACAAAAAAGTTATTTTCCGATTTCCGATATATTTAAGTAAAAAAAACCTGGCAGATATTAAAATGTTTTACCTTTTTCCCAGTGCTGCGTCTTCAGTGGCTAAGCCAAATATTTGAGTCTCACATATCACAGGCATAAGTCACGTCAGCTTTCAAGTTATGATTCGACAAATTTTACAAATATATTAATTGTGCCATTTCACGCAAAATGGTTTACTCATCACATAATATTTTTAGATAGAAATTTGAGATTAATATACCCTCTTTGTGCCCCAATTCTCCACCAGTGTTACGTTTCGAGAGTATAGGTTATGTTCTTTATTGGTTGAGCAATACAATGTAAATGATTCTCCACTCTTACTATCTTACTGTCGAGTTACAGGATCTAGAGACATGTCACACATTTATCGTCAGTCGCTCGTACAATCTTACACTCAGACAGAGAAAGACACAGCACACTTACAGTTGCACTGTAAATCAAAATCAGAATAAGGCCAAAAAATATTTCTTGTCAGGACAGTTTGATAAAATGATTTTTTTTTAAGTTTTTAACAAACCTGTCGCTATTTATGGCAGTTACTATTCTCTTTATTTAGTACTCTAGAGCCAGAATGTATGTGGGGAAAATGTCACATGTGGTAATCGTTTATATAAGCAGATACAGTCATGGGCCCTAGATTTGTTGTCCAACTTTTCGACCATTTAAGTTCCTGTGTTTCAGCACATATTCCCGACACAAGGCTCTCATACAATAACTTTTGCATTGGCATTTTGATTGAATTAATGTCAACTTGTTGCTGATTCATTTCATAATCGCCGTCTTTCATATACACAGATAGTGTCACAGTGGTTTCACCAAGAACGATAAATCTCACAACTTGTAGTTGACAGTACCTTTATTCTTCAACTAGAATTATACTCACAAAAGTAACACTAGTCTTGTTTAGCCGTATTGGCCACGTCTCCACTTCTACTTTAACTACAATAAATACTATAAGATAACATTAAAAGTAAAGGTAAGATACAAATGACAAAATAACTGGAGACGGAGATAAAGTTTGATAACCTTCAGTTATACACTCAAAAGTTATACTAGTCTTGTGTAGCCGTACCGGCCTTGTCTGTTGCACTTCTGCGTTAATTAGCCTGTCTTGCATACTTATAAAGGAAAGATCATGTGAGAAAAGATATGCAGAAGAAAGGAAGTGATTGGGTGTTAAAATGTGAAGATGGATGTTATTGGACGAAGAGAAGTTAGCAGATGAGTCCAGGTGACATGATGAATGTGTATAGAAATCGTAATGTATATTTTATGAACACAACAAGGGAACCCGAGCAATCGTTCACAGTGTGAAACTCTGAGTAACGACTTATTACATCCTTATTCTTTTGAATTAAGTCTATAATGCTCTGCTACTAATATTTGCATCGAGCACTGTTCTCTCCAGCGAGACACTTATATTCATATGTATGTATGTATGTATGTATGTATGTATGTATGTATGTATGTATGTATATATATGTATGTATGTATGTATGTATGTATGTATGTATATGTTTGTATATATATATATACATATATATATATATATATATATATATATATATATATATATGTGTGTGTGTGTGTGTGTGTGTGTGTGTGTGTGTGTATGAAGATTTTGTTTGTCCAGAGAAAGTACCAACGTTTCAACCTCATAAGTAGTACAGTGAATAACAACCGTTGTCATTTTCAACTGCCGTCTTTTACTAGATTGGCGCACTGCACTACGCTACCCTGAAATAGACCTCCTGTGTGAGGCTGAAACGTTGATAATAAAGTTTAACGTAGATTGAAGGACTTGTTATTTCTTTTACCAAACCCAATGTCAAAGTATGATTATGAAATGACAGTATTACCTGCATGTGAACAGTCGTACGTCTATGTTTATATCAATTTTTCAACTACCCAACCAACCAACCAACCAATCAACCAACCAACGAACAAACAAACAAAGATACAAACCAACTACACATCATTTTTAAGGTGTCACTATGAGAAACATAGACTTACGTACGGGCGCCCTCATAGTTGTTTTATATTATGAAGTACAGATGTACAGTATATTGCTTTAAGTAGCTAACATACAAACATGTCACAACTCACAAAATGCAATTAAAAACAAACTACAAGGCAAATATATAAAAACCAGTCTTGCCAGATGGACCGGAGATGACAATCTTGCAAAATATCATTCTCAAAATTTCACAGAGAAAAATTAAAGTCAACATTCGAAATGCTATAACACAGACCACTATAAGTTGTCATTGCATGCTATTCATCTTTGAATAGCACTGCTGATAGACTTTTTTGCCTATTGCTTATATCAATAAATCACAGCAGGTGAAATATATCAATATCTAACTATATATCTACATATCGTTGAAGTTAATAAAAGTATTAGTTTACTATATAATTTAATATAATTATGGATACAAATTTTACACATACACCTATAGTACTGATATTTCAAACACTTTTGACGTCCATTTATGAAAAGATTGGAAAAAATGATGTTTTTTTTTCAAATAAACAAAAATAAGATAATTTCTCTATTTGTAGTCAGAATTATTCACTCAAGACGTTTATGTAAATGTCTCTCTATGAAATTTGAGAACGAAAAAAGACATCTTCAAAATGACTTCGGCAATGTATCACTGCAGTATTGCACTCTATAATGTATTACAGTGGTATGTGGTACAAAGCTGATGCCACGTCTCAATGCGAAAAAAGCGAATCCGGAATACTCTTATATAATAAAACATATGAAGCAGTGGTGCATCACTGAAAGAACAACAGTCGTGACAAGAATTCGTATTTTTTGTTCTTGGCAATTGATCAACATTTAGAATATTATTAAATCGTGAAAAAAACTCTCCAAAACCCAAAGCTTAAAAAAATATTTATTGGAGTGGTATTCCCAATAAAAAATTAAATTTACAGGACACAGTTCCATGTATGATTCAGTTCATATTTTATTACATAATGATGCAAATTACATGTATTGAATGTAAATCTTCTGATTATAAAAGTAATACAAAACACATACAGTATAATAATAGTACGCAACTAATGACATTGTTTGTTATGCCCTACAAAGATATACTCTTTATAAAATGTTAAATCGAACTGTCTGGTAATTTGTCCAAGCCAAGTCATGTGGAGTAGTCTAGCTATATACAGTATAATGCATCTTGTAATGATATAACGTCAGTGTTCCATAGTTTTATAATGCAAGGTAACTATTGAACAGTGACGTCATTTCATTACGTCACCATCACAGTCAAGATGGCAAATCTTTACAAAATATCATGATTTATCACGTGACATCTGGTGTCAATTTCTCCCCAACACAAATATAAGACAATACAGAATTAACCACGACCACACAGAGATTTAACAATTGATCACACATAGCAATATGGTAGTTATATAACACAGTCTCGAGTAATTTTTAATTAAACCATAAAGAATATAAAAGTATGGCACTGTAATAAGTTTACAATCCAGTACATAGAGAAATAAACAAAAAATTAATGTTATATTGGTTCCTATTGGTATTGGTAAACATATATAAACTTAGTACATGTAAAATGTCTATAATGGAGTAAAAGGTGATGAATACATATGTATGTACAGCGGTATATATATGTAACACAAAAGTAAGCAAGATACACAGGAGCCGTTACAGTGTTTCTCGCTGTTGCGATCATCTGATGATCGCAACAGTGTCAGACACTGTGTAACGACTCTCGAGTATATTGCTTGATATTGTGTCTTTTCTAAATACAAATGTGCTAGTTATAAACTAATACAAACACACACATCTAGGCCTTGTAGTTACAATATATGTTATAGGAAATTTATATATGAACTACATAGCTTAGTAATTACTCTAATGAAACCATTGTACAATTCTACACACAGAAAGCAGGTCAAATAACTGTTTACACAGAGGACTGATTGGAAGTTTAAGGTCATGTACAAACTACAGTGTTATTGAAAGTTGAAGGTCATGTCCCAACTACAGTGTTATTGAAAGTTCTAAATTCAGCTTCAACATACATGAATTAGACATTTTTGCAATGACATAAACACCTTAAACTGAACAGATAAAGTTATTTATCAATATATGTCTAGGTGTAGAATCTTAATATTCAGATGTTTATCAGCCAACGCATAACATGTCCCATCTCATTACAGGACATAGTCATGTCCCATCTCATTACAGGTCACAGTGGACACTACATGGAGTGGTTATTACATTAATATAAAATATGTAAGAACTATATGGACACAAATGGATATATGAAGTTGGTTTTATCACAGGTGGACATTACATGGGGTGATTATTACATTAATACAAAGTGTGTAAACATTACCGGGGTATATGTATACAAATAGATATGTAGAAGTTGATATTATCACAGGATATAGTGATCATTACATGGGGTGGTTATTACATTGAAACCAAACATTGTAAGGACTATATAGAAACTGATTTACTTAAAACTAACAAGAACAACATAAAGTGTACTAAAATAAACAGAATACACGTATTGTGAAGTCTGTCTTCACTGTAACAATGTTATATGGAGTTAGTTTTATAGTGGACACTGCATGGGGTGGTTATTACATTAAAACTAAAAACTGTAAGAAGTATATATAAACTGATTTACTTAAACTTTACTAGATCAACATAAAATGTACTAAAAAAACAATACACGTCTGTGAAGTCTGTCTTCACTGTAACAATTCACACCAATGGATATACTATCCAAATATATGTCAGTGATTTATTTCACTGTAACAAGGCACATCAAATTACCATAATATTCTACCAGAATAAACGTCGATGAAATCTTATTTCAAAACAACAAAACAAGTCAAATTATTACAAATTCCTCTCATAAGTCAGTGAAGTCTTTGTTCACTACAGCAAGGCAAATCAAATGATCATGGCATACTGAAGTATGCAGTTGAACGTTTCAGGTAACAATTTTAAAGCTTTGTGTTTTGTACAAAGGTTTAATTCGATACTCACTTCAAACAAAACTATTGAACTTATTTATTGAATAATCATATTGGATTAATGAAAGGTATGCCATGATTTCCTATCTAACATTAAAACCAAAGAGTACATATAACAAGAAAAAAATAATAAATAATTGTATTCTAACTGCAAATCAAGAAATGTCTTAGTGTTAATATAATATAATAGTATTTCTACATATACAATTATTAATTAATACACAGTTGATTTCCATCTAATCTGACCTTTGACATCATATAGCTTTAAATGTGAAAAGTAAATACTATGTAAAATATTAAAATAATACACAGTCATGGCTGATACCGAACGTAAAACAAGCATATCAACAACGTTTGTCTTACTTCGCTTTGTTGGCATTTGTTTAAACATCCGTATCCACCCCACCCACACCAATAGGGGAAAATATACTAACAGGCGATTTGGTCTGTCTATCTGAGCATTATATATACATACATGTTAGTGTGCGTGTTTGTGCTCACTTCTTGTTATCTACCAATCTATATATGCCCTATGTTTGCAAATCATAGCCACACTATACATACATACATACATACATACATACATACATACATACATACATACATACATACATACATACATACCTACCTACCTACCTACCTACCTACCTACCTACCTACTTACATACATACATGCATGCATGCATGCATGCATGAATACATCCATCCATCCATACATACATACATACATACATACATACATACATACATACATACGTACGTACGTACGTACGTACATACATACATACATACATACATACATACATACATATGATTCATGCAAGAATTTAGTGTTTAAAACATGTTTATTTATTTTAATGTCTGCAAAAAGGTAAAAACAGACTCAGATTGATAGCCAATAGTTGATACACAATAACATTCAGATTTCAATCAAGCGAAGGCACTGTATGGTGATGTTAGACAGATTATCACTGATTATAACCACGATGCTGTAGACATAGTGAAAACCTGTTAGGCTAATTTCCCCATTTTCCTTTCTGTAAATTCTTGCGCATGCTTATCACACACCCAGATAATTTTCTCGCCATCGACAACTGGCTGTAGACCACCAAATCGTCCCTCTTCGTCCTTTTTGCCCAGGAACTGTGTCAACTCTTTTCTGCTCAGGTCATAGTGTCGGTTTTTCATTTCCCTCAGAAACATTTCTGCAGTAGGGGCTTTATCTGGACATTTCTTGGCAATATCTGGAAACTCCTTGTAGAAATCGTTTACGAATTTCTCAACCAAATCACCTGCCTTACCAGCTGTACTAGAAATCTTAGCAAGGCTAGACATATGTGGTACTAAACTAGCCACCTTAGTAACACCTTGTATGATCTTCAACACCTTGCAGACAATGGGACCATACTTTCTTACAAATTCCTTCACCTTATTGACTCGGTAACCTGGAGAGTCTATGAAGTGTATATGGCCTGGATATTCACAGAGTAGATGAACAGCATATCCATCATGAAGATGTGAGAACACTCTTGATGTGACATATTCTAAATAAGAAAGACCATGTATGTTGATTGGTAGCAATACAAATGTCCCAGGGCACATGGCATCATTGCTTGCATCGAACACTACCTTGGTTAGCATTGTTGTCCTCTGGATATCTTTACAGAGTAACATCTCACTCCTACTTTGGTAAACGTGGTCTTGGTATTCAGAACACTTGAAAGATTTACTATGTAACATAGGCTCCATTGTTTCCTTTTCTTCCAAGTGACCAATATCATGTTCATGAGTAGCAACACAGCTCGGACATGCAACTAGTTTTCGCATTACCAGTTCCCCATAGCGAGGCATGGCTGTCACGTACTCCACTATGGTATCTGCTTCAGTAATAGCACAACACGCCCTAGGTCCTCTTGCAGTGAGTAGAATACTGTTACTGTGGTAAAGTAATTCAAATCGAACACGGTGAATAGCACTTGGCAAATCACGACCACAGTCGTCACAATTAGGCTTTGGTATCTGGCAGCAGTAAATGACATTGTTTCTCAGAAACACTGGCTGGTCACAAACAACTGCTTTGTCATGGACTTTCACTATTAGATCACAGAACCATAATGGAGGCAAGAAATTAAACTTGTAGTGATGACTCACTTGCTGCTCGTCTTGTTTTGGGTATGGATACCAATCTTGATGCCTCGGTTGACCCACAGGCAATTGTGAGGGAAAGAGTAGGTTAGAGTAACCAAACTCTTCAGTTGAGCTCACATTCGGTTTATTGGTGCCATATAGTGGTTTTCCTAGACCAAAACAAATTCCCAATTTTATCAACAAAGCCAACAATGATTTGTGATATTTACTGTCGATGTGATGCCAGACACTTAACAGGTCTTTTACAGGTAGACAACCTGTATTACCCATGTAGTCGACATTGTATGATATCAAGGACTTCAGAAGGTCTGCTAACCATTGTGGGTCCAGAATAACAGGAGTATCCTCGTCCTTAAATCCCAATGGTTTGTATACGACATCACCCTGAGTACAAAGAAAGGCCATCACATTACTCACAGACGCTTCTCCTTCGATTCCGAAACTATTTGCTATGGTTTTAAACTCAGCAAATGATAGAATCGAAAGAGACGTTTGTAGTTTGCATTTACTTCGTAAACATTCTCGGAGATGATTCCATTTCTCTGGGATTTCTCTGTATGAGTCAGGTAAGATATCTTCTGCTGCTCTACCAATTGCCTTACATAACTGCTCGACACTGTGGTTTTTTGTGTAAGGGAATTTTTTAGGAAATTTGCCAACACTTCCAACTTCGAAGTATCCTACAACATGAGGAAAACACATACTAGCTTTATTATCCACTGATTTTATGTTCAAAGCAGCTCCTTGTGGCGTGGCCTCTGATTTAACTTCAACATATCCTGCAAATCCCTCGAAGTGACTCTGTCTTTCCATACTACCTGTTTCTTGGCACATAAGGCAATTTAGGACCATGTTTCTAAGGTGGACTTCACGATGCCTTCCATGTACTTGTTCAAGTTGTTTTCTGAACTGTTCCCATATGGTTTCCAATGCAGGTTTCGAAAGCATACATATGTCTGCATGTGTTCCAACAAGTATTGCTCGAGACTTGGATGCGAAGGCATTGATGGTCTCCAGCCATAATCTAACTCGGCCTAATTGATGAGACGAGGTAATATTATCTTCAGACTGAACGGTTTGACTGATAGGAAAATCACTCAAATCAGACACGACAACAAAAAGTGTGTCATCAGTGATAAATAAGGAGTGTGATTCTAAGAAATCTACATCCCCTGCACAGTCAAAGACGATCAGCTTTAGACCCTCTTTCTTAAGGTTAATCTCAAATATATCGATGCCATCTGTTTTCTTCACTGTTCTTATCTTGCCTCCTAAAGCCTTCACAAGTGTCGTCTTCCCTGACCCTTCATGACCTACCATAACCATCTTAACTGTCTTGTTGGTAACTAATTTGGTATCTAGAAATTCTCGCAGGAAGGATAAAATTGCACCCGTTCCCCTTCCAATGACTTCTTTCGGAACATTAACGATGCTGTTCCCCTTTATATTGAAATCCTCGAAGTGGCGTATTCCTCCAAGAGAAGTTGGTAATCTTTGAAGTGAATTGTTGCGTACATCAAACACGCTAAGCTCTGGAATAGCACCGATATCTTCTTGTAGTTTGGTCAATCCATTATCATGTAGGTACAAACTCTTAATGGCATTACATTTAAAATGAATGTATTTCTCTATTTTCTTGAATAACCCTGTGGTCTTTGGTCGTAAACTACAATTGGTGATGCTCAGTGTGTCAAGAGATCCCCCGAAATTCATTTGCCAAGGTACGGGTATTATGGAATGATTGACAGTGAAATGTTTTACAGTCGGTAACAGCCATGATACTGCCTTGACTCCATTAAAATCTTTGTCACCTAAAATCGCTAAATGATGTGAAACTTGAAACTCTTTCATACTATCAAAATTGGTATCTACATCTTTGACTATTAATGTACGAATTGGTTTACCTTTAAGCAACATTGCAGCGTTATCGACAGCCTGTTTAGAATTCAAAATAACAAATGATAATTGGTATCCTTTCTTGTATATTGTTGATATTTGTGTGATTATATCTCGATCTGCCAAGTTGAGATATTTGAACTCGTTATGGTCGTCAGTGTATCCTGCTGAAATGCCTGAAATAACCTTTAAAACAAAGTTCTTGATATAAGTGGCACTGTCTATGCATTATAAAAAAGATGCCATGTAGATTGAAAAAAATGTATGGTACTTATGATAATGAATAAGTACACGATTAAAACAGCTAGTGAAACAATATGATTATGATTAAAACTATGATACATCATGTTAAGACCTATAATGTGCATATTTGTCGAACTAAGTTGTTTCAACGATATCAGGTTCAGATTGGCAGTTGTCCACTTTGATATTTTGTAGTCTAATTTATATATCTGTATCTGCCAAATTGAAATATAGGAACTCATCATGGTCGCCATTGTATATACAAACTGACGCCAAATTCAAAGCCGAATATCTGAAATTATCTTTAAAACATAATTTACTTTATGAGTGTCATGGCCATAGAACTATGAAAAGGTAATTTACATATTAACATTTGATTGAGTTTGCAGAGTATATACGATAGTTGTACTACTGTATCAAATATACACAACGAGTAGTAATAGTGAATTATAGTTTCTAGAATACAATTGACGGGACTGTAAAAGAAAAAAACAAATGATATGCCTTCTTTCAATGTACACAATGCTATTATAAAAAGAGTAAGTGTTGAGTATGCTTTCTTTTGTAACAATCCGTGATTCATTTGGCTACAGTACATAACGTTAATTTCGATGGGACACACGAATCGAAATTTGTAATGATGTCATGAAATGTAATACACAAACACATTGTGATACTTAGAATATCTCACTACTTACTTTGTCAGATATTTCACAGTGCGCAATAATGTAACCCAATATATCGACCGATTCACTAAAGACCCATCCGTCAAAGTGCACCTAATAGATAAATCAGTACTATTGTCTTACACTGATAAAGCCAAGATCACACGTCTTCAAGCATCAAGTTAATGTATCCATTGAAAATACAGTGCAAGTTTTCCATACCCGTATAATCAAACATAGCGGAGTGGAATGATAACAGAATGGTCTCAACAAAATTCAATTCAATGGCTCAAAAAGTACTATTTAAAAAAAACAAACTTTTGTACATGCATCATAAATTGCACTGTTGGTATGAGCAGTATCTTTGTTGCTGGGTCAATTATGTCAAGGTTGTTACAGTGCATGGACTAGCCCAACCACCAGTTTTGTTATTTTTTGCAATATACATAACCATTTCAGTGTTGCTATGGACGTGTTCTTGTCACTAGGCATCGAGCATTCACTTTTTTATGCTTATTTACTTGCCTAACCGTCCCTATTTGTGTCTACATGTTTAATATACATTGATTAGATTCGCTGTTGTTATGGTCATGTTGTTATTTCTATGTATATGTATGTTCATTTTTAAATGACTACTCACTTGTCTATTAATCCATGTTGTTATGTTTGCAATATACACCATCATTTCGTTGTTACGAGCGTGGTATTGTTGCCCGTGGTATGTTCATATGTTTTTAGTTTGTTTATCCATTTGTCTATTAATCCCTTTTGCTACCTGTGCAATATCCACCATAAATTGGTTGTTGCTATGGGCTTCGTGTTGTTTCTACACATATTTCCACACGTATCTAATATATATTTACTTGCCTATTCATTCCAGTTATTATCTTTACAATACAGTTCACAATTTTGTTGTTGCCAGGAGCGTGGTCTTGTTAGGTATATTTGCATACATATTTTGAATATGTATTCACTTGCCGATTGGCTATTGCTATGGGGATAGTATTGTTGCTAGGCATAATTGAGTACATACTCAAATGTTTACTTCCTTATTAATCTTTGTTATTATCTTTGACATGCTTCAACATTTCACTGTTGCTAAGAGCGGGGTCTTGGTTGCTAGAGCCAGTTCAGTCAAACTATTTTGAACAATGTCTGTAGAATAACGCCTCTAAAAGGTTTAGCCCCATACTTCACAGTGTATTTTGAAAGGTTTTTATATTAAAATTTAGATTTTTACTTCATTAAGGAGGGTTATAGTTTCGGGATTAAAAGTGTAAATCTGTCTGTCTGTCTGTCTGTCTGTCTGTCTGTCTGTCTGTCTGTCTGTCTGTCTGTCTCTCTGTCTGTCTGTCTGTCTGTCTGTCTGTCTGTCTGTCTCTCTGTCTCTCTGTCTGTCTCTCCGTCCGTCCGTCCGTCCGCACGCACGCACGCACGCACGTACGTACGTACATACGTACGTACGTGTGTGTGTGTGTGTGTGTGTATGTATGTATGTATGTATGTATGTATGTATGTATGTCATCATTTCCTTAAATATGACTTGCTGAATTCTAAAGAAAGTTGGTGCATATATTTTTTAGGGTGTTGGCTTGAACTGATAAACATAATTTATATTAATGAGCTATTTGCATAATTAATGATTTTAGGTAATTGGGCTACTTATTGAGAGTGAAGCTTCAAATTCAGCATAATATAGTACATACATTGATAACAAAGATCATGTTTCATATGAAGCTTATAATTTTAATGAATCATTTGCATAATTGAAAGATTTCAGGCCATAAATGCAAGCTTCAACTTCTGATTAATTTGGTACATACATGCATGATACCAGGATGTACATGTCCCATACATTTTATTGATGTGATTCTTAGGTTTAAAAGTCATTAGCATAATTAATGATTTCAGTAACTAGTCCTTATCTATAAAATGCACGCTGCAAACTCAATATAATCACCCAACAAAATATCAACAAATTTCAACTCATCCATAACACCTCAGCTCGCTTCATTACAAGAATAAAGAAACGTGTGCACATCACGGAAAAATGATATCCATGAAATGCAATACACAGACACATATGATAGTTAGCATATTTCTCTACTTACCTTTTCAGGTATAGAAGCGTGTACAATAATGTAACCCAATAGATCTACCATTTCATCAAAGCTCCATCCTTTAAAGTGTTCCTAATAGATAAATTAGTAGATACTCTTAGACTGTTAGAGGTTCACGCGTCATCAAACATGAAGTTAATATATCCATTGAAAATACATTTATCAAAAATGAACATAGCAAGTTATTCCATACCCTTACAATCAAAAGTGGCAAAATTAGGTTAGAACAGAATGGTCTCAACCAAACTCAACTTAAAAGTTTCTTTCCAAAAGTACTGACTATTTTCATTTAAATGTTGGAAATAATCATAAATTGTACTGTTAATATGGACAGTATCTTTGTTACTGGGTCAATCATGTCAAAGTTGTGACAGTGTATACACTAGCCCAACCATCCATCTTGTTCTTTTTGCAATATACATAACCATTTCAGTTTTGATGTGGACGTAATCTATTTGCTAGGCAGATGTGCATTCACTTTTTTAAGGTTTATTTACTTGCCTAACTCTCTAATTTTTATCAATGAGCTAGTTCAATAATTATTGTTTTTCGGTAATTAAGTTATATATGAAGAGGCATGATTTAAGTTCTGTATAAATTAGTACATACATTCATGATACCAGGTTGCATGTCTCGTACAGCTTCTTCATGTAATTCTTAATGTTAAAAGTCATTTGCATAATTAGTGATTTTCAGTAACGTGGCTACATCTTAAGATTTCACACTGCAAACACAATTTGGTAAATATATTTACGAAAAATAATCTGTTTTCAGGTTTCACCAATGACATGTAAACAAATTTCAACTCACCCTGAACACCCCAGTTCGCTTTATTACCGGAATAAAGAAACATGACCACATCACCGATATTTTACATAATCTCAATTGGCTTCCAATAACCGAACAAATAACTTTCAAGATCCTACTCCTGACTTATCGAGTTCTCAATGTTACCACCCCCTTCATATATACGTAATCTGCCCACAGTGTATGAATCAACCCGCTGCTTTCGTTCTAGTAGTCAACAGCCACTAATAGTACTAAGAGGTACATGAAATTCGTATGGATGTCGCTATTTCTACTATGTGGTATCGAAGCCTTGGAACGATATCCCATGTCACATCAGACATTGCAATGCACATCAATTGTCACTTTAAAGTTGAACTAAGGTTTACAGTATGTAATCTAAATTGTATTACTCTTATAAACAGTTTTTGAGATTTATTTTACATGTCTATCTTAGTCGAAACCCACATTTTAAATCATTGTTATCGTTATTTACTCTTTTAAAGCTGTTTACATTTGTTCAGACAATTTTTCTGCACTTTTCTTTTTATCTTTTTTTCCAGCAATATCTTTATCCTTTCTTAGTGCAGTGTATTTTGTTTTATTCATGTTTTTCGTTATCTTCTCTTATATGAAGCGCCAATGAACACTGTCATTGATATATGGCGCTATATATATTGTATTTTTATCATTATCATTAACATCGTTTATGTGCAACACAAAGTAGCTTGTAGTTTTAATGACTAATTTGCATAATTAATGCTTTTAATTAGGTTAAATCTTAATAATGCAAGTATAAAATTCAATATAATGTACTGCATACATCAACCATAACAAAGTCCACAGCTTCTAAAAAGCTTTGCCACGGAGCTTTTAGTTTTAATGATCATTTGCATAATTACAAATAATTGTCAGTAATTAGGCGATATCTTAGAAATGTACTCTTGTAATTCAGTTCAGTTAGAGAGTGATATTAATAATATGTTCGACTGGTCAGACAAGTCATTGTTGACATTTCACCCTGGAAAGTGTTCGGCCGCGAGAATAGATAGGATAAATTTGAGTGACAGGTCACACACAATGGGTCACAAGCAAAATGTGAATAAACTGTCGGACGAAAAAGACATTGTGTAGTAATAGACAATACACTCTCCTTTTTTAATAACAAGTCTACCAAGATAAACAAGGCTAACCAAATCATGGGAGTAATAAGGAAAACATATGCTCATTTGGATACACGACTCTGGTTTGACCCCACCTTGTGTATGCAGTCAAGTGTGTGCTCTACATCTCACTGAACATATTAATGTTATTGAAAATGTTCAGCCACGGGTTACACAGCTTATTTCAGGCTAGAAGGTTCTGCAATATGAGGAGCGGTTGAGACGACTAAATCTGCAAATCTTGGGATATCACCTTAAAGAGATGTGATTGACGTCCTTAGAAAAATTGCAACCAAGACATACGACCCAAACTTGTCAGATTTGATCAGGTTCAACATTGGTGCAACTAGAGGACACTTGTACACAGTTTTCAATGAACAACCTAGATTAGACAAACGAAAACACTCTTTTTGTACATAGAAGTGTTAATACTAGGAACAGTCTGCCACAGTCTGCAGATTCAGCATCAACTCTTCAGTCCTATTAGCGACGATTTGATAAACTCTCAGAAGAATTACTATATAAGTTTGATATTGACTCTCAACCAATCACTTTAGACATCAACATGCACTCAAAGCATTACACGGACGACGACAATCTGACAAGACTGAAACAATAATGTATACACTGATATGTATGTAGAGATGAGTGTATAAGTTCTGTGACTGGGTCCGAATTTCTGGTCGGACAGAATGTTAATTGATACATAAAGACCCATGTCTGTTGGGGAAATAATCTTAGAACAACTGATAGCGTAAAAGGTATTGTATAACAAGGACTACATTTATTTACACGTGAATGTCAAGAACAAACAACACATATTTAAATATTGATCGTTTTTCTACTTACTACGTCAACAAATATTTTATCTTCATGATTCTGATATGGATATATTTTCCTAATATTGTTCATACCTTTTTCTTATAGTTCGTCAATACATCTTCCAGAAAAGTGCTTCCCTGCAAAACGTATAGAAAGAAGCATTGTTAAATTATTGTGCATGAATCATTTGCATAATTGATGATTTTCAATAATTAGTATATTTCAAGAGTGCAAGCTGCAAACTCAACATAATTGCGTACATACATTGATGATAGGAACGTCCATGTGACATATAAAGTTTGAAAATGTAGCTTTTAGTGTTATTGACTCATTTGCATAATCTTTTTTTTTAGTAATTAGGCTAAAGCTTAAGAATGCTCCGTTCAAATTCAATATCATTTACTACATAAATTATTTATAACAAAGTGCACAGCTTCTAAAAAGCTTTGGAATGCACCTAGCTTCAATGATGTCTCACCCATTGGTCACCCTCTTTCATATCGAATAGAACACGCCGATGAGGGTGGCGAGACAAAACATATCGCAGAGTCGATGTTTGTTGTTGTAAATCACATTTAAAAACTACAGAAAGAGATTGGTCGCAAATAAAATAATACATGCTTTTTTTCTCACTTTGGACACTAATAAACATCATTGTCGATGCAAGATAGATTCAAACTTTTCATTTGTAATTCCCAATGAGATAAAATGTTATCTTTTATATGTGCTATCCATGTTGGTAATTTCTTTTTATCAGTTGTAATCCTCAACTATTTTCGCTCATATATATACCTTTTAGGACGCATGTCACTTTGCTATGTGTCGAAATTAAATGGTACAGAATTTTGTTTACTAAAATGGATCTTAAAGAAGCTTTTGATGGTGTTATTATCTCATTCAATAATTGTACACATTTTCGAGCCTATTCACACTCCGGTAAAATTGGATTTTCAACAGCGTAGCCGGTGATAGTACTGTTCCACTGAACGTTTTTGTTGCTTTTGAGATAAATTAATAGCTGCTCTGACTATGATGTGCTGCACTGTACTGTACTGTACTGTGCTGTACTGTACTGTACTACACTGTACTGTACTACACTGCACTGCGCTGTACTGTACTGTACTGTACTGCGCTGTACTGTACTGTATTGTACTGTACTGTACTGTGCCGCACTGTACTGCACTGCACTGTACTGTACTGTGCTGTATCATATTGTACTGTACCGCACTGCACTGCGCTGTACTGCACTGCACTGTACTGTACTGTACTGTACTGTGCTGTACTGTACTGTACTGTACTGTACTGCACTGCGCTGTACTGCACTGCACTGTGCTGTACTGCACTGCACTGCACTGTACAGCACTGTACTGTACTGTAATGTACTGTACCGCACTGTACTGTACTGTGCTGTGCCATACTGTAATATATTGTACTGTGTTGTACTGTACTGTACTGTACTGTACTGTATTGTATTGTACTGTACTGTACTGTACTGTACTGTATTGTATTGTACTGTACTGTACTGTACTGTACTGTTCTGTACTGTATTGCACTGTATTGCAGTGTACTGTACTGTACTGTACTGTGCCATACTGTAATATATTGTACTGTATTGCACTGTACTGTGCTGTACTGCACTGTACCGTACTGTACTGTAACGTACCGTACTGTACTGTACTGTACTGTACTGTACTGCACTGTACTGTACTTTAGTACTGTACCAAGGACCAGATTAATTAGCCCCTTTCAATCCCAATATCGCACTTGTGAATTTTCATTTATATCTTGATCAATACAAATATTTGTTTTCCTTTCTGAGCTTAAGATAATTTCTGAGGCAGTCTTTTAAGATACACAAAATAACAAACAAATTGCAGAAATGTAGATTGATAATGACCATTGTGATTGGCCATTTAAAAATGATAACAAATTGACGTCCGCGCTAGAGAACACAGACAGTGCCATCATACCTCCTATTATAAGACATACGCTGATATCATAAGTGATACATTAATGAGCTAAGTTATATTGTATTCGCCATGTTTTAATGATGTATCGATTGCTCGTAATATGTAAGGCAAAACACCAATTGAATTCAATAATTGACATACTTGTCTCTAGATTGATTCAATTTTGAACTTCACTTAATATACTAGTATCAACATTTCAAACTATGAAATTTATCTACGTTGAATATGAAAATATAAATAACAAATGAGGGAGAAGACTGTTAGATGTATGTGGTAGATTATTATACCCGTGTATTAAATATACACATATTTGTTAACTATTGATAAATTGTTGTAAGTAGGATATGTTTTAACATTTTTAGACAAAAGTTGTAAAAACTTGTACTTGTGCTTTATTATTACCTCAAACTTCTTGTTGATGTCAGCGTGACGGTCAATAAGTAATTTAACAAGTGGTAATGATGGATGTCCTCTATGTACAGCATTTCTAAACACATCACCAATCTTTAAATAAATCATAGCAAAGAACACATGATTAGTAAATGAATGGATAGTTAAATCCATTATAACTAAATACAAATATACAAAGTATACAGTTACTGTGCATTACATAGCTACATAAACATTCGCGAATCGCATAAGTTATGTAAATGATAACTAATTAGTCTATGTTTAATAAGTAACTTTAACAGTGGCAACGATGGTCGCCCTCTATTCAAATATTTGCATTATACTCTAGGATAGTACACGTATGAGTAAACTAATACATATATAGTTGTAACTAATTATCTAAATATAAATACAATAAGTACACATTAAACCAACTATTAATGATAAATCAACATTTTACGAGATATTTGGAAAATCAAGACCATCCAGTGAACATATCTCACTATGTGAAAAATGAAAATAAACGCATCTGAATACATTCCTGTATCCATGAAATGGTTTGATGTCTTTTAAAAGCAAAACAAGCAGTGTCAACTCGTCAGAATGTCACCAATATCATTATGGATGAAATATCCGAACACCTACATTGAATTTGTTGTCGTCAAAATTAAACAATTAATTAGTATAGATTTGTATATGCCTTCATGACACGTACATAGTTAAAACATCACTTGCTTTTATGTAAGTGTTTATCATATATATGTAAATAGCTAAACGGGTATAATCTACATTATTTGTAATGAATACAAATGTTTTCTTCGCCTGTTTGTTCTGTACTCATTGGAAGCTTCAAATCTCTCAATACATAGAATTATAAAATCATTATACTTTCTTTCCGTGTGTGCATACATCGTTTAGACAAGAAATAAAGCCATGTTTTGATTCCCTCCATCTACAAAACTGTCATATTTCAACTCATTACATTTCACCTTATCGTTTTCTCTCTTTCTATGCTCAAATCCTGCTTTTATGCAATAATCACAATATCTCGTTCATTTCTATGTCTACTGTTCAGTTACAGTACTAGACAAGTAGGATTTTTCAAACCAGGCTTGAAATATCAAGCTAGTTTTTGAGGTCACATGACTACGTTAAATTAATTATCCTGATAGTTTACTTAGGTGTGACTTGTTTTGTTTCAGTAACTTTGCTTAAGAAGTCGAGAATATGTATTCTCAAGTTGCCCGCACTAGACAACCTCTTTAAAGCAGAGCTACGCGTAAGAATAATGGAAAACCTGGCATAGAGGAAACATGTTGTAGACTTGGGTGAAACACATGTAAACAATGATAGGAGCTCCATATTTGGATAGTGTCAGGATCACAACATTGTTTGGCAAATGTTTCATGAAGAACATAACATTTGTTACTTACGCGTGACACCAGGAATCGTCTATCAAATTTACATAGCATTTGTTACAGAAAGGTTTGCATGTAAGGTTTTTTTTTCGGGGGAGGGGGCTCTTCTTTTGTTTTCCGCGATTTAATGGCGATACGTATATAATACAGGTATACAACCAAAATACGTATTTGTAACAAACCGAATAAATATATGACTTTGAATTATATCAATTTGAGTAGAGATACATGTTGATAGGACTTGGTCCGTGAAGCAATGTAAGTTTGGGATTACTATTGTTGACGTGCATACACTGAAGACAACAATATCACAGCACAAAATATAATTTAAAAATCGGATCGCAATATACTAATTATTTTCTCTTAATTCACCCCCAAAAAAATCCCAGCAATCGAAAACATCCCTTGAAAACTCTAATTCTGTAGAATCGGATAAGAAATGCCACTCGTGCCTTTCGCTATTATACTATCGTAATTTATAGACTGTGGTGGAAAGTATAGTGAAATCCAAGCATTAATTAAAATGTTGTATGTTGTTTGAAATGATATTCACAACCAATGTGGGTATCTACTAAATTGTACTGTAACAGTCGATGTAACATAACAAGTTCTATTAAGGCTGCCATCAGAATTTAAGGCAGGGGTGTGGCCTTCATGGGGAGAACATATTTGGAAAACATTTCTTATTTAAAGCCCCCCCCCCCATCCCCTTTGACTGTCCAAACTGTCTTGCGCTCCACCGAAATGAACCCAAGCATTTTCGTAGCCCACAGGCTATACACATGTTACATATATATAGAGTGTCCAAACATAATAATCAGATATTTCTTTACAAATATATGTGCGCTTTTCAAAAAAGGTCTTACACAGGGTGGAGAGAGAGAGAGAGAGAGAGAGAGAGAGAGAGAGAGAGAGAGAGAGAGAGAGAGAGAGAGAGAGAGAGAGAGAGAGAGAGAGAGAGAGAGCGAGAGAGAGAGAGAGAGAGAGAGAGAGAGAGAGAGAGGCAGGCAGGCAGACAGACAGACAGACAGACAGACAGACAGACAGATAGACAGACAGATAGATAGATACAGAGACAGACAGATAGATAGATACAGAGACAGACAGGCAGACATATGAGACAGAGACAGACAGACAGACAGACAGAGACAGAGAGACAGAGAGGCAGAGACAGACAGACAGACAGACAGACAGACAGACAGACAGATAGACAGACGCATTGACACATTGAATATAGATTTTAGAACTTATTGCGGCGAGAAATGTTAAATTATACTTGGTAAACGACCGTTCCTGTGGTTTAATTTGGTTCAAATGATGAGCAAATTTATTTAAGGTAGCCCACTTTTCAGACCATCAGAATGTCCATGCTTTCAAATCTCCCCCCCCCCGTCGTAAATTCTGACCGCTGCCTAAAAAGCGACTGAATAACCCTAATACAATGAACTCAATACAGAAATTACTATCAGGGTTTCAATGGAATTGTCAATTTAGTATTGATGAAATGAATAGGGACCGCTTCTTCGTGTTAGGAACATGGAGACGACTTCAATGAGTATAACTCTATTTCCAAGCAAGCTGCGTGCTGATTCAGTCCATATAAAATCAACAAAATAATGACTATTGTTCAAAACTTTAATTACAACAGTTTGTGAAAAAAAAAATTGTTATGCGAAACTGGAAACCTTGAAATGTACAGAATATCAAACGTTAACAGTTTGCTAACAAACTACACACACAGCATTGAATTATAAATAATAACGTAACCAGTTTCGTGTATGAATGTAGCGAAACTTGCAGTCAGATCAGGGAAACAGCGCTCGAATCTCAAGAACTATTTCTGATGCTTGATTTTTAGCAAAACTTATACATAATCAGAATTTGTAATTTCTCTCTGTAAAATAGTGCCTGTAATTAAATCACATTTCGCATTCTTTCATAAAAGAATATTTTATCGATAATCATGCTAAATAAAATCAGGCTCTCTGATTGGCCCTTACTCCTAGTCTGAGACGCTAGTGATTTATGACAATGTGTCAAATGATATATTTAAACAATAAATGGTGATTAGAAACAGGCTCTAATGATAAACACTGTATCGAAATTTCAATTTTACTTTTAAACTTGAAGACTATACTTGACTTTAAGTATGAATGGGATATTTCGATGTCATTAGTCTTTTTGAGGAGGTCAAGTCTTGCACCGGCAGTTGAGCCGGTCACTAGGCATCGATCGTGAAAACCGTGTCAAAGTTTGCAAAATTTGTATGACAAAAGATATTGACGATTGGTTTAATTTCATACCATTAAGTTTGTTCCTTGGGACCCAGTACCACAACGTTAGGGCAAATATACACCAGAGTGGTTGTATAGACAATGTATTTTAGAAAAATCTTGTCTTCTCATGTCAGGTAATAAGAACTCAGTAATAGCCAACTTATTATATTTTATATACAAATCATTCACATTAAAATGTAATTCATTAATTACTATAGCATTCATTCCATCTATCTATTGTTTTACTGTACCTCTTTGTATTCTATAATTATTTTTGTTTAGCCCGAATTTCTGAAACGTACAATTTAGGACAGTAGCCCTAAATAACAGTAAATATTGGTATATAACTGTAAGATAAGATAATCAACTTAAAGTGACGACAGGGATGAGGATTTTTAATTTATCAAACAATTTTATCATGGCTTCCGACTTGAAAAGAAACAATGAACGCGAAATAACATTGTTTTTGTTCGTAACTTAATACACAGAAAAAGGCTACAGAAATGTATGAAAATGTGTTATACGCACAATAACAAACATTTTACATATTTGTTATGCTTTCGGAATTTATTGAGTTACAAACAAGGACTTAGTATATGATGTTTCACATTGATTTTACAAGGAGTAAGTCATGATAAAATTGCTGTATGAATTAAAAATAATTGTGTATTTATACTTTGTGGATCCTTAGAAATGCAGAAACCGCCCCCTCTATAGTAATAATAAGCAAGTGTCTGGACTGTCTATATCTTCTAAATTCATGGTGGCGGCGACAACAACTGTTCCCCGAACATATTATTTCTTTACTGCTGGAAGTTATTCAAGTGAGGGGGGGGGGAGGGGGCTGAGAATGTTCCAATTGTGTAGAGAAGCTGGAAAGGGTCCTATTATCAGGAATCCAATAAAAAGGAAATATATAGTGAGGAAAGGGGATGGGAGAAACATTAAGAAATTTTAAAAAAATTATTTTGTTTAAATCGTCCAAAATTGATGAGAAAAAGTAACGAGAAATATAAACAAATAGGGACACTCTTATGCAATTGATGATATTTGACTCTTAGCAATGAAAATTAAAGTCAAAGTATGTATTTGAATATATAGTAGTCAATTTACCCTGGCTAGTATTTACAATGTGCGATATGTAGAAATACGTCGTTATATTTTAAGTGATGTGAAGATACAGCTGTGTTTATGCATCACTACATTATAGTTACATAGGACTGACAGGAATGTAACTCTGTCATGATTCTTTCAATTGTATATCACTGGAATGAATAGATAACTGTACGAGTGTATTACTACATTTTGATTTCATAGATATGTATGTCGAATCAAAGCTTCCTTTAACCTTTGGTTCATACTTAAACTTTAAAACTATTTTCTGACATTGTTTACATCTACTTCAGTCTTTGTCAAGAGATTGACCAAGTATTCAGAACACGTGAGCTTAAAGACACCTGACGAGTTTAATAAGGAGTCATCGCAGAAGTGTATATCGCCCTCTGTCTTGGCATAGTGATGGTTGTTATACTCGGTTGAACATGGCTTCCTCCACTTCAATGTTGACAAAGTTTGCGGTCCGTACTATGTCTATATGCCCGGAGATTTATGCTTTGAAGGCACCTGGTTACCTATGAGATTCTTGTTGGTAGTACTCTTCCAGTCACCCTAATATGAAATTATTTACATGGTGCCGTGTTAGGCTAGCCTTTGAAAGGAATGTGATAGACAACTTCGCTCATACTTATCATGTCAGCCTTGTCTTATAGGACACCAGTAATTGCAACAGAGTTTTAGTTGGCTTGATGCACGTGTTGACTCTGTATGAAGTAACGATTCTTACCAATGCTTATGAAAATCCCTTTATGTAAGGTGATACCTTGTTTGGTCATCCAGTATTTTAACCGATTGATGAGTTAAGGAATAAATCACCCCTGGGGATGGTATACCAAGATGTTTTGACCAAATATATGCTCTCGCTATCGCTTGTGCATATATTTCGTTCACTGGTCAAAACCTCTTGGTATACCATCCCTAGGGGGTGGTGTATCGCTATTATATTATACCAGTATATTGAAAACATCGTAAACAAGATAAGAACTAACGTTCTCTTGATTCATTTGTGCTACACCCCTCCCCTCCCCCTGATTAATTTGCATAACAATAAACTTTGAAACCAGCTGATCTGACGAACACTTCGGCCATGAGCATCGTCACTGGATTTATTCCATCTGCTACTCGTTTCTAGGTATAATATGTACATTGATCGGCTTATAAAAAGTACACAATTATAAATAAACAGCCTGTTTAACTCAATGTATAAACTTGAAGTGGTTTATGAATACCGTATGCTTCGTGACGGCCGGCTTCGCGACTGGGTAGAGTAAGCTTGAGAAGATAGACATGGCGGCAGATTGATATTTACAATGTATTTACTGGAAGTTATTTAAGTAGATTTTCGGGTTTGCGGGTTTCCCTCTCGGATTGATGACTGGGGACTCGATCCCAGACAAATTTCTATTTAGATTAATGGCAAGTCGGTCAGTGTAAGCTCTTACACTTACTTATTTGTTATGACAGGACACACATGCTTGTTTCCACTTCAGTTGCCAGCCGATGCCAGGACTTAGTACAAGTATCTAACCGTTCGCGTGCATGTCTTGACCTTAGTAGGCGATTACTTGTACAAATACGCGATATTCCGGCAGCTTTCGAAATTTTCTTCATAATTTCCCATTCTCATTGAGTTTACTATTGAGTTTACTATCACTACGGACTACAACGCTCGTGCTGGCGAACAATAAACATCAAAATTTAGACGCGTGCCAACCGTGCATTATTGCTAATTTTAGACGTGCTAGTTCGATGTATAGACCTCTCAGATCTCTCGATTTGCGCCATCAATATACTGGTATAATATAATTTCGATTGTGTGACTGTCGGTTTTCACATAAGTAATGTGTTCGGACAAAAGAGGGTCAATCTGTTGACTTGGAGTGGAATTGCCGTTGAAAATGTAAGTAACAATTGTTTAAATTTGTGTTCGGAACGATAGCTTAATGTAAAATATCGGATTACTCAAATGCATTAATTTTCATATGATCAACGTTGTACCTGTTCTTCCTAGACATAATATCGATATGTAAGATTGTCTTCCAATGAATAGTAACCCCTGTACCTGTCTGTATTACACTACTACATATATTCGTAAGACAACAACATGTAGAGATATATCATGTTATGCTATACATTAGTGGAATAATAAACTCACCTCATTGGTAAAAGCCTTTATTTCAGCCTGTGATTCCAATAACAGCTTCACAACATCGTAGTAGTTATTGAAGCACGCTGCTAACAAAGGTGATTTGAACCCAAGCTGAAAGAATTAATACATGTGTATGAATTAGTAATTAATAAAAGTGAAGAGATGATTGACATATGTTGTATGTCACTAGATAACAAACATAGAGACAGCCTTACATTATTTCATGATATTTATGACCTTATTTGGCATGACGATACAGTGATCATTTCAGTAGCCACACTCCACTACAAGCTTAAGGTGGGAAGATTACAGGATTATAAAGGCAAATAAACCCTAAAGCACTTTTGACCCGAATAGTTTTAAACACAATAGATTAGTTTTTGTTTATGTTTAAAAAAAAAATATGTTGACCGGAAAAACTTAACTATTATATTTTTTGTATGACAACTCATACAGGAGGGATTAAATGCCAGCCTCTAATGACAACACTCTTACATACTAGTAACACTCAATGGCAGACATTGTGAACATTTATTACATTGATTTATAATATAATAGAATCACTCCTAGCCTTGCAACAAAGATTTTTATTAAATATGAATAGCACAACTCTATCCCATTACCTCGAATTTGAACAAATATCTCCCGACGTTTCTCATGTAAGTGTTGTAGAGCGCCTCCAACTTATCTACCATTTTACTTTTGTTTTTATGGATGAATTTTCGATTGCATAGTCGTAAGAATTTCTTTTATCTGGCGGCTGCAGTGTTTTAAATTATTGAATATCAACTCTTCACATGCATATATGAGTTTATCTCAGTGTGTAGTCTTTCCATTTAGTCTGTGCGATTTCTTGTGTCCTTCCTATACACTTCTGGACAGAACATCACCCACCCCAAACCCTTTCCTAATTTTTACCTCCAAATTAGCGGGTCGAGCAGACCAAATCCGAAACGTTTGGTGAGTATACAAATACTATATATTTTTAGATCTTCCCTTTGGCTCTAGTGTCTTCATTTCAATTGAGTTATAGCTTTACGAAGTTCAAATCCGTGAGAGATGCAATGAAGACAAATGCGTATACATGAAGTGTAATATGGCAAGATGGCGTCCATGATTCGAACATGTCGACTGTATTATATTGTAGGCATCTGAATTGCAAAGTTGAGTGGGTTTTCAGCTAAATTACGCCTCATTACTTGTCAAATTTGAATATAACACATCGTATGCAAAACGTTTCACCACTTTAATGTGCCGTCTTGGTGAGTTTAGAAACTACGAAATATTATCATTACTTATATACGTCATTGGTTACTTATTAATAGACTTGATTACAAAAGGTCTCCATCAATAGCACGGCCATTCCGGTGAAGCATCTTCCTTCACGGCCGAAGCGATAAATAAATACACCACATTGCTGGACCCATGTCACCATTTCATCTCACTCAAACTGAAACCTTTTTTTTTTCAGCTTCGTTACCGGATCGAACACAAATTGCGTGAACTTACAGTTCACTTCATGCTCTTCGAAGATTCATTTGAGGTTAACCATATCATGGTTCACACGTATACATCGTTCAGAAATAAAAATTACCATAGTGTATACCAAGTTCATAGTTCTCCTCAGCAACACAAATTTGTTTATACCAGTTTTTTTTAGTTTAATTTTAATAATTGGTGGTTCCCTTACGGGGGGGGGGCGCTCAGTTTACATCTGGTTTTATATACGCGTATACCCTTTCACAGGACAACAAACTCATAGCCTCGGTTCAAACAATGTGTGCTATGTGGTAACTAACTTCCACGGTACGGCTCTATGGCAATTTAAATGTAATTTCCCACAAGAAACAATAGGGTTTTGAGAATTACACACGATGCACACTTATTCTCGGTTGACTTCTTTTTCAAATTTCGAGTAGACAATTGTGTAGGTATTGTTCATTCATGATTTATAAAATTTGTGTCGTTTTGGCATTTCGAATTATTGCGCTATATCAATATTTTTTCTGTATTTGGTTACGATTTTTCCAATTATTATTCTTTACTTCACCTTTAAAGTAGGCTTGAGATTACTCAGATTAGTCAGGAATTTTGTAATCATAAACTACAAGAGCATTTCACCCTCAATAATAATTGTCGAGAATTGGCGAATGAATGCAACTTAAAACGATCTAAACGGCAAAATATCGAGACGTGTGAAAAAAAATAAACACGTTTTTTTAACTGTAATCATCAGTGACCGTTAAATTTCGATCGATATTGTTTCATTGGAAACAGGATGCTGCTGCGAAATTAGCGTATGTTCGTTGGTCAGCTACCGACATACTATCGTAAGAACTGACGATTTCACAGAATTGACTTAATATATCGGTCCTTTTGATTGATTTAAATATGTATTCAATAATATAGCCTAATTTTAACAACACCAATCCATCAGACACTTTTAATCTAACATTACATTTTCTAGTTCACGTCTACTATGGACAGTGCAGTTATTGATTTTGATGTGGGGTTTTGTTTCCCCTGTACGCTGTAATATATACGAGCCGTTGGTAATTCATAGAAGAAGATTGTATGTATAAAATTACAGTTATAATCTGTTTGATTCAGAATTATTTCTATCAGTTAATCGTATACGATGGTGGTTATCGTTTAATATCAGAAGCACGTCATGCGATTTCTGGAAATTAACTCAGCACATAATGTATATGATTTTGTAATCGTGATCAGTATTTGAGGCAAACCCTATCTGTGTTTACTTGATGTTTAGACAATGAATCTATGAATCAAGTGATTCAGACTTTGGCAAATCAAGCCGTGGGGAGAGAAAGGAGAATAATTCATTGAAATTGCAAATACTGTACATGAATGGATCATTCATCCACAGTATATCCAAACTCTATATCTGTAAATATATTGTTTAACAAATAGCTGACACATGACTAGCAGTACCACAGGGTGATTAACTTCCATGGTACGGCGGTACCGCGATTTTGTTAAATTTCCCATACCAGACAATAGTTTATTTTTTCAGAACTTCACACTATGCACAGTTCTCTGTTCTCTGAATCTATGAATCAAGTGATTCAGAAGTTGAATTTGATCAATCAAGCCGCGGGGAGGGAAAGGAGTATAATTCTTTACGATTGCAAATAGTGTAGATGAATGAATCATCCATCCACAGTATATCCAATCCCTGTATCTGTAAATACATTGAATTGCAAATAAATGATGCATGACTAAAGAATCCGTGGTTTAAATTTAAAGTGCGCTGTCCACAGACCTCGAGCCGTTAAAATGTCGCATCAAACAAATGAACTACTAATTTGATGGCTTAAATTGCTAATCGTCAACTTGATTTTATTTGGGTTGTTTTTGTAGAAAATACGTGCAGGCATCATCTGTAAAAAGGCAGAGCCCGATTCGTAAGTAAGCAAATACCATTTTTCCGAGTTAAATATTGCAAAAAAGAGTCGATTTCTTAGAATAGGGTTAGTCAAACATAATTGGAAAAAAAAACTATTTGGCATATTAACATTAAATTGTTGTTTTTGTTGGTCTGTTTGTATATATGTATATATACTTAATTCAAAAGAATAAGGATGTAATAAATCGTTACTCAGAGTTTCACGCTTCGAGCGATCATCAGACAACTAAATTTGGATTGTCAAAACCGCTACATACATGTAATGTCCGTGTGTATATATTGCATAACAAGATGGTCGGACTAAACTATTCCTTACGGGGGTTTACTTCTGTAGTTGGCGAGCGAGCATTTGCCTTCATGACGTCATTTCGAAACCAGTTCAGATTTTTTGTTCAGTAATATACTCTTCTCAGCATTGATTATACATAGTTTCTCAGTTAAACAGAGGTTACAACTTTTCGTCTCACTTGTATAAGCAGCCTCCTGGGTGATGATATCCCACTTGATATTATATGGCTGGCTCCTTTCATTCAAACCTGTTTGGATAGCTCTGTGCTGTACTGTAGCTTCTTATGAGTAAATGTGTGTTTGTGGTTTGAGAATCACAGTTTAAATGTGTTCTATGTGTAAAGTTCAAAGTATAGTTTTGTGTTGTTGTTATCTGGTGTGACTTGTGCTCTTTAGATTACCTTGGTTGATAGGCAGTTGCCGTTGAGTGGACACTGTTTGCTATCTCTACAGCTGCAGGATTTATTAGCTTTTGTGTATATGGTCTACATGTATACTGACTGACTTGTGTGTTTTCACAATATTCTACATGTTCGGCATGCAACTGTAGCTTAACTTCAGATTCCCTTTGTTGAAGATCTTATGTAGTTTAGTGTTTGATGGGAAATGCCTCTCAATAAGACGGATTTAATACTCTTGTTGAATGACGAAATAAACCAGATTATGTTTCTTTGTCTGTTATTTCTCTTCTTCCCTATGTGTAGGGTCTCCATATAAGTTAAATTTTCCTTACACACTACACAGCCGCTGTTTTTCAGGGTATCATTGTAGAAAGGTGCAGCTTTTTCAAAAACTTCCTTGCTGGATGATATGCTGGAGACACGTTTGCTTATTGCCGCCGGTATATGACGTATTATCGTAGGGGGATGGTTTGAGAGAGTATTGATGTACACTGGTTGGTCATTTGGTTTCCTGTATGACCTGTATTCTCCATTTAAGAGGTTTAGAGTGGTGTCTAGAAAGTTTGTGATCTTTAAATTGGTTTGTGTGGTTATTTTAAATCCGAGCACACTGAAGACTTTGGTTATTTCTTTCTTTATACGTTCTGCTTGGTTCCCATTGATGTTTTCGAAGACAGGTAAACCGTCGTCTCTATATAGGCCAATATTGCTCTTCTAGTACTTTTCTGCGAGAGAATTGAGGATGTACGTACATACTAGCTCACATATCTCAGCACCATCGTAACTTCCCATTGTGACGTCAAATTGGTATATATATATATATATATATATATATATATATATATATATATATATATATATATATATATATATATATATATATATCGTTTACTTTTCAAGTTTGAAGGTTGGTTTTCACGATCCTATCTTACAGATGTCTGGATATACCGTGGATGGGATTGGAAGCAATTGAGGCTTTTAAAGATCACTGAATGAGGTGGTTATCAATACATGCCTTAAAATTATTAAGAGACATCGCAATAACACTTTCTGATTAACTATAAACTACAATTGCACAACACGTTGACTGAAAAACATATTTATGTATATCCAATGCAGTTCTCTTGTTTTGGAAGTTGATACACAGCTTGGTCAACGAGAAAGGGAAAGTTTATACACTTCAAGCATATCAGCTCTGCTCATCTCATGTCTAACGAAAGCTTGTCAGTTTCAATGTCCGTAATCTGTCCTCAGAGCACAATCTCACTTAAGCTGCTTAATCATCCTGATAAGCCAACACGGCACTTTTTTTCAATAATACAATATACCTACTCGCATGTGGGGACCACACTGGGGCAGCATAGTCAAGATGTACGAACTGGTGATTTATAGAGTGACAATAACATATCCTTCGATTTACAGGTTAATGTTCTTTTTACCATACCAAGTACACGATTTGCGTTATTTACCCTCTCTGCGATATGCATTGTTGGTTTCAGTGAGTTGTGTATGGAAACCTCGAGATCCTTTTTTGAATCTACAGACGGAAGTCTGCTCTTTTTCATGGTGTACGAATAACTGTTTATGTTGTTACCCACGTGCATGTCGAATAACATTTTCCACTCACAAGACGAGTCAAGTAAGGTTTCCAGGTCTTTCTGCAATAGTTCAGCATCATCTCCGGATTCGATTTTAGCCTCAACTCATCTCTTAGCGTTATCAGTTAATTGTTGCATTCTAGTTAAATAACAGTAAATACTTCTTTCTGCTCGTATGGCACGAGAGAGAGATTTCACCTATTCGAGTACATTATTTATCATGGTAACATGCAATGACCTCACCCGGTGTTCTTTTTTATAACATATAATTTCCTCTTCTCCCTTTCTATAGCTTCTGACTCCTCTTCACTTACATATAAGACAGTATATTTTATATCAATAGTGATGGAATACAAACATTAGTCACCGAAAACGTTTCCATGACAGTTCTGTTCAACTCTTTCTATTCTACACCCCAACAGTGCTGGAAGATCCGCTATCGGGACATCTTCATCCAATTTTTCTACTTTCCAGACTTTTTTCACTCAACGCTCCTGATATATCCGACCTTTCTCTGAGTGGGGTAATAATGTAGGGATTTATTAATAATTGTATAGTCGATACAGGCTTGAAATCCAAGTCGATATGGTTGTTACTGTGAAAGTGTTCACCTAACGTCGACGCTACAGTTTGTCCCTACCAAATTCACGATATTACATGATTCTGGTTTTCAAATGTCGTCTCAATTAGCCAATTCGCCTTGCAATATAAATGGTGGTTTTTGATTTAATATATTTTAATGTCCGTGGCTATAGTGTTTAAGGAAGCTTGATAATTGATTGATTGATTGATTGATTGATTGATTGACTGACTAAATATATCACAATCGATTGGTTATACAACTATTCAAGTTCATATATTCAGGGTCAATATATAACATAACAATCTATCCACGGATTCTTTTATCTGACAAAGTTACAGTTGACGACTGCCTCTCTTTTATCTAATTGTAAGCATATGCTTGTTAGAAGAGGCGTGTGGGTAGACGTCGGCTTTGCCTTATTTTCTGTCTTCGTGGTATAGATGGCTTGAAAGTGGAGATTTGGATTGAAGGAATATTTTAAGAGGAAAAAAAATGAGGGACCGTCGTTGGTGGCGTAGTTGAGAATGAAATCTCACAGTGACCACTGTCACTTATTCCTCTACCTACAAGAGCTCCCTTACGTCCAAAGGAACATTAATTTCCCTGTATACGTTATACCTCTATAAATGACAGTGTTTTGTCAGTTGACTTGAGTATTATGATTTGAAAAGAAACAACATCACGCAGTGACCGAGGTCGATATTTAATGAACATTTGAGACTCACTACCTTAAATTTCATGAAAAAAGTGTTTTTTATTTGTTTGTCTAAGTTTGTTTTGTTTTTAGTTTTTTATTATAACAGTGCCACACTTTTAGGAAGGGGGGGGGGTAATTTTGAACAAATGTTGGACAATGATACAAATGTCTTTTCAGTATAGTGAGCTGTTATTAACATTATTTTGACTGGTTAACCGCTTAAAATGAACTCATAGAATTCATAGAACTCATAGAATTAAGTAACTAAAATCATACGTTATCGTTTTGTATGCTTGTCTTTGGACCGCTCACGGAAACCAAAGTAAGTTATGTATTCTTGCAAATGTTTGAAGTTTTCAGTCAATCAAATGGTGTAGCAAAATAACCAGTGCGTATTTCTATAGTAAAATGTAGTCCATCAATATTACGACTGTTATTCTCCTAAATGTCGAAGTTTTTGAATGACAATATGATATAGGTGGTTTACATACGACCCCTGAATAAACCAGTTGAATGTGTGTCACATTTCGCTTTCTATATAACGACTCCCGATATGCTAGTCATGCTTGCATATAGAGTAAGTTGTCCCTATCCTTCTCTGTCTTGCAAAGAGACAGCAGTGAATTCGAAAACTGACTATTTAATAATTTTACCTCGCCTTGGCTACAAAAATCTGAGTTCCGATAACAAAAAATCCCGAAATCAAGAGTTCAATCGTAATTTCAGGTGCCCTCCTTACGTTTGTAGTAAGGGGGGGGGGCATTTTTAATTACAGTTGAAACTGGAAAAGTTCCGATTTTGAAACCTTTTGAGATCTTACTAGCGACTACTATCGTCAACGAGATGTAAAGTGAGTACATATTCGGTCTATTGCTAATATTTGATAACTGGGTATGAAATTCTATTGTAATTGGTGCGAAAGCATTTTGCTTTCACACTCACTATAGGCTTGTTACATTGTTTTTTGCAGGGCGGTGTTGAGCAAAACGCCTGCACCGACTGCAAGCAGGGCTACCCATATATAATAATGTTTTATTGTTCAGCATTGGCAAGCATTCGTATTTTGTTCTGTACATTGTAATTCAAAATCCTGGAAAAAATTCTCTCAGTTGAGAAACTAATCGATGATATAATGTAACGTAAGCTATATACTGAGCATAGCTCGTACGTGTGATGTCACATGAAACCAAATAAACTAAATGATAACTATACTTCATTGTTATTTTTTACTGTTCATTTTCATTGCCTACACTCAAGTCCTATTTTGGAGTAAATCTCATCCTAGAATCAATGTCAATGTTACTCATAATATCCGGAGATGACAACCAAAGCTGTACACAACTATAATATTATTAAATTACCAATGAAAACAAATATATGAGTTTATAATAAATTGATCACATGATAAGCAATCATTACTGAATTATGAATGTAAAAGAATGTCATCATTTGCATGTAGGATGTATTTAATGTGATACTGTAATTATTAATTGTGTATAATAGTATATGTGACTATGATGTTAGCTATCATGCTTTCAATACCTTCAATACCTCCATCACTGACGCCCGGAGTATAAATAACATTTATATTTGAAGGAGTCTGGTCGAAAATGTCCAGTGAATGTTCATCCTTGGTAAGACCTATGCAACGCCTTGCTCTCGTTTAGTTCGCCTATATTTCAGTTGAACTAAATCATTTTTAACAGGTCGTTATTTCGCCGTACACTCCCTCAGTAAGTAGACTGTTCACGTTAGAACATTTGTTTTGAGCGTATTATTCATAGGGACCCGTAACATTTCTTAGATTGCATTGTGGTTTTCTCTGTCAATTCGTGCGACTCATTTAGTTCATAAAATTGAATGGGGAGAGAGGTACTTCGAAATGTTTAGACAGGGATGTGCCGTCTACGCTGGAGGCGTTTGCCCATGTATAAATAAGGCACAGACAAGACCGACTGTTAGGGATTTCTCAAGTAAAGTCTACCAGTAAGTCCCTTTTTTCTGATGCTGTGGGGATTTTTCTAAACTTGAGGTGTTGCCGATAATTTGTGAATTTCAGAGAAAAAGTTGACCACATTCAGGGATTCTTTCGTGAAAAAGTTACCCATTTGGGTGAACATATTGTCATCGTCGCAAAAACGGTTTGTTTTACGGCACCGTTCTTAACGCGTCGTCCCACTGTACTGGTGTAGCGGAAGAAATAACAACTCTGTTTTGCGAGAATTACATATTTTATACATTTCTAAGGGAGTAACCCCCTCCATCCCCATCCCAAGGTATTAATATTGAATCAGTGTCATCTGATGAATGTGTGACATAAAGTGGCCTGTGGATATCAATTTGATTTGTCATAATCATATTCGAAATAAATTGTGTTTGTCGGAGATGACGTTCACTCATCACACATTCACCATATTTTTTCAAGCTAGAGTAGTAACAAATAATTAAATAACAAAATCACAAACTTTAAATTCAAAGCCCTTTAGAAGTTAACGGCGTACGGTAGTTGTGGGCAAAATTCTCTGTGATCGCTCTCTCAGTACGCATTTTAGAATTCTGCATCATGTTAGCGCCTAAAAGTGATGTAAAGTCGATTATTCAGCTTGCACGTATATTCGTGATGACATTGGTTCGATGGCAAGTATTACAAGTTAGTAGCAGTTGAAATACGCCGGACATCACATTACTTTCTAAGTACCTTTTCAAGAAAAGGTCAATGAGGGCGCACTGAAGAAGCATACAGTCTGGAACTCTCGTTCGAAATCATAGGGGCGGGTAATATTGCTTAGATTGTTGTTTTCCTCGTTTACGGGCTAAATATACCACCGTTTTTGACTACAATTTCCTACATATACCTGTGATGAAATAACATCTACTGATGGAGAATGATGCGTTTGTAGTAGCAGGATTCTTATGATATTGCATTTAGGAAAACAATCAGACAACAATTATAATGTTTTCTTTCGACAATGCCGCAGTGATAAACAAACCATAAAGGTCAGTGGCACAGTCAAAATACAAATAAAACGACTCGATCACGACGGCAATTTTATTAATATTTTGCTACATTGTACGAGTCTTTCGACATTTGTATTTCGTCTGTAGATTCAGTCCAGGTCTGATTTAGTAAGTTCAAGATTTGGTCACGTACAGACTGGTTTCCGGTCAAATCTTCGAAATGCAAGAAGGACGTTTAGTGTATCACATTAAAAACTCAAGATACAGTCAAGTAAATAGGTGCATATTACAACTGGGAAACTGATATGTGAGTAAATTATATATTATATATATATATATATATATATATATATATATATATATATATATATATATATATATATATATATATATATATATATATACTGGTGTTGTACTCTACACGCACATTTGTTACGTTTAAACAAGTAAGGTAAAAGGTTGGTAATTTGATTTCGATTTCAATGTTTTCGAAGTCTCTCCGTGGAACCGTTTATATCCTCTAAAACTCCAAGTTTAGTGTTACGGTAGCAAGATGATAAACAATGTTGCTGCCGCACCAATCAAAGTTTACTCTGTGGCAGTAGTGGACGGAAAACTGAATAAAAGAAAGTTGACTGACACTTGTCAAAACATCCTGAATAGCTAATCACAATTTAACCGTAGAGGGCGCCACAAACTGTTACAATGGGTCATGCCCAAATTCAAATATAAATTATAAATGTTATCCCAATTCCTATAAATACCTACTTCTACATCTTCAAGGTGACATCCTGTATATTGCCAGATTTCTACAATTTGAGAATGGACAACGCTTTTATTTGGAATGGCCACATAAAGGCATCCTTCTGGAGTGTAAATCTATTTTTCACAGTTGCAGATATAGGGTTAACACTGCGATAGAAATACGCCAAGATACGAGATTATAAATTCAATTTTTTATTTTCAAATTCGACAATTACCCTTATTTTTAATTCCTTTATTGAAGTTTATATTAGAAAATAAATTTAAATGTGACGGATTCTATCTACATGTTCGTCATTTAATAATGTTTTGACTTGAATATATTGCCCTAACCATATTTGAAACACACAAGGGATAACTTTGAACCATGACATTTGATAAACTGGTATGTACACATCTTGCTATTTTCCACAGTCTGCTATTGCTAATTTGTTGTTCGAAACGTTGCCTTAGTAGGTGAATCCCCTCAACCCTATAGCTTACTCCAGATTATACATGTGAAAGATATAGTGGCTGTGATTTCGGAGAATGGTTCGAAGTATCAATTGAAAGAATAAGAAAATTAATATTAATATTACACATGTTGATGTATTTAGGATCCTGACCCGTACTGACCGACATTCATCAGAATTGCCGCACACACACACACTCACACACAACAACAACAACAACAACAACAACAACAACAACAACAACAACAACAACAACAACGACGACGACGACGACGACGACGACAACGACGACGAAAGACGACTACGACAAACTTAACGCATCATAATATCACATATCAACCTCATATATTTGTACGTATATAACATCATAGTTTGGGCCCCCGTTTGACAGCCACCAATGTACAAATAAAACGTGCAATTTATAATGTACTGCCAATATATGCATATATAACTAAATATTTGCACCAGTCATGTTACAAAAAATTTGGGTTGATGCTATTTTCATGCACTGCATTATATATACATATAATACAGTGTGTATGAAAAATACCATATACAAGTGTCTCACTGGAGAGAATAGTGCCCGATGCAAATATATTAGTAGCAGAACATTATAGACTTAATTGAAACGAATAAGAATGTAATAAGTCGTTACTCAGAGTTTCACGCTTCATCAGCGATCATCAGACGACTGATAACATTGGGATTGTCAAGGTCGATAATTATATACATTTACATATTTGTGTATATTTTGCGTAACAAGATGGTCGGACTAAACTATTCCCTACGGAGGTTTACTTCCATAGTTGGAGAGGGAATATGTACTTTCTTGCCGACTAATTCAGACAGTTTTTTGTTCAGTAGCATGCTCTTTTCAGCACTGACTATACATAACTTCTCAGTTAGACAGAGATTACAACGTTTTGTCTCATTTGTGTAAGCAGCCGCTTGTGTGATGAAGACATGCTGAAGAATTAGTCACCTTATTGCTAGGTAACACAGGGGAGGAGGAAATAGCCTCCAAAGTTGGAAAATTTCTAAACCACACTGGTACTTGAGACTACCGCAATAACTATAGCAGTTCCTACCTAGGACAACGCCAACGCCAGTTATGACAAAAAATGCAGTGTTTTGTTTGCGGCAAAGTGGATCACATGGCCAGGGACTGTCACGAGAAAGAATAGTAACCACTGTCTTTGCTGTATTTGCGTCTCAACCGATTGTGAAAACCTATTTTAAATATGTACTATGGTAGAACTGCCACCAACGCTACACCAGAGATATAACTATTTTCTATGGTTACAAAAAATATGTATATATACAAGACCATGCGAAGGACAGGCCACCTTAAAAGGCTAAGGGCGCATAGGAGGCTCCACTGTCAAGGAGTTCCGGTTATCTCGTTATTGGACCTGAACACAAATTAGTGACATGAAACGCAAGTGCATATTTTATATGTATGTATGTATGTATGTATGTATGTATGTATGTATGTATGTATGTACTTATCTCCAAAGGTCTAAAAACATATCTCCTGACCAATTGATATTCAGAAACTCTGACGAATTTATTTCTGGTGAGATACACAAACATGTAGATGAGTGGAAAGAAATCACCATAGGCTTAGATAACCCAGATAAAATGATGGTGTGGATACACCATGGTGTAAAGTCTCCAGATACACAAAACACATTAAAGGGACTTTCAAAAGAAAAGACTACTGTCACGAGGCACCGCCACCACAAAACTTAAAGAACTACCAAAATAATAACGAATTCGCCCCGTTTTATTGCATAAACAATCATTGACAGAATAAAAACAGGCGCCATATCAGTTTGGGCGATCGTAGGACGTAAACCCCCCTCCCCCATATCGTCATGCCAATTGTAATCGAACCCCAGAAAGAGAATGTGTATAGATATGCATTACTTCAATCTTTGGATCAAGGATATCCCTTTCAAACTCGGTAAACTCATAGACGTCAGTACCTATTTCTGAAAAAATGACTTCCAATTCAAATGTGACGATAATAATTGTTACGATTATGTCCTAGTCGCTAAGCAGGGTAGAACATGCTTTGGCTTTCAAAGGGGACGGGTCTGGTTTATCTGTAACACATTACCATTCCAATGGAAGCTATCCGCTTATATCTACCTCAACGTATAGGTTACTCAATTACACGCTACGCTCGAAAACTGGGAGTCCCCTGAATACAGTACATAGACGACTTGCACGGAGGGCCTTTGCAGCCCACCCAAACACATCCTCCACAAAATGTACCCCTCTCTAATGCATTGAAACAGCGGCGTATATAGTAGCAGCTAGCACTATGGCGTAACAACATGTTACTTCTTAGCCTTGTCCAAAAGCGTCTTAAGGCCGGTTAAGTCACTGTTGATGTTGGGTATGGAAGTCGACACACAAGCCCACGCCTTAATTATTCCCCAAGACAAGAAAGATAATTTAAGAGCGAGCTATCCCCCTCAACGTAGTCCGAAAAATGAGAAAATGCTTCTCGTTCCCACATGCCAGATTAATACATACGCCAAATGGTGCTGGAAATATCTAAAGCCCTCAAAACGGCAAGACATTAAGTAAGAATTAGACAAGGACAGTAAAGACAAATTACTGGAATGGTAAAATATAGTGACTTACGCGAAACCATTCAAGTGGCCACCCACTACATACCAAACTGACACTGTTCACTGATGACAGCTCTTACAAATGGGGAGCAATATTACAAATTGACCCATCCAACGAAGGTGACACCCCCGTAGAAATCAGTGATATGTGGGAAGACTCGTAGAAATACGCGTCCATAAATGTAAAAGAAGCAGAATCGTTACCGTACCCTAATAGCCCTAAGCGGTAAATTAATTAATGTTAGGCTAGACGTCAATGTAGATTCAAAGGTGCTAGTCCATATCTGGAATAAAGGGTACCCTGGAACAAAATCATTTAAGCTAAGTCAGGTATAGAAAAATGCATATATCGTCAATGCGTAGAGTATAACATACGACTAAACATATCGCACGTTAGTTCAGCGAACAACATAGCTGTTCAAGCCTCCCGCGAACTGGGGACAAATGAAATCGCTCTAAAGAGCGCCACCTGGCGAGCAATTGACAAGAAATTCGGCCAACGCGGCATCGACGCCATGGCAACCAGCTCCAACGCAAAAATACCCCGCTTCGTACCACGCTCCCTGCAACCAAGATGTAAGGGGGTAAACGTCTTAACGCAACCATTTCGGTAACATGATACTATAATAATAGTAATCTATATATCAATCCTCCCCCACCAATGCATTTACCAGTAATCTCACACGTAATCAGAGAACAGCCGAGAGCTACAGTAATAGTTCAATTTGGCAACATTGCCCCCACCTTGCTGGCCCCGGTTAAGGAACAAGGCAACCGCCTACACGAAAATAGCGGACAAGGAATAAGGAAACGTCATTTTAGTACAGTCAAAAACAGGATACATACAGAAAAAGCTGCACCGGGAATCAGAAAAACAACAACAACAACAACAACAACAACAACAACAACAACACCAATCATAAACCACTATCCCCCCCACAGAGCTGTTGGTTATGCGGTGCCACAGGACACAACAACTCCACCTGTAATGGTACGTACCGACAAATGTCATTTCTGCTTTGCAATGGACAGTAGCAAAGCCTACAAACACAACAAGTCCAGAGCCTTAAAACACGCACAGAAAGATGTACACTTAATCGATGAACGCATACACGATCACGACATACTGGGTACCAAATCCACATATGAGAATCAAAAGAACAAACGTATACAACACTTAGAAGTATTCCTGCAACAGTTACCTGGCAAAAACAGTTATAACAGGCCATGCCCCAAGATATGGTGAGATTCCTAATCCACAAAGACAATGACGCCCGCACAAAGGTACACGAAGTCACGTGACATATTCAAGGAAATTCAATAGACGCCGGTGCAATCTACGAGTGCCCAAAATGCCTTAAATTAGGAACAATAAAAAATATAGTCGCAAAGCTAAAATCCTTCTACATTACATGCAGAACCTAGGGGTTTGACAATACGGCCCAGCAGCCTCCATTATGGTAGAAAGATATATAAAAAAATCCGGTGAAGAACAAGCCAAGGTTCACACCACCCCAAAGCAAGCTCGACCCGTATTCACTTCTATTAGAACACATCGCCAAAAAAATGTCCGCTTCATCGTCAACCGTCGACGCCTCTATGCAAGGGACATAACTTTATTGAAATACAGATGATGTCCGGGGACAGAGCCAGATATTTAGGACAAATAAAAACCCTACAAATACTCCGACTTACAGACAACACAGGGCTCATATTCAATCACACATTTGACAAAACACTGTTTCGCCCTACAACCCCCTGTGGCAAAAACCTTTGTCCGCACAAGCTGTGTACTCACAATTGAAAGCATTTGTATAGGAATTAAATCTGGATGCAGGAGAAACCCCACATAACTTTAGGAGTGCGTGTGCCATAATGTTAGCATTGGCGGGGACAGATCGGAGGTTAGCAATTTAGCGGCACTTGTGGGCTGGAGATCGTAAAAGACAGCTAACTACTACATGCAGTGTAAAAATAGAAGCCCCAGCATCAGAAACCATAGCCGCAATCGGTAGAGAGACCAATTTAACAGAAAATTACGAAAATGTAGAAAGGAGAGCCACTAAATGTAAGACTGCCCCCCCCCCCCTTTACATGTAATGGAAGGTGGCGCAATGTAAAATAAAAAATCCGAAAATATACTATATTAACAAAGATGAGAATATGATTATAGCAATATTATTCAAAGCCGCATAGCGGAGTGGAATTACTTCGCAACTCATGAATATTTATGAAACTAATATAAAATGGTCTAGAAAATGGGTTATCATTGTCATTCACTAACTACGGAGATAAAATAACAATAGAGAAACCTACCACCTGCACGAAGGGGAGGGGGAGGGGACGATAAAGGTCACTAAGACTTGGTCGATTTAATTCGGAATCACCCTCTATTTTCCCAATGTTTACCTTTGCCAAAAATATAGCCGCAAAACGATATTTCGAACCCAATCCTCATAACAAAGGCTATACTATTTAGCTAAGTAATAAGGCTTTAAATATAATATGTACTAATTAAACTTCCTATTATGACCAATCCAATGTCCGCTTTAACGCCAGTCAAAATTCGTTGTCGGTGAAAACCATTCCACTGTGTCCATCCACCGACATTAGGTTGAGCATCTTTAACTCTATTTAGATGGGCGGACCACAAACCCTCGTCTCCCTGAACTAAATGAAGTACTGGTAAAAATAAACGTTGAGTGCTTATCCCATGTATACATCTCAGAACCCCCAAAAACAAATTGGTAATCATTGAATCTTCAATTTGGTCACAAAACTACGAATTGTAAAGTTTGACCCTTCCCCAAACAATTACAATGCAAAGTATGACCCTCCCCCTAGACCATGTTTGTAAAATATGTCATCGCAATCATCGCAATACATGACTGTAGCTTTATTTACCGATGAAAGAAAATATATTCTGAGTCTACAATTAAGTATCCAAAAGATAACAGACCATTACTGGAAACCAATAAATTTTGAATATTATCGTTGTGCATCTAAGATGTTATATTATATAATACCCTTGATATTGCATGCCCTCGGTGCAAGGATATGATCAGCAGTCCGCTACACGTCGTGCTGATCTATTCCTCACACCGAGGGCATATAATCCAATATCACGGCTGTAATATATTTATTATATGTCACCTGGGAATTCATTTTCATGAAAGGAATTTCATGTCGGGAACTTTAAAGATGAATAGAATCGGATTCTGTGCTAGAACTGCGATTTTGCAAGATTTTACATTTAATGTTAAAAATAGCATTGGATTACTATATTTGAAAGCATTGTTGCGGGGTCAACTCATTTGCATAATGTTCAAAACAACGTTAACGTCGCGTGTCTTGTCAATCATTTCGGTCGCCATCATTGTCTTCAAGATAACAACTGTGCTGCCATCAAATGGATTGTATGATGTTGTATGTCAAGTGACGTGTTCGCCATGGGATCGGTTATTTTGAAAAGCTTGCCGTTCTCCCAAACTTTATCAAGTGCTGTAAACAGTGTGAACTCTCGCAGAGTGCGACGACACCAGCTACATTACAAAGTTTAAACGAACTGACATTGTTGCAAAGTAGAATTCCAACGCCATTTTAGTAGACATGAGTGTGTTTTATGGAAGAATTACTCCTCACAAACAAATGTTAATTTTGATGTTAGTTTTCATTCTGTATGTCAAAATAGTTCCAGGTTGATATCACCAGTCAATATAAAAAAAAGAGTTCTGGGTCGATTTCGGTCAGTATCGTATACAGACCGCTAGGTCATCATCACTTTCTCCATTGAAAACAATGCATAACGTGGTGGTCCAATATGCGTGACATATAATGAATTCATTACATTGATGTTTTACTTAATAATTGTGTATTATGGTATTACTCACATAACTAGTAGCATTCACGTCTCCTCCTGCTGCAATCAATATCCGTACTATGTTTGCTGCTTCATCACCATTGCTATTCTCACATGTCCTAAATAACGGTGTTTTCTCATACTGTAAATAGGGAAGAAGTTGGTATAATGTGTACAGTTTTGTAATGAATTCATGCAGTATTGATTTGGTCTGTACTGTGTTGTACTTTAATCTTTAAATAACACATTATTGAAATAAGCGGTAATTAAGTTATCAGTATTAATGTACATTGAAATCAACATTACAATCCAGATACACTCTATACAGTATTTGTCTAATTTGGTAGGATGGGATAAAGCTCAAACAGAGCTTAGGGATGGAAACTATATCGTTTAAACCATAACATGGGAAGTTCTGTTTCTGATGATAGTTTATGATTGATATCAGTTGAAGTTAGTATTGTTACATAGTGACCTGATAATGTTTAAATTAAGAATACCTAATGTCTGTATGGAGCCAATGCAACCACAGATGGCATGACAGTATATGTTTTATTCATTGCTTACAATTGTTTTAATCGAGGCAATATACTGCAAAACACGTTGATTTTTCTAGATTTCAAAGCTACCAACATATAACATGTAAGATACATCAGTGGTTGGTGCTGTGGAGTTAGTGAAAGCGACCAATGTCACATTTAGTTTGATGGTGTAAGTTGAAATGCATGTACGTATTTTATTTTGAATTGAATAGTACGTTTCCTATGATGACATGCAATGTTACAACATAATAGTTTTATTGAATATAAATATGTAATTGTTATTATTGATTTGCTGTAAAATTACCGATGAAAAAATAAACAGTTTCACACAATTTCTAAAGTGCAAGGTTTCCCATGGTAACCGACGACTGAGGGCGCTGTTGGTAAGGCTAGACTATCACAGACGGTGTTTTTAAAATTGATACACGGGAGACGTGCTACGACGATTTGAAGAAAATGAAAGTACATGTACCTGAACTCAAAGGTTTTCTAAAAAGCAAGGGAATATCCGAAACAGATGCGACCAAGGGAGATCTTGTTACGGTGGCTGCAAATGCGATTAGTCTAAATTTGAGAACGTTAGTGGAACGAGACAACTCTGAGAGTGGGCTAAAACAAATGGTGCACAATACAAGCAGATGGAGAAAACGGAGTCATTGATGTACGTTTGGTGAGATAGTAGAATGACAAATAACAAGATCTTCCAGATATTGATTTAATTCGAATCAATGCTTACCTACGAAGTGTATGTAGATGGTCAGATGAGCGACTCATAAACTACCGCAAAGACAACGGACACAAGATGTTTGATGATGATCATGTCCACGGTGTGAAAATGCATCAAGTGTCACGGTCCCATTTTATATACGTCAAATGTAATTTTATCCATGAAACTAGTCAGTCTGATAAGACGAAACATTGATTGTATTACAAAGTGGTGGACGATTACACGCATGTGGATGTGACTGTGTCGCGTAAGTATTTCTAATGAGTGCATGTTGATTAATTTTCCATCAAATGTGTATTTGATTGTTGTGTTCGAATTTACATGTATATATTTATCACTTGAACCATAGACGTTTCCTCTTCAAAGCGCGTTTTAACATTCCCCCTAATACATCAATGGTTTAGATAACCAAGGAGATTCTGATTATGATATTTCTCACAACAATTGGAGTCGTGTCGTAGTCAGAATTTCCTCCATTGTTCAAGATGTGTAGCATGGCAGGGTGACATTGCGTTATGTTATGGACAATCTTGTTTGACCATATTAATCATAATTATATCGACGACTATGAAACAGTGTATCAGTGTTGACATCCTGTAGAGTCAGGGGTGAACAGGTCACATAATAACGTTAAAAGATCTGGCTAAAACAAATGTTTATACTATACAACATCCACAATTTGAATTTAAAATTACAGCTCTTCAATCACCCACCACTTCAATCAGGATATTATATGAGTATTGTATGTAAGTCAAGTTCAACTACAGAGAAACACTAGCACACTGTGTTATATTGTGCAATAAACAAACAACAGAGAATATATAAACTCTCACAAGACGAACATGAACATTTATTAAATTACTACATTAATATCATTATTTCAATGCAATCATCTAAATCAAACAGAATACATATGTAAATATGTACAAATATACAAATATATGTACAACTATATAGAGGTTCAAGAAAATGTGTGTGTGTTTGTGTGTGTAAAGTTAGGTTTTTGTCATTGTTGTGGAGTATTTACATATTGTGATTGTTTGCAGTAACAGAAACAATAAACCTGGGTTAAAAGTATAATAGCATTGTGTAGCATTTAGGAACGTGTCATTTATTTATTTTGTTTTGATGTCATGTCTTTTGTATTCAATGAACATTTTGTTTTCCAGAGATAATAGATCGCGTAAGCACTGCATGGCTTTCTTTTTTTCAGTCTCAACAGCTATACAGAACGGGATCATCATACATATGTTGGGACTTACAGATTGTGCACCTGGGACAAACCAAGGAGGGAATCAATGCTTTGCAAGAAGCCAGCAATCCCAAATTTACACCGGGTGGAATACGATCCTTTATGTACAATGCATTTGTAGGTATAAATTCTCTTCTCCTACAAACGTTTGATTCAGTGCCAGACATTGAAACTATTCATAGGCCAAACACTATTGCTGACTTAGCTTCCAATTTCAAAGAAAAGTTTTGAATCTAACTTTGATGTGTATTTGAAAGATCATGAACAATGAACATATTGCAGCTGTAAATAATCTTGCTATAAAGGGTCAAATGATTTAGCTATAGACAAGGTCGTTTCACTGCAAGCAATTTTCATACTTACTGTCATTATAAGGAGAATGGTGTTAATAATTATCCTGTTTCTAAAGGCATGTTCATATTGCTTTTTTTCGTGTTTTTTTTTCTTCGGCGTAAATAGGTGAGAACGATGAGTAAACAGAGGAGATCAGCTGTATGTGTTCACACACCATTACCCGCCGGCGTAAACGCATGTAAACAACATGGCTGACGTTGTAGAGACTGTCTTGTGTTTTTTATTGCTGTATACGTTCATGCGTTCGCGAGAAATAAGCGAAGACGTCTTCTCATGCATGTTGACAATTTCACTCATCGTCGTGATGCCCAGTTTAACTTTCGACAAGCCATGCAACACGCTCGACGTCGACATGTCGACCAACGTGAATTCATGTGCTTTCTATTCGTAAAAATTCTGAATTCAGTCACACCAGTTGTTACCTCTTTCGCTGTAATGGTGGACCATGTGTGTATTAGTATTAGCGAGGGACATGTTGTACTATGCTCTGTGACGATTGATAACCTTGATTCGAATGGCGTCTTCTGCAGCCAACAGGAAGTTATTTCGTTTACAGTCATCGCACTAATTTCCCGGACAGCAACTTAATGATGTTGCCAGCTAATTACTGAGCAATATTGAGAGTTCACTTGACAATTACCGAGACACATGTTTATTTTGTAACTGATGTTGCTGAATGCTGACTCAGCAGAAACTCATTTCCGTATTAATTTATACGTCACATTGTAGACTAAATATCCTGATTGACATTGTCAGGACTTATGTACTATGGCACCGAATGTATCAAAAAGCATACAGATAGACAACGTTGTTGACACTAATTTTGATTAACACTTCCATTAGATAGCAATGGACGACCGTTCACATGAGCAGTGTACTCTACACAAATTTGATAGGACCATTCTTCTTGTATATGACTGTCGGCAAGCCTTTGATTTCGACATGATTTTGCCATTTTTTTTGTTTTATTCTCTACTCCCGTTTGCCCTGATATTCAACGTCTCTTCTCAAATAATGATAGTTTGACATGTCGACATAGTACAGCAGATAGCCTACACAGCGGAGAACCACCGCCGGTTTCAGTATGAGTAAACCCCGGGAGTAAACGGCAAATAATTGATTTCTTTTTTCCGGCTAGTAAACCAGGTAGGAGTGATGTAAATGGTGAACAACCCGAAGAAGAAAATAATATCGCAACGAGACAGCAGGCAAATTCTGCCTTCCGAAATACTTCCCAAGCTAGGCCTTTCGTTGTTATGGCGGCAAATTTGCACTTCCGTATGTGATTTGTGCACTGTGTGCATGTCTGTTAATGTAGATGGAACAATATCAGTATGTATCAAATCTCGTATCGACTTTACTTTAATTTATTTGAACTGAACAATTAAATCTTCAGAGGAATTAGTGTGGCGTAGACATTCACGGGTAAAAAAGTCAAAAATGATTCACACAATACTCAACTTTCAGACACTTACGGCACTGCAGACTGGTGAAATGACCCAATATAATTAGGTTATCAATTTCACTTCGCACATCAGTCGTCTGCTATGAAATCGGGGGGCGCGGTCTATATCGTTGTCGATCACAGCAGCTGGTTTCACGTCATCGTCGAGGACTTCATTTTCATACACTCGACGTCTAGGACACTTGAATGTTGAATGTGCAGTAAGAAACATCGTGTTTCGACAGTTGTTGTAGGGAAATAAAGTCGGGACGGGATGCATTTCTGTTGGCCTCTGATTTCGTATGGAATGACAAGAGTTAACCCTGGAAAATTGGTTTGGTTGTCATGATACTTCCCTCCTCAGAAATTTCACCACTGCCACCGCTGTCGTATGGACTTGGATTTCAATGGAAATAGATGAAAGGTGACACCTTTCACCTATGGAACTTTCCAAGCTTTTCTGTCGCTCACTTACACCCAGGTGCATTGCAGTAACAATTAGGCATGTTAGCAAGTTTGTTAGTAAGTTGAACGTTTTCGACTGACGTAGGTAACAATTATTTGTTGAAATAATCGTTTACAACGAACAATTTTACGCGGTCTTGTTTGCCTTGTAGACAACATGTACGAGACAACAATCTTGAAATTCTAGCCCTACCGTCACATAAATAAACAACGCCCCCAATCGTCGGTTGCCATGCGAACAGACAAATATAGCGTATTGCGAGTCATTTATTCAGTTCAGTTGAATAGGTCGTGGGAATATCAAGATCACATAGAAAACGTTATACGCAAAAATTTTACAAAGTAAAATACTATATATTAAGAAATTTGGCACACTGAAATCCTAGAGATTTTTGTAGAGGCTTAGGTTTACATTTAAAACTGATTGCATAATTATATATTACCAATGCATTGATATAGCTTGGTTTTGACAACTCGTTAAGGAGGATTATTTTTAGGATGAAAGAAAGTGAAGATGTGTTACGATGAAAGCATTTTAATAAGAAGATGTGATTAGAATGTATCAAAATAATATTTATGTTACTTACACGATTTTTGTCATTCACACGTGAACCAGCCTCTACCAGTAGACGAACGATTTCAGCAGTACTTTTCCAACACGCATAGGTCAACACTGTATCACCCTATTGGATAAACCAGACATAAATCTAACAAAGATTAATTACAGTAACATTATTGATAATCTAAAGTCAAGTGAAATGTTTTGATAATTCAATGCAAGGATTCTTCTGTCTCTGTAGGTAAATGAATGTGACTAAAATAAGAAATGTACAAATATAAATTAGATTGCCATGTAGATTACCATTATTCAATGTTACCTTAATTCTGTCTCAGTCTGTAATTTTTTTCTGGCAGTCGTTGATTAATACGATCAAACATTCTACTGTAACAAAAGTTTAAATAATGTTGTAAGATTAAATAAGTACTTTATTTTTACTAGAACATATTCATAGCTTGCCAAATACTCTTATCGTTATTGTTAATCTTACATCGTCACAACAATAACTCATATACGTATGTATATCATCAGCGTATTGTTTTGTCTATCTATATCCTTTTAAGCATAACATATTTTATCTCTATATGTATGGTGTTTCAATATATATCAAGATTGCCATCGAAATCAAGCATACTCTATTCTGTAATTTCACATTGATTTATACATCAAGAGAGTAGTGAGTCCCGTGTAATCGATGAGGGCGCACTATACAAATGAATTACACTGCTGGAACATTGACAAACACAGTTTTCACTAGTTCAAAGTACGAGTTAGTATACAATATAGCCAGAGTCAGTGGAGCTATTAGACCGTCTACAAATTCACATCGAGTATGTTCCTCTATCATTTCGTTTCATAGATCTCACCTAATGCCATCACAGAAATCAAAGTACGATTTCAACAGTACTGTTCAAGCATGCATTGGTCAACACTCTATGGTTCTACAGGGCTCGAAATAGAATTTTTTCCACGTGCACAGTGTGCACCTTCACTTTGAAATTTACCTGCACACAATGTGCACACTATATCTCAGTTACACTTTGTCCATTATATATGGAAGTTCATCATCATTATCATCCCAGGGTGACTCCTGTAATTGTGGACTAGGTCCATATGGCCTTGTTTTAGGTCGTCTGGCAAAAAACTCAGAATCATTTATTTCTTTTACTAGTTCTAACCGTTTACTTTCATAAATGTAATCGATGAAACACCTAGCCTGCTTATCACTGGTATAAGTTTCAGTGACGGGTACTTTATTAATGGCTGCTAACAACTGAATTTGTCAGGGGAAATCGGTGAATGGACGACCAGATTTCGCCAAGTAGAATGCAATACGAAACCAAACTCTCATCTACTCAATGTCTGTTCTCTCCATGCGGATTATACATTGTTCAATCGGTCGATCATTTGGTGTACTTTCCATTTCTTGCTTAGAAGCCATAGCTTGTACATGGTTATCTGTTATTTCATGACTTGTTGTTATGAGCAAACGAAACGATCTGCAGCCTGGACTACGAAACTTGTTTGGCTTCGTACTTTTATCAAACTGTTGACAAACGCTGCAAAACATACATTTTTTTCTTCATCTAAAACTAGTCATGGTTTATCTTTTTGCCAAGATTTTTGAAACCGATAGACCTTTTTTTTCTTTAGTGGTGGTTGTCCAGTATCGTCATTTATTTTATCACTCACGTTACCACTTTCTTGCGATGTCGACGGCAAGTTCACATCCGTTGGGACGGCTGTACTCATCGTAGAAATCACTTCATTATTACTACTAGTACTCGTACCTGAACCGTCTTTTTCGGGACACTTCCTCGATCGAATTTCGTCAGACGATCGCTTGACGCCAAGGTCGAGAAGGGTCCGCTGTTTTGACATCGTCAAATTTTGTAAAATTTCCAAAAATAAACAACTTTACATGTGACCGTTTGACGTATTTTTGACGAAAGAACACGAAGAGAACGTAGCCGATCGCTAGATCGTGGGGGGTCCTATCAGTGATTGTTCAAATACAGTATGTGTAATGTAAACCTTATACGTACGAGTCGATCGAGTGAACCGACCGAAAATTGCCGATGTAATATCTCGCATTTTACGTTATTTCAAGTCTCGAGAGGTAATGAGGTTTCATGTGGTTTTTTTACTTCCGCATTTACGACAAGGCGATCGATCGACCGATATCGATATAATCATTTTAATACTATCAAAATCCAAAGTTTGTTCATCTAAAACACTTATTTAGAGATATTTGTAGTCAATCCGAAGAAATGTATGAGGTGCATGCACGTCGTGCACCTTTGTTTTGAAATCTACCTGCATTGGGCAAAATTAGCGTGCATAGTAACACGGTACACCCGGGTATTTCGAGCCCTGTTCTATTGGATAAACCAGACATAAATCTAACAACGGTTAATCTAGAATCAAATGAATGATAAATCTAACAAAGGATAATCTAGATTCAAGTGAAATGTTTTGATAAATTCAATGCTTGATTTGTCTGTCTTTTTAGGTACATGAATGTGACTAGAGTAAGAGATGAAAAAAATGAATGTACTATTTAAATTTCCCACACTACATTAATTCTGTGTAATTTTTCTGACAGTCCTTAATTAATGCAGGTAAACTAGAACAAAAGTTTAAATAATGACGTGCGATTATATAAACTCTTTATTTTTTCTCACTATAATAAATTCACAGTGTGTTAAATATTATTGTCGTTATCATCATTATTGTTGATCTGAATAACAATAATTCGTATAAGTTTGTGTATTATCAGCATATTTTTGTTTATGTCCTTTTGACCATAAAATGTGTTTTCGCCAAATGCACGGTGTTTCAATATATATAAATATCAATTAAAAACAAGTTTGCCATCAAAATCAAGCATACCTGTCTGTGATTTCACATGGTCTTACACAACAAGAAAGTAGTAATTCCCGTATAACCGATGTGGGCGCACTATTAGACCGTCTAAAAATTCACTGAGGCTGTCCTTCCATCCTATTGTTTTATAAACGTCATCCACTACCTTATATTCTGCTACAATGTTCGATCGTTAACTGCCATGCCATGATATCAGTGAAGTCTCAGAACACATGACATTTATATTTGAAGGATTCTGGTCTGAAATGCCCGGTCAAAAGTTCATTCCCAGTGTGATCTATATAGTGCCCTACTTGTGTATTGTTCACCTATATTTTAGTTGAAACAAATTACTTCTAATTGATTGTCATTTCGCAGTACACCCATCTATTAGATTCTCTTCTTGTTAGAATTTTTTTTTTCTTTTTGTCGGTCGTATTGGGGAGCCTAAAGTAATTACAGGGCCAGGGGCCGGGGAAAACCAACCCTGATGTGAGGAATTACATGTGACAATCCCCCTATTCCATTGTAATAAACATGACCCTCCATCCATTTCCATTCCCCAAAATATGTCCCCCCCCCCTGTCCGTTTAAATATTTCAATAAAATACATTTTTAACTCCACCTCCCTGTAGCGTAATTGTTTGAGATCAGAAATAATAATCACGAGGTCCTGCGTTCGAATCCAACTAGAGACATTAATATTTTCTGTATTAAGATCCCACCACATTGACAGTTTATGAAGACATTGTTTGTTTCTCACTATTACCACGTGCACCGCAGTGAGTTTGTGCTTGTATTAAATCAATGCCTGTGATGAGATGTCATTAGCTGAACTGAAGGCCAGAACTCCCAAAGACTAGATGAGCTTACAACCTCAGGACTAAGGTCAACATTTCCACTCCACCACATTATCCCCAAAATGTTGCCACACTGTTCTCCCTGTACTCCTGTGAGACCTCCTCTCTTCATACCACAACTAACAATTAATTCACTGCATTTCATGTTATGATATCACCGTAATAAACCCATCGATTCGACTTCTCTTTTAAATCGATCACTCAGAGTCTTAGAACTGTTTTTTTTCTCAAAACGTTGCATTTCGACCACAACAAAATCAATGTATTTATTTATATTTTTTTAATATTTTGGCCACTAAATATAACAATCGATTGGGGAACTTTATTTTTAAGATTCCTAAATAAAAATGAAGACACATCAAGAAGAAACTGATTGGAATGTTTGACTCACTAACATCTTGAAATTCCACTGGCAAAATTACAATATAATTTTCATGAATCAAAAACAAATCGAAATTATTGAAATCTGGCCGAATTGATGGGATTATTCTACACATTGTCGCGCCGTGATTATTACCCGGTGTCATTGTGCATGAACTTCGGAGACGTCCTCTATCATCGGAAAATATACACACATAATTCTGGCATGAACAAAATATAGCAGAAGTTAGCCCATGCCCGTTACGATTGATATTTAGCACTGGGATGTAAAAACTGTAATCAGTTCTCTGCTGATCGCATAGTTTCTATTTAATCAATGCACCAGTGGCAGTTTTTAATGTTTGGCTGTCTGCACATTGCACTAGTAACAAATTGTCGTCTGAAACAAAGCAGTTCTTATATCAATATAATACCGTGGCCGATAACGACAAACCGGTCTTCTAATTCAAGTGTCGGTCTTCTAGTTCAAAAAACCGGTCTTCTAATTCAAGTGTCGGTCTTCTAGTTCAAGTGTCGGTCTTCTAGTTCAAAAAACCGGTCTTCTAATTCAAGTGTCGGTCTTCTAATTCAAGTGTCGGTCTTCTAGTTCAGGTGTCGGTCTTCTAGTTCAAGTGTCGGTCTTCTAATTCAAGTGTCGGTCTTCTAGTTCAAGCGTCGGGCTTCTAATTCAAGTGTCGGTCTTCTAGTTCAAGTGTCGGTCTTCTAACTCAAGTTACGCGTCCATCTTCTCTTTCAAAAGTTTTCTATACTATACTATACTATACTATACTATGCTATACTATGCTATACTATACTATACTATACTATACTATACTATACTATACTATACTATACTATACTATGATATGCTATACTATACTGAACTATACTATACTATACTATACTATACTATACTATACTATACTATACTATGCTATACTATACTATACTATACTATACTATACTATACTATACTATACACTACACTATACTATAATACTATACTATACTATGATATGCTATACTATACTATACTATATTATACTATACTATACACTATACTATAATACTATACTATACTATATACTTTATACTATATTATATACTATATTATACAATAAATACTATATACTATACTATGCTATATACTATATACTATGCTATACTATACTATAATATACTATACTTTACTATACTATACAATACTATACTATACTATATACTATATACTATACCATATAATATATACTACATACTAGATTATACAATATATACTATGCACTGTATACTATGCTATACTATATACTATACTATGTACTATACTATATACTCTACTATGCTATACACTATATACTATGCACTATACTATAATATACTATACTATACTATATTATATACTATACTATACTACACTATAGTATAGTATAGTATAGTATAGTATACTATAGTATACTATAGTATAGTATACTATAGTATACTATAGTATATAGTATAGTATTCCCGTATTTGTTTGCCCAGAGTTTACTTGTGTTGTTCATCAAATAGAGATGTCAGGATTATGATAGTGGACTCAAGTTACTAGTATTTATTTCTGTTTCATTATAGCCTCTCCTCGCCAGTTTCCCGGTGAAGAATTTCACTTTCTTCGAAATTCTTCTTCGTTACTACATGTTCCTATCTATCTGATCGTTTGACCCTTAATGGACCCTTTGAAGACCGAGTCTGGGTGACATGATTACCTGTGTAAATATCGGAATGAGTTTTGATATCCAATACTTTGTGTTATTGGTGTCATTGACATTTGTGGATTGAAAAGATATGTTACTTCCGTATCTGAGGTGTCCAACGAAAATTTGAAAGTTGGATGTATTTGGTTTATTTTTTCACTCAGATTATTTAGTTCGACTTGGGTGCCACAAAATATCATGAAAACGTCATCCCTGAAACGTGTCCAGAGTGATATTTTATTCGTGTAGATTTAAATAATGCGACTTTCCAGTTCATGGAATGCTATGTCGACTATTTCGGGTGAGGCCCAAGAGCCCATGCTACATACACATGTTTGTGTGTAGAATTCTCCATTAAATTTAATGTGTTTTTCGTGAGAATCACATAATAGTTTTAAGAGATACACTGGTAGTGGTTTTGGAATGCTACAGTCGATTGTTTGTGTAACTGGCGAGTCAAGTGCTTTGACAACTGACTGCATTGCGTCAGACTGCAACATATTTGTGTACATATATACCACGTCTAAAGTGACTAGTATCAAATTTTCAGGAACTACAGTAGTATCTGATGCCATGATGTGATGATACACGTTGTGCAAGTGTGAGACATATCTCGAAAGCCGGACATCCTCACATGAGATCCCATTGGTCTAGTATAGTATAGTATAGTATAGTATAGTATAGTATAGTATAGTATAGTATAGTATTATAGTATAGTATAGTATAGTACAGTACAGTACAGTACAGCAAAGCAAACCAAAGCATAGCATAGCATAGCATAGCATAGCATAGCATAGCATAGCATAGCATAGCATAGCATAGTATAGTATAGTATAGTATAGTATAGTATAGTAAAGTGTAGTGTAGTGTAGTGTAGTGTAGTGTAGTGTAGTATAGAAAACTTTTGAATGAGAAGACGGACGCGACACTTGAGTTAGAAGACCGACACTTGAACTAGAAGACCGACACTTGAGTTAGAAGACCGCCACTTGAACTAGAAGACCGACACTTGAATTAGAAGACCGACACTTGAGTTAGAAGACCGACACTTGAATTAGAAGACCGACACTTGAACTAGAAGACCGACACTTGAACTAGAAGACCGACACTTGAGTTAGAAGACCGACACCTGAACTAGAAGACCGACACTTGAGTTAGAAGACCGACACTTGAATTAGAAGACCGGTTTTTTGAACTAGAAGACCGACACTTGAATTAGAAGACCGACACTTGAATTAGAAGACCGGTTTGTCGTTATCGGCCACGGTAATATAATGCTGTCACGTGATAACTTACAGCTAGACTACACATCACCAACATATGCGGATACATTTCATAACTGCATATATGTGTGATGAAAGCTCATATGTGCAAAAAACTCAGTCTAAGTTAATGGATTTAAATTCGTATTGCACCGAAATTTACAATTAGCTTACCAAAGCTACATCGAGGATACGGGGAGGACTCTGGCAGTCAGAATAATTGAACATGTTAGACCGAGCTGCCCATCATCGGAAGTCTCCAAACATCTACACAAGGATCAACCGGGAAATTCATTCGACCCTGACAATGTTACAATCTTGGATCGTGAGTCGGACTGGTTTAGGCGAGGGATTGGTATTCGGACTTTAAAACCATCCATGAACCGTGATCGGGGACTTTACCAACATAAGAGAATTTGGGACAATTGTCTGAAGTCACGCATGCGTCGTGACTTTAGAAAACACTGACGAAGCCAGGGTGGATACCTGGCGAAAGCTTTGGTGAACTAATTGTGAATGTCGGTGCAATACGAAGTTAAATGCATGTATGTGGTTCTTGTTTTCGAATGTTTTATTCCCTTAATGACAATATTATTGAAGAGAACTAATCGCAAATAGTAATGTTCGGTTTACAGAACATTCAGCGCTTTCCTTGCTTAGATTCACATCCATTCTCCATTTACATTATATAAGTTAAATGATTGATCACAACATACTGCGATTTCCACAATTTCTAAACAAATATCAACTAACGAATACAATATATATGTTTCTCGTTGAAGAACCATAATCCATACTCAAATTTCATTCTTTCATGTTTAATTCAAACTTGTGTATGAATACATATCTGTATTCTAATCAAGGTTAATCGGGTGATCCTATTTTTGATGTTTCCCATATTTTTTTTTAAATAGCAACTACAATTCAGAAGGTTGTTTTAGAAAAAAAAAGTCAAAAATGAAAAGTTAAAAAAAATTCTTCCTGTTACTTTTGTATCCGTTACTATGACTGTAGATGACGTCGACAGTCCAGACACTTACTTGTTTTGATGATCCGGAAAAGGGCGGGCAAATTAGTTTTATCTTGTAGTTGAAAATGTGGATCGGTCTGGTAATGACGAACAAGGAAAGAAATAGGGTCATCATGAAACAAATCATGGTCATGGCCAATAATAGATATGGGAGTATCTTTTAGTAAATAGTATTATTTTGAGATGAAACATTATGTTTACTTATTAAAAGATCATCGATGTCAAATAATGACTAATTACAGGCAGGTGGAAGAACAATGAATGATCACATTGTTTAGCTAGTTTTCATATTTGTCAATATTATTTGATTTGAATTAAGGCAACAACACTTCCATTTATTAATTTATGGTGCCGATCATTTTATCATCCAATCACTTGAGTATTGTATAATTTATGTTTAGAATTTAATGTAGGGAGAAAGATGGACCGATTCACTTTAGAAGGACGCGAGCGAGCTTAAGGCAAGGTCCATCTGCTTCGTTGCTACTTCTAAAATATCCATTTTAACCATGAACATTGTATGTAGTCTGAGTTAATTGCCTGAAGTCCAAGTGATTCCGGTACACAAGAGAAGAACAGGAAAGTAACATTAATGAGAACTAACAAGGGTCGGCCCATTATTACACAGCTATCGATCCACATTTTATTTTACAAATATGGTCATAAAACGTGCTTCCATTCCCGAGAGTGCGTATGGGAGACTTTCGCTACGTAACTACGGAACTTGTGTAATGGAATTGCCCAAAATTATTCAGGTCTGGACAAAAGTAAATCAATGTCGAGTGTAGTTAAGATACACATTATTGCACCCAGAACACGATCTAGGAATGGTTATCTCCGGAAAAGTTGTTAAGAGATGTACACGGTCTTCTAAAATCAAAATCGTATTTCAAAATACTCACGTGGTCGATAGGTAAACTCTTGCATACTTGAACAGATGAAAATGTCATAATTATAGTAAACCATTGACAATTAGTGTGTCTTCTTTGGTTTAATACTTACATAATTTCCAATTTGTCCATTGACATCATGGCCTGCTTTGATCAATGATCTCACTTCTTCAGCATTCTTCTGATCTATTGCACTCTCGAATATCTAAAACGATAATAAAGATGCATCGCAAATGTCATAGCGAGGTTTTCCGTTCAACATTATAATATAGTATAACAAGCCTAGCAATCATCTTATTAAATTAAATGAGTTATAGTGGTATAGTCTAATAGTAAATTTATAGGAATTTTAATAATTTTGATACAGATTATTGACCATGATGCATTACAAGCCTAATAGTTCGACACTAATTTAACTTAAGCGATTACAATTTTGGAATTTGCCATAATTTATTCATAGTAACATGAAATACAATAGGTATGAACGCTACATTGTATGAGTCAACTTGGTGTAATTTATGATAATGTCTAATCTAAACTGGGTGAAAACAAGATCATTAGTAGCGACGAGAACAACATGATGTGTAAAGACCACCGATCTAATATGACAATAATGTTACTCCTCACCATAGAAAACAATGACATATCTGGATAAAATGTCAATTGAGATTTAAACAAAATTTAAATTATAAAAGTTTTCCTATCAAGTCATGCAATGATTTATTGTTGACCGTGTTGTTAACATTTTGCGACATGCATTAGAAATGTCACTTTGTTTTCACGAACTCTCCCATATAATATACCGCTAGATACATTGTTTCATGCTTAGCATTGGTGTAAAACAGTCTCCAAATGGGCGATGATAGAAACAGAACGTCAGAATACAGATATAGAGTGTCAGATACATAACTGTATTACTACGATGAACACCTATCCACATACATGTACGATTGATTAGCTTCCATTTCAAGGCAAGTCAACACACATTTAGTTCATAATTGAATACATTCTAGATACGATTAGAAGTTGTTTATGGAATAAGTGTCTTAGTATATCTTTACCTTAGAGTCTGGTCGGTCCTCGAAATCCATATTTGTCACTTGAGATGATCACAAAGATTAACTTAATGATGTAATATAGTCTGAATACTCAGCATCTTTGGATAGAAAACAATAATTCTACACGTACAGACATTGAGTCGAAACTTTACTTCTGCTTCTGAGTCTAATTAATACAGAAAAGTGTGTTAAAGTGTGTACATATAAATATCATTACATGAACATTTACTTATAGCAAGGAAGGTTGTTTTACATATTTTTCCAAATAAACATACTATACAATTAACAATGTAGAGGTTGTATACCTTCTGAAATGCAACTGGTAATACAATTACAAAGGTTAGTAAACTAGAAATCTAATGATCAATAATTATACACTTGCTTTTTGATTTGAGGGGAACGATACGAGCAAACTCAAACGTAAGTGGTTAGACTTCAGAATAGCACTATCAAACTGTGAATTTTGGTCAGAAAGTACTTGGTCAATGAGATTAAAATTTGGTGCGATGTTTCTAGAAGTGTCATTGTGCAGATATTGTTTGAAACCTTTTGACAATAATTGTATATTAAGACCTAATTTGCATATTGATAACCCAATCAAACTGTCGTGAACAAACCTATATCTGTTCATCAAACGACACCTACACAACAAATTTCAACTCAATTGGGCTCATAGTTGTGGAGAAGTTATTTTTGAAGCATTTTTACCAAAACGTTCTATTTTTAGACCTAATTTTCAGATTAATGCCTCAATCAACTTGTCTTGAACAAACCTATATCTGCTCATCAAATGACACCTATACAACAAATTTCAGGTCAATTGACAAATTCCTTTTTGAGGATGGGATGAAAGTAGAACAGTTGAGGGACGGATGACAGACGACAATGGAGAATCAGCCTAACCCTTAAGATCCGCGCAGCTGTCGCTGACAACGGAGATAAAAAATTGGAGTTGAGTCCTCTTGTCATTAACCCCTTCATACTGTAAATAAACGATTTTATGTCTACGGACCAGGTTGTATTTTTCATGACACAGTTAACAGACAAGTTTCGTCAGGGAATGCACACGTCACTTTCACTTCTAACAAAACTGTGCAACTTGTACCCTTAGCTTCATAATCTAGTTCCAGACGACCGCGTTCTGGTTCTTCACACATCAATGTGTGACGAGTAGTTTAAAATCAGAACACGGTTGTCAAGAGCTAGACTATCAAATATCCTACGTGTCTCAATGGCACCCACCAACTACGTACTTTGTACCGTTTCAAACGTACAAGTCACTTCAGACTACAGAACTGTTCACTGTGTGTTACCAGAGTACAGAAAGCCTCCACTCTCAGTGTCGTCAACTTCTATACCAGGACCTTGGTATGAATAGAAACATTTGTTCAGTTTTTCGCTCAAACATTATTACAAACGTTCCAGGGAACAAACATTTTGATATTTGTGTTAAAAAAGTTGGTTGAAATATAAATCTTCTGAAATTGTATTATAGTAGATATTTCTATGAACTATTCAATATCAAATACAGCAGTGGTACTTACGAGACAGGGTTTATATAATTAAAACTTCCCTCAGGTTGTCGTTCGCAGGTTTATTTGTGGTCAGCAGAATCAGCCAGTCGACAACACGATATGTGTGTGTTGATAGCAAACTCTATTTGATTGTTTTCATGGGGCGAATCCATTTTCAAGCTGGTGGTTGTCTTTGTTATAGAGGGTTTCTCCCAGCACTTAAAAAAGTCATAATTCAAGTTTATATGAATGAATTCCAGAGAGATGAAGTCTGGATACAGATTTTATTAGACAACATGAGTAACCAGTTCTGAAAACATTTGAAATGATTTCGAGCATGCACAGCCCCCCCCCTGCGGGAGTTGCCAATACTACAACAATTGTTGAACATACACTTTGAAATAAATCGTATCGTATGTTTTATATGTAACATATTAATGGACAAAGTGGGGCAATCAATAAGGACCTTTGGCTGGGGGCGTGATGCACAATACACACGAACCGGTCATTGTTCGCCGACTGGCTATGACTAACTAGTCACTATGTACACAAAATAGGGGTATTTCCATAGTGACCATTCCGAATATAAGAAAACATAGTGTAATTCTTGTTGGTATAGATTTGCAATTGTTCTGTCGTTCATTTTTATATCAATATTTACGTCTTATTGTTGTTGTTTTGAGGTATGTTTTGTTTTGTTTGTTGGGGATTTTTTTTGTTTATAGCACACGACATTCGAAATTAAACACACGGAACCACCAAACAATAATGATAACATTAATTACCATATACCTATAACCACGTCCAATGTATTGCTATGGAGAAATCGTGAGCTGTAGTCGGGCAGTAATTTTCCGTATCACAGACCGTCCAGTTTCCCAAATAAGGTCACATGAGGGAACGTCGGACTACTTTCTTTGCCGTTGCTATGAGCGTTGCTATGTATGTTGCAAAACTTGTTGGCATCCTGTACATACGTTATCGTCGTGGTGGAAGCCGACCATATTCAACAATGGGTTCAGGAAATTCCACCTAAAATCTTAATCAATATTCTATTTGGCGATTGTGGCGAAATTACATCAAATATTGGTAAGGAAGCTTTGGATTCGACCAACGCATGAAGTAAAAAATAGTGAAGCCGACGATAGACGCTCCACTCCGTACGATTATGAACAGCTGCACGCTAACCGTATCAAACGCCTACAGCAAGAGGAGGTGTATGTTTGTCATTAGAATCGGACGACAGTTAGCGACTGAAGTATGTGAGTTTTGACGAGTTTAGTGATAGTCCGTGCGTTTGGTATTTCTGAGCAGTAGCCTGGTCCATCAGTAGTCGGACCTTTGGCCCAATAAAATTAGCTACTGTCATTGGGTGATTTCCATGCCTTAAATTCCATCGTCAATAATTTCCTTCATGCCGAGTCGACAGACAAAAAAATCGATAGACAGTCAGACAGACAGACAGACACAGAGACAGACAGACAGACAGACAGACATGGACACAGACAGACAGGCAGTCAGTCAGTAAGTCAGTCAGTCAGTCAGTCAGAGAGAGGGACAGAGACAGACTGAAGAGGACATTGATAGACAAAGAATGGTAGATAAAGAATGGCTATGCTAAAAATTTACTTTACTTTTTAAATGTCTTCCTTGTTGAACGG
>NC_135567.1:16507805-16512805 GCF_964340395.1 Glandiceps talaboti | reverse complement strand
ACATTCATACAGACAGACAGACAGACAGACAGACAGACAGACAAACAGACAGACAGACAGACATACAGAAAGGCAGTAGAGATTTTACCATGAGAGACTGGTTGGTGATAAGAATGAAACATAAATGTATGTATGTATGTATGTATGTATGTATGTATGTATGTATGTATGTATGTATGTATGTATGTATGTATGTACGAGCATTAATCCGTATACACTTTATAATGGTGTCGTCGTTTGTGTATCGTCTGAGTTCGTCAGTGGTGCTCGACAGCAAACACAATTATTAGATTTGTCAACAAGTTTATCAAGTGTACAGTCTAAGGTGATTCCCAATATTTGTGTCCATGCTAACAAAGTCCGCTCGTCTTAACAATACAATTAGACAACCGTTATCAACCGTACATGCGATATACACGTGTGGAAGCTCAAAGTATACCAGTGGTGTTCCAATATATGTGTCACTCGGGGGGAACTCCCCTAATTTGACTATGCGTATTTGTTCCGTCTTTTGGGGTTGTTGTGCTTTTTCTCCACATTTGGTCTACAATGGCGAATGTTTTTTTTTGAGCTGAAGAATCTAAAGCGAGGTCGACTTTGCATTAATTTTCATTTTCATTTTTTTTCTAAACTGTAGCCTGTTGAACTTGACCAAATAATAACTATTCTATTAATTGCCCCAAAATGTTGACTTGGCCTCCTGACGTAAGTACATTGTTCTACAAAATGTTTGTGACAGCACGAGCCGCCACCTCGTAAACTTTGTTAAGTAGTTTAGTAATCATATTAATTGCTATTTACTGTTTGTTAGACCCAAATTGTGTTATTGGGACAGCTAGTACTTTTACTTTCTAGAGCTGGGTCATTTTCACTATTTCTGGACCAATCCGGAAGTCACCTCCGGACAGTTAGTAACATTGTAGCCAGTTTGGGCGGGAAATATCCAGGTTTACATGTGCTTTGTAGTTTTTACAGAGGGTTGAGCGTGAACCGTCGAGTAGTACGTGCGGACCGGTGTGTTGGAAGGTCCGGCTAGTTGAAGTATGCAGACCGTACTAGTATGTAAGGTCTGGTATTGCAAACCTGTGAACTGTAGTGCGCTGATGACGGAGAATAAAGTACGGCTGATGTGTTGAATTGTAGGCGATTAGTTATCGTTTTATTCGCATCCCGTGGGACGTTAACCCAATGGCGAGGACGCGCTCCAATATAACTCAGCAGCGGGAACCCAAGGTAAATTTGCACAGCTCTGTCTATGGCCGATGGTCTGATCAGCTGGGGAATAGACAGGCGATTGTGACATGTTGTTATTTTTATCAACAGTACAGGTCTGAAATGTGGTATTGGTTTTTGGTCAAAATTGGTCTAAAATTATGCCTTGGGTTTACAGCACTCTCCAAACACCCCTAAAATAGCTGTCCACTGGTACACCCCGGGACACACACCCCTAACACAGCTGTCCACTGGTACCCCCTCACCCCTCGGACCACACACCCCTAAAGGAGATGGCAACTAGTACTGTTCATGTATATCTTACTGTACACATAAATATTAGAATTACTAGAAGTTTCGTTTGTTCCGATTGTTTTGTCTTCAGCTAGTTCTCAAATATTATTTTTTACTAATTACCAGACTGGTACATTGCGTTCAAGAACAAAAAGTCATTTTAATCACTGCATATTTTGTGTTTTCCAGCGAAATTTAGCAAGAATAATTCTATAGCGATCATTTATAGGATAACACCTAAGCATTATCCCCTAATGCGCGGCAAGATGAGATCTGTTTAAAATACATTCACGCAAAATAACAAACTTTGTATCAGCTATATACACGAAGGCGTTAAAGTCCAATCGGAATTTCGAGTACAGTCTCTAGGTAAGCCATTTTAAGCCGTTTTCTGATATAAAATCAATTGTACGCCGATTTTAAACAGATTTTCATGTTGTCATCATTATAATTGAAGTATTTGAGGTAAATTTTTAATCGTGTGTACTCAGCAAGTTATTGTTATTATATGATGTGCATTGACGGGTTCTAATAAACGATCTACTAAAACAGATTGGCTGTATGACCATCTATCTCTCTCGCCATTCATCCCAGACTCTGTCTCTCCACATTCCCGTGTCTCTGTCGCTCACTGTCACTGTTCTCTCTGTCTCTCTCCATCTCTCCATCACTCATCCTTATACATACATACATACATACATACATACATACATACATGCATACATACATACAGACAGACAGACAGACAGACAGACAGACGGACAGACAGGTAGACAGGTAGACAGACAGGCAGAGAGAGAGAGAGACATACATACATACATACATACATGCATGCATGCATGCATGCATACATACATACATACATACATACATACATACATACATACATACATACATACATACATACATACATACAGACAAACAGAGAGACGGAGATATAGAGTGACAGGCAGACAGGAAAGCAGACATACATACATACATACATACATACATACATACATACATATACATACATACATACATACATACATACATACATACATACATACATACATACATAATACATAATGCATACATACATACATACATACATACATACATACATACATACATACATACATACATAGACACACATATAGACAGACAGACAGACAGACATACTGACAGACAGACTGACAGACAGACAGGTACAGAGGCAAAGATATAGAGTGAGACAGGGTTAGGGTCAGTTGGTGTGTGATCCGGAGAGATAGATAGACACACAGCGAGCCTACTTTAGTTTTAGGATTATTTAGAGCAGGTTAATGATGCTGTCATAATAACACGAACCTGCTGAAGTTTAAATGATAAGAATATTGAACTTTGGTTAAAATCTGTGCGTAATTGCACCGGGTGTTCAAAGTGGAGATGTGTAACACAGTTACCCTATCTATGTACAGACATGTACCCTAAATATGTGTTTACACAGCACAGTTGCCATTGGTTAAAATACACAAATATGAGGGAACTAGGTTGGTACGATGACCCTAGCACACTGTAAGCATTTTTAAATGACCGTAATCACGATAGTGCTAGTAAGTTGAATATGTCCAAGATAACATAGTCCATTCATCAATAAATGTATATTATGGCAAACATTGATTTAGAATTTCACGACAGAGTGTAATATGAACATCATACTTACTCTAGCATGACTCATTTATTTAATTTCTCTCAAGAATGTAAATTTTAGAAATTTCAATACTATTATGTTATCAAATCTGTTGACATAGAGAGTACGTAAAATGAATTTTAAAGAATTTAATGCAATACAACTATACCACTGATTATCCAGCTAGGAAGGACGGGAGGGAGACTTGGAGAGACAAAGTGATTGAAAGTCAGAGACAATTAGAAATGAGATAATACAAAGAAAGACAAATGTCAGTCAGACTGTCTGAGAGATAGGCAGACATACATACATACATACATACATACATACATACATACATACATACATACATACAGACAGACAGACAGACAGACAGACAGACAGACAGACAGACAGACAGACAGACAGACAGACAGACAGACAGACAAATTAAATATACAAAACAACGTAAGATCGAGACAGACATACAGCAGGATAGGCATTTAGGTAAGTATTACTAGAAGGACAGATGGACGGGAGGTCAGATTTGTAGGTAGACAGGCAGATAGCCAGATAAATAGACATATTGGATAGACAAAGCCATGTAAGATCGAAACAGGCAGACAACTAGAGTGACAGGTAGGTATGTAGACGGACGGCCTTTCTGAAATACATACATACATACATACATACATACATACATACACCCACACACATCCATCCATCCACCCATCCATCCATCCATCCATACATACATACATACATACATACATACATACATACATACATACATACATACATACATAGTTTTACATACATACATACATAGAGCTATGCTGACAGATAGACAGTGTCTATCTATGTCTTTTGTGTATCGACCTAGTTCCTGAATGTTACTCAGCTTCAAACACAATCATTGGATTTGTCAACAAGTTTATCAAGTGTATAGTCTCATGGGATTCCCATTTGTTTTAAGTCCATGCAAACAAAGTCCGCTCATCTTAATAATAAAATTAGATAACGGTTATCAAACGTACATGAGATAAACATGAGTTTATACTCAAAGTACACCAGTGACGTCACTAGATATTTGGCAACTTCTCCTATTTGACTTCGGGATTTGACAGCAATACGTGTGTGCCACCCATTGGTGTGCTTTTTCCAGCCATTTGTTCTACGATGGGGTAAGTTTATGCAAGCTGAAGAGTCTCAAACGGGCTACACTTTGAATTATTGTGACGGGCCGACAACCAGTAGGGAAAGAACCAGATAGAGAATGAGAGTAGGGAAGGGAGAGACATTGAAATGTAGAGATACATATACTGAGAGAGACAGTCAGACAAACAAACATACATATATACAGACAGACAGACAGACAGACAGACAGACAGACAGACAGACAGACAGACAGACGGACAGACAGACACAGACAGACAGACGGGAGACAGACAGACAGACAGACAGACAGACGGGAGACAGACAGACAGACAGACGGACGGACAGACAGACAGACAGACAGACAGACAGACGGGAGACAGACAGACAGACAGACGGGAGACAGACAGACAGACAGACAGACAGACAGACAGACAGACAGACAGACAGACAGACAGACAGACAAACAAACAAACAAACAGAAAGAGAGATACATTACAGAGTTAACGGGATAGTGTGAGATAGAGTTAGGGACAGATGATGAGGGATACAGAGAGGCTCAACCTGCTCCAATGATCATTAATTTTCATCAGATTTTGGTTTAACTTTCCAAATGTTTTTTTTTTTTTTTTTTTTTTAAATACAATATCAGTATTACAGTATTAAAATTCTCTAAACGTTTCAAAAATGCTTTATTATGTTAATAAAA
>NC_135567.1:16407805-16502805 GCF_964340395.1 Glandiceps talaboti | reverse complement strand
TGTTGTGTGATGATGCCCGAAAAGGCATTATAACTAATGACTAATGATATCATGTGCACATGTATACATGTTTTAACAGCAGACGAAATTGGTGTCACTTTGGGCTGGTGGAATAGACTCTAACTAGAAATGCCACGGCTTTTACAATTTTGCGACAAACTTCAAAACAAAGTTAAGCTTTGCCAAGTGAAGAAACACAAGAAGTGTAATCCATAAGATGAAAATCCATTGTTTTAAACATCAGCACTATTGCCCACTGGATTTATGTCGACCGTTGCACATCCATGCATTCTAATGTTTCTATTTTTACGCGCTAGAGATGTCAAACTAACTACAGTTAGTCACACAAACATATTTCTTGCAGAAATTTGAATTATGCAATTTCAGATTATCTGTTGGGAACCTGTGCTCCTACAAATAATGCATGCCATGTCTATATTCGATGCCTAACTGCAAGTACAATTTGGAAATGCACCTTGAAAGGGAAACTTTTCTATCAATGATGATGAATGATGGTGAATGAAGAGTAGCTATGTGAATGATTGGACGAATGATGAGTTGATGGTGTAATAAAATTAAGGACACATATGCTCGGGAAATATCACAATTTAATGCCTGCCCTCCGGCCGGTACTCTTTGCCAAACTTTTGGTAATGCCTTCGTCTTCGACTTGGACATCATCAAAATCTTGGTATAGAGTACCAACCCCTTTGCAGGCACTAAATTGTGATATTGCCCTCGCTGTCATATGTTATTATTTAAATGAAAGTAACACATAATGACTGTTTCATTTGTATTCATATGCAGATTTTTTTGGTGTTGAGGGCGCTGGATTCAATTTTCTTTACTAAATGGATACAGATTCATGATAAGGTGTGTTCACACAATGCAATGTTTGTTTAAACAAGGCACTGAGTATTATAAAACTATTTTACTATATCACCTCAATAAATACCCTGATAAGAACAGTGATGGTATTTCAAGCTGTGTTCTAACCCTCGATATATACCATGCAACACAGCTATCCGAACGAGTTTTATGTGTCTAGTTAAGTTGTACATGTACACTAAATAGTACAACTGTGCATTTTATCCAAACAAATTTGTCGTCAACCGGTAACCTTGTCAATACACTTAATTCGTTTTGTAAATGTTACTTCTAAATACGGACGTCGCTCATAATTGCTAAGTATGCACACATAAGATTTTAATTGTATTTTTAATGATAACGATAACAGGATTTAATGTAATATTAAATCGTATCGGCGATCTATCAATTCTCCAGTAATCTGTAACTAAATTTAACAAACGGAAAGAGATAAGTCCTGAAGATAAATTACCTTTAATCTGTACACGTCATATTGTTACCATATACTTTGCCCCAATTAATGTACATACAGTAAATCATGATATTCCTGTCGATCAGACGTTCGTATTTGTGATACAATTAATCTAGTTGGGTTTACTATGACATGACCTCTTCCATTGGTTACCAACAAAACTATTCATCTCGAGTTTACACGTATACAACACTACACAACACTGCAGTACTACTACATAAGGTGGTGTAAACACTTTCTAACACGGATTAACACAACTCAAGAAACTTTAGTAATCAAGAATGGCTGAACATCTTTTCAATCGTCTACCATAATTCGGTCTACAACTATTAATGTTATATTATACTCAGTCCCATTAGTTTTAAATTGCAGTGACCTTTTTAAGTTGACATTTACTTCGACGAAGAAACAGTCAACTCCTGTTTTTTACACATGCTCAAACTAGTTTTACATAGGTCGTTCGTCAAGCAATAAATGAAAAGAAATCGCAATATTTCAACGTTTTGTTTACATTTTTATCCTTGTGACAAGATGACTAGATATCATTTTTAAATGATAATGTTACCGATTTCATATCTGATTAGGGAATAAAATAGCTGAGTGTCTGTCTGTATGTCTATCTGTCTGTCTGTCTGTCTGTATTTCTGTCTGTCTGTCTGTCTGTCTGTATTTCTGTCTGTCTGTCTGTCTGTCTGTCTGTCTGTCTGTCTGTCTGTGTGTCTGTCTGTATGTTTGTTTGTTTGTCTGTCTGCCTATCTATCTGTCTGTCTCTGTCCATCTGCCAATCCCTCTGTCCATCTGCCACACACCCACCCGCCCGTCCGTTCGCCTGTCTTTCTGTAAGCCTGTCTGTCTGTCTGTCTGTCTGTCTGTCTGTCTGTCTGACTGTCTGTCTGTCTGTCTGTCTGTCTGTCTCTCTGTTTGTCTGTCTCCCTGTATCTCTGCTTGTTTGCCTATCTCTCTGAAGATCAATAATTCTGACGATATCAAGGCGTTTAATTCTAATTAATTCTGGACAGGCCCACTCGCAGGTTGACAAAACCACAATTTATCAGTGAATGGTCTGTTAACATGTCTACAAATTGACTGGGTCCAATAAACACTTTATTTACAACACTGTTTTTTTTAGTCTGAAAGCAATAAATGTCCTAATAAAAGTACACTGGTATTTCAAGTGTCCTTGTACCATACTATAGATGCTGTCCAACACAAATATTTTAAGGAGTTTTACTTTAACCATTTCTTAACGTGTACACAGCCATGGCCCGTGTGTATCTGTTTAGTTTAAATAAATCGAACATTGTTTTAAAAAGCCTAAACGTGAAGTATTGTAACACACCCAGTTCCTTTTCTATGATGTGATTTGTCATTTATTTGGTCACGTCGTGTGTATAATTTTCACATTGTTCAACGCAAATGACGTCGTTTACAGGTTAAAATGTTTTGTGGTGATGCCCGAAAAGGCATTATAACTGATGACTAATGACATCGTGTACACATGCGTACATGTTTCCACAGCAGACGAAATTGGTGCCATTTTGTACTGGTGGAATATACTCTAACTAGAAATACCACTGCTTTTACAATTTTGCGAAAGACTTCAAAAAAAACTTAAGCTTTGCCAAGTGAAGAAACACAAGAAGTGTAATCCAAAAGATGAAAATCCGTTGTTTTAAACATCAGCACTATTGCCCACTGGATTTATGTCGACCGTTGCACATCCAATCTAATGGTTTCTAGTTTTACGCGCTCGAGATGTCAAACTAACTATAGTTAGTCACACAAACATATTTTTTGCAGAAATTTGAATAAATGCAATGTGGGAACCCGTGCGCCTACAAATAATGCATGCCATGACAATATTCGATGCTTAACTGCAAGTACAATTTGGAAATGCACCTTGAAAGGGAAACTTTTCTATCGATGATTAATAATGATGAATGAAGAGTAGCTATATGAATGATTGGACAAATGATGAGTTGGTGATGTAATGAAATTAAGAAGACATACGCTCGGAAAATATCACAATTTAATGCCTGCCCCCAGGCTGGAACTATTTACCACACGTTTAATGATGCCATGGCCTTCGGCTTGGACATCATCACAATCTTGGTAAAGAGTGCCAACCCTTGTGTTGGTACTAAATTGTGATATTGCCCTCGGTGGCATATGTCAATATTTAAATGAAAGTAACACATAATGACAGTTTCATTTGTATTCATCTGCTCATTCTTCTGTTGAGGGCGCCAGTTCAATTTTCTTTACTGAATGGATACAAATTCCTGATAAGGTAAGTTAACACAATGCAATGTTTGATTAAAAAAGGCACTGAGTACCATAAAACCATTTTACTATACCTCCTCAATAAATACCCTGATAAGAACAGTGATGGTATTTCAAGCTATGTTCTAACCCTCGAGATATACCATGCAACACAGCTATCCGAACGAGTTTTATGTGTCTAGTTAAGTTGTACTAAATAGTACAACAGTTACTGTACATTTTACCCAAACAAATTTGTCGTCAACCGGTAACCTTGTAAATACACTTAATTTGTTTTGTAAATGTTACTTCTAAATACGGACGTTGCTCATAATTGCTAAGTATGCACACATAAGATTTTACTTGTATTTTTAATGATAACGATAACAGGATTTAATGTAATATTAAATTGTATTGGCGATCTATCAATTCTCCAGTAATGTGTAACTAAATTTAACAAACGGAAAGAGATAAGCCCTGAAGATAAAATACCTTTAACCTGTACACGTCATATTGTTACCATATACTTTGCCCCAATTAATGTACATACAGTAAATCATGATATTCCTGTCGATCAGACGTTCGTATTTGTGATACAATTAATCTAGTTGGGTTTACTATGACATGACCTCTTCCATTGGTTACCAACAAAACTATTCACCTCGAGTTTACACGTATACAACACTACACAACACTGCAGTACTACTACATAAGGTGGTGTAAACACTTTCTAACACGGATTAACACAACTCAAGAAACTTTAGTAATCAAGAATGGCTGAACATCTTTTCAATCGTCTACCATAATTCGGTCTACAACTATTAATGTTATATTATACTCAGTCCCATTAGTTTTAAATTGCAGTGACCTTTTTAAGTTGACATTTACTTCGACGAAGAAACAGTCAACTCCTGTTTTTTACACATGCTCAAACTAGTTTTACATAGGTCGTTCGTCAAGCAATAAATGAAAAGAAATCGCAATATTTCAACGTTTTGTTTACATTTTTATCCTTGTGACAAGATGACTAGATATCATTTTTAAATGATAATGTTACCGATTTCATATCTGATTAGGGAATAAAATAGCTGAGTGTCTGTCTGTATGTCTATCTGTCTGTCTGTCTGTCTGTATTTCTGTCTGTCTGTCTGTCTGTCTGTCTGTCTGTCTGTCTGTCTGTATGTTTGTTTGTTTGTTTGTCTGTCTGCCTATCTATCTGTCTGTCTCTGTCCATCTGCCAATCCCTCTGTCCATCTGCCACACACCCACCCGCCCGTCCGTTCGCCTGTCTTTCTGTAAGCCTGTCTGTCTGTCTGTCTGTCTGTCTGTCTGTCTGTCTGACTGTCTGTCTGTCTGTCTGTCTGTCTGTCTCTCTGTTTGTCTGTCTCCCTGTATCTCTGCTTGTTTGCCTATCTCTCTGAAGATCAATAATTCTGACGATATCAAGGCGTTTAATTCTAATTAATTCTGGAGAGGCCCACTCGCTGGTTGAAAAAAAACACAATTGATCAGTAAAAGGTCTGTTAACATGTCTACAAATTGACTGGGTCCAATAAACACTTTATTTACAACACTGTTTTTTTTTAGTCTGAAAGCAATAAATGTCCTAATAAAAGTACACTGGTATTTCAAGTGTCTTTGTACCATACTATAGATGCTGTCCAACACAAATATTTTAAGGAGTTTTACTTTAACCATTTCTTAACGTGTACACAGCCATGGCCCGTGTGTGTCAGTTTGCTTTAAAGAAACCGAACATTGTTTTAAAAAGCCTAAACATGAAGTAATATAACACACCTAGTCCATTTCATATGTTTTGATTTGTCAACATATGGTCACGTGGTATGTATAATTTTCACATTGTTAAACGCAAATTACGTCGTTTACCGGTTAAAATGTATCTCAATGATGCCTGAACAGGGACAACTGATGACTAATGACATCATGTGCACATGCGTACATGTGTTGACAGCAGACGAAATTGGTGTCATTTTGTGCTGGTGGAATAGACTCTAACTAGAAATACCACGGCTTTTACAATTTTGCGACAAACTTCAAAACAAAGTTAAGCTTTGCCAAGTGAAGGAACACAAGAAGTGTAATCGAAAAGATGAAAATCCATTTTTTTAAACATCAGCACTATTGCCCACTGGGTTTATTTCGACCGTTGCACATCCACTCTAATGTTTTCTAGTTTTTTTCGCGCTCGAGATGTCAAACTTACTAGAGTTAGTCACACAAACTTATTTCTTGCAGAAATTTGAATAAATACAATTTCAGATTAGATGTGGGGCACTCGAGCTCCTACAAATCATGCATGTCATGTCCATATTCGATGCTTAACTGCAAGTACAATTTAGAAATGTACCTTGAAAGGGAAACTTTTTCTATCGATGACGAATGGTGATGAATGAAGAGTAGCTATGTGAATGATTGGACGAATGATGAGTGGATGGTGTAATAGAATTACTAACACATGCACTCGGGATATATCACAACGTAATGCCTGCTCTCCGGCCGGATCTCTTTACCAAATTTTTGGTGATGCCCTTGTCTTTGGCTTGGACATCATCGAAATCTAGGTAAAGAGTGCCAACCCCTTTGCAGGCACTTAATTGTGATATTGACCTCGATGGCATGTGTTATTGGTTAAGTGAAAGTAACACATAATGACAGTTTCAATTGTATTCACATGCTGATTTTTCTGTTGAGGGCGCTGGACTCAATTTTCTTTACTGAATGGATATTGATTCCTGATAAGGTAAGTTAACACAATGCAATGTTTGTTTAAACAAGGCACTGAGTATTATAAAACCATTTTACTATACGACCTCAATAAATACCCTGATAAGAACAGTGGTGGTATTTCAAGCTGTGTTCTAACCCTCGAGATATACCATGCAACACAGCTATCCCAACGAGTTTTATGTGTCTAGTTAAGTTGTACATATTAAACACTAAATAGTACAACTGTACATTTCATCCAAACAAATTTGTAGTCAACCGGTAACCTTGTCAATACACTTAATTCGTTTTGTAAATGTTACTTCTAAATACGGACGTCGCTCATAATTGCTAAGTATGCACACATAAGATTTTAATTGTATTTTTAATGATAACGATAACAGGATTTAATGTAATATTAAATCGTATCGGCGATCTATCAATTCTCCAGTAATGTGTAACTAAATTTAACAAACGGAAAGAGATAAGTCCTGAAGATAAAATACCTTTAATCTGTACACGTCATATTGTTACCATATACTTTGCCCCAAATAATGTACATACAGTAAATCATGATATTCCTGTCGATCAGACGTTAGTATTTGTGATACAATTAATCTAGTTGGGTTTACTATGACATGACCTCTTAAATTTGGTTACCAACAAAACTATTCAACTCGAGTTTACACGTATACAACACTACACAACACTGCAGTACTACTACATAAGGTGGTGTAAACACTTTTTAACACGGATTAACACAACTCAAGAAACTTAGTAATCAATAATGGCTGAACATCTTTTCAATCGTCTACCATAATTCGGTCTACAACTATTAATATTATATTATACTGCAGTGACCTTTTTAAGTTGACATTTACTTCGACGAAGAAACAGTCAACTCCTGTTTTTTTTACACATGCTCAAACTAGTTATACATAGGCCGTTCATCAAGCAATACATGAAAAAATCGCAATATTTCATAGTTTTGTTAACATTTTTATCCTTGTGACAGGATGACTAGATATCATTTTTAATTGATAATGTCACCGATTTCATATCTGATTAGGGAATGAGTCACGATAAAAAAATACCTGTCATGTAAATATTATATATGGGGGAGGGGGTCGTCAAGTTTTAGAATTAAGTGATTGCCCGATTTAAGGATTTAAAAATCCACCATAACCCCACCCCCACCCTGGAGAAACTAACAGGTTCCTAAATGGATTTGGCCGAGATACCAAGTTGCCCGTAAACTTTGATTGAACGCAAAAAACGTATATACAGACCACCATACAAATAAAGTATATACAAACAAACATATCTTTCTGTCTTAGACCGATGTCTCAGGTTCGACGTACGGATGGGGATTGGAGGGGGTGGGAGTGGGGGTGGTGGTGGACCAACAAATCATTGGAACATAATTTATATTCTACATTATCTGATACTGTAAATAATTATGTAATCAATCGCAATAGTGCTAAACATAACTGTTACATTGACCTTTACTTGCACACTACAGAGCTTGACAGAACTGGTAACGCTCATGACTGTAGCAGATACAAGAGATGACGATGATACTCGCAACGCTCATGTCCAGTACTAGGGTAGTATGACTTGCCGGCCAACCGAAAAGCAAGGTGGTTGCCGCGCCGTTCCGAGGCTGTGTACATCAGTCAACACAACTCAATGCATTGGCGAATGTAACTTTGAGTGTATTACACATAACATTGTCATTTTTTATTATTTATTTTGACCACAACACTTGGCAAGAGCGAAACATACATGTGTACTAGTAAAATTGACTTTTCCACGGAGTGTGCATTGAGCCAACGCTTAAAGCTAGGTCACACGGAGGTCCAGAGTACTACGAACAGTACCACAGGCACTTGAATCAATCTGTATGATTTGGGCGAAAAATGTATAATGATATTTACTATACATTTTAGCTAGCTCACGGGGTTGTAATAAAGATAGCTTTACGAGGAGCCTCGTGTTCGGACGAAACTGCATGATATATGGCCAAATCGGCCTTGTCGACATTAAATACCCTAATCTCTAGTTTTTCGAGAAAATGGGAAATCATGGCTGACAAGTCGCAGGTGGCAGTTTTGCAACAAGCAGGCGGCAGTTTTGCAGTTTTTGTAGTTTTGGTCGCAGGTCGCTGTCCTCACCAGTCTTCCATATATGTTTACATCACAAATCACGTCCAAACGCATCATTTACGACTGTAGTTCTACCGCAGAACCAAGACATAGTAGTTATATTTTGACAAGAAGTATACATTTTATGCTCCCATTTATATTTATTGGTCCAGTGTCAAAAATTGGCATGACACATGCTATGGTTCATAGTATATTATGTAAGTTATGTTTAACAAATGTTGACACAAGCTGGCGTGTCATAGGTCCGGCAGTTATTATTGTGAAGATACATTGTTTACCTTCATGCGAAGTAATATGTACTCATGATATAATTGTAATGAGGGTTGACAGCAATTTTCATTAGGCCGACGGACTAGCATGATTTGGGGAATTGCACTATATACCACATTGCACTATTTATCATTAACTTGCCCCCCCCCCCCATCAAGTTGGATATATCACTTTTACGAGTAAACCCCCCCCCCCCTCTTCCCATCAATTCCCTCGACTTCTCTCCCCGCCCATTTATATAACTGTGCATTAGATCACCGAGGAATAGGGCCTATGGTAGAGCTTTGGGTTGCTCACTGTACCTTGAATAACACCACCAACGGCGGATTGAAAAAACAACAGAAAAACGTACATGGTATTAAACATATTGATCTGTTGGGGGCGCTATTGATAAAACGCACCGCTAGTAGTTCAGTCGGTCATCAGTCGCCTCGCCACTTTGCAAGAAATGCATTAGTGTGCGCACTTTATGGGGAGATATTTACTCATGGCTGCAAAATAAATATTGCTCTCACTTACAAAACCTTATCCCATGCAAGGATTTCCATTTGTGGTGGCTACACACACATACACACAGACAGACAGACAGACATACATACATACATACATACATACATACATACATACATACATGCATGCCACCCTCCTTTATTTAGCTGTAAACACACCACCAAGAAATCGGAGGAATGATGGTTCTCTTGGCCGGGTTCTCACGTCACACTGTACGTTGAATAACGCCCCCAACGGTGGAGTGAAATATAACAAACCAGAAAAAACGTACACATCGAATAAATATAATCCCGAGGTTTCAGTTGTCAAAATAAACGTATTGATCTGTTGGGGGCGCTATTGATAAAACGCACCGCTAATAGTTCAGTCGGTCATCAGTCACCGCGCCACTTTGCAAGAAATGCATTAGCGTGCGCACTTTATGGGGAGATATTTTCTCATGGCTGCAAAATAAATATTGCTCTCACTTGCAAAACCTTATCCCATGCAAGGATTTCCCGCAAAAATGACGTCACGACTAAACATTAGGTTGCCCTGTACAGTAGTCAGCTGATCCGCCCACATAGTAGAGATGTTTCTATTGGTTAGGTCGCACAACTGATTACTAAGCAAAGTTTCAGTTGCTCTTCCGTATTTTGTTAAAAACACTCTTATGTAGTACAACTCTAAATCAAAATGTCCTTAAATCACTTCTCTGTTTTTTTTTGCATGTATTCAAGTTCACAAAAAATGCGAATCGCCCAAAAGGTATTGAAGGGAACATCACTCCTGGAATAAATATAAATTTTGGGGTCTTAGCAAATATGAATATGCATTAGATGAACAATGAATATTCTCATGCTATATCGTTTATCTAGTATTTATCTTGTTTTGAATTTGTTTATATAGGAATGTAACTAGGTCTTTCTGTATGTCATTATGTATTTGTTTTTAGTTGTATGCCAAGTAATTAGTATATATATCTTAGTTGCCATGACGATGGACTAGTCTAAGTTTAATTTCAAGTAAACTATTTCCATGATCCTCATCAGAGTTGATTGTTGTTAATTTTTGTATCCTAATTATTCTGATGAATGTAAATTAAATTATATTTAAAAATAAATTCAATTTAATTTATGTGTATTAGTGTGTGTATACACATATGTAAATTATTAAATAAATCATATATTAAAAAGCCTGTGGGATATAATTAGAAGGTTTATAGAAGATGGTATAAAAATATACTATTTAAAGATATTCCTGTCACTTGGATAAATAAGTTGTGTATGTTTTATTAGTGAAATAAAGTAAACAATGGAATGTAAGCACTGTACTTATACAGTCCGTTTCCTGTTAGTGCTCAGTGGCTCTGTTTGATACAAATACACAGAACCCAATAAGAAACTGCATATGCTATAACTCTTAAAGATAATGAGATTAACATTGTGTTGAAATGAAATGACATATTAACAGACCACTATGAAGACAATACATACAGACATTAGTGCCCGTGTGTCTGCGTCTAGTTGTAATATTTCATTCAGACAAAATGAAGCAAGATATTGTACCCTTGTTATCTCAACCTTAAGCCAGGCGCACACTAGAGCAATCAGCAGAGCAAAGTTTCACTGGTGGCAATCTGCTCACGCCACTTCCTCTCATGTACGGGCAAATTTTCATTAGATTTTGGTCATTCGTGGCCGTGAGCCAAATATCTAGCATGTTTGATAATTTTGGCCACAAGTGGATGTTTTCTCTCCAAGAGTGATTGGTCGATATTTATTATATTTAAAATTATTTACCAAGTTTACTATACCAAATAAAACAATATCCGTGAAATAATTCGACAAACAAGCCAAGTTGGCGTGTTCGAACAGAAAATATGAATGTTTTAATATTCTGTTCGGCCTAGTTACGACAGTTAAGTGTTTATATTCTTAGTCCTGTAGTTCTCGAAATGGGTCAAAACATTCCAAGTCGCCTTTACGCCGCTTTTCATAAAAGTACTTCAGGATGTATAATCATATTGTTCCTCAATATTCTTCATTCAGCCCGAAAATACTCGTGACCCAGACGTTTGTCATTGCACTGACTACTCGTAGTGACAAAGCCCCTTAGGTCATGAATGGCATCCTTAGCTAATAGCGAAGATAAAGAGTTGGGAATATTATATGTTTCCAAACAACGCATACTAAATGTAAAATGATGTACACAGAGCTATTGTTGTCTTTGTTACAAAAACACACACCATAGGCCTGAGAAAGTTTGTCAGTAACTCATGACAATACTTTCAACTGGCGATTTCCGTTAACAGTGATGACTATCTTGCAGGGATCGTTGCTCATTATTGCTATCAGTTCAGGACTCCTTAAGCCTAAGGAAGCCAATGGTATGTATCCAACACACCTAGTCTTACAGTTTATTTTATGTATAACATCTTTATCCCGATCACAGACATAAGCGATGTCGTCTTCATCTATACAAACTCCACATGGAGATATCATTTTAAGTGAACAGTAGCGATAACTGGAAATGAACCCCCTATGAAACATTTCAGTAGTTTTGCCATCGGAGACAATTCGAAGCTGCTGATCATGAGGTTTGACTGAGACGAAGTGGGGATAGGTAAGGTTGCACGTCAGACTAGTGTATTTCTTTCCAGTGTTTTTCCGTCCAATTGAAAACACGGCTACCTTCTTTTCCCTTGAACAGTCTGTGACGTAAGCATACGTTTTATCAACTGCAATGCCCCTTATTAACTTCAACTTATCCTTTCCAAAAGTGATAACTTCTTCACCACTGTCGTTGTACTCGGCAACGAAGGAATTTCTCTTTGAAGGCTTGATATCCAAAGCGTTCGAGTTATCGATTGCAACAAAATATCTGTTCGGATCGGCGACAGCAATACCACGAACTTCGTAAGATTCTTTCATATTAGAAAAAGGTATTTCTTTATCTTTCTGCCCGTGCTGATCAATGATACAGATTTTAGTCTTTGTTGCTATGACGATACATCCACTTTTGTCAACAGTTAGCCCTCTGATGACGTCACCGTCAAGCTCATTTTCAAGGTCAATATCAGTCACGCTCCATGGTAACACTTCAAATTCAAATGGCGATCCCATAATATGGTGGTCTCGTAAGGTCACTGATACCTCGTGTATCCCAGTGTCCTCACATGTTAAGCATGAAATGTAGCACCCGGGTGATAAGTAATGTTCAGATGTTATATTTGATGTGACCAGTCGTGAAGCTGTGTCTTTGGGTTTCACAGTTACCTTCAACTCATCAGGCTCACAGTTTCTCTCATCATTATTATAATTACACGTATGAATTCTAGTAAATAGCACATCACCTTGCTTCAGACACGTTGGAATATACTTCTTCTCAAGATAGGAGGAGTGTGGCAGGACTGAGAAGGTGATTGAACCAATATGTTCAGGAATATGTAGATGTAAAACACGTGGCTTAAACGTAGCCACCTTATCATAAACCTTTGTGAATTTTGTCGGTTTTGAAAGTGACATTGTAACACCATCATCCTGCTCAGAGGTTACAATAGCATATTTCATTATATCTGGGTTGTGGAGAGCGTTTTCAACTTTTTCAAGGCTTTTTGTTACACTTTTCTTGTTACTTGCTAATTCCTCTAATTCTTTATCCATTTCATTTTTCATTTCATCATAACGTGAAATAATCGTTTCCTCAAGTACCTCTCCCCGCTTCTTGAAAATATCTGCCAATAGTTCCATTTGCTCTTGCGTATTTTTCCTAATGCATTGTATTTCTGCTTTGTGATTCTTCTCGAAAAGAAGTGCATACTCATTGCCCTTATCTATGTGGTCATTGATCTCTTGTTTTTTTGTTTGTAATGCACTCCTGTACTTTTTTATTAACTGGGTTATTTCAGGCTTAGCATTTGTCAAGTTCAAATGCTCGTGATCTTTGTGTGTTATCACAGTACATCTTTTACATATGGTCACCTTGCATGTACGACAGTAGAGTTCTAGCATACTGTCTTGATGGATACTACACACGTACTCTAGGTTTGAGGCACTTTCAGAGTGTCCACTGGCAGTACTGTTTGATTCTTCAATGTTCATATCAGAGGTTGTGCTTTTGAAATTTTCTACCAACCAATCTACTTTTTTGTTAAGTTTCTCAACTCCAGCCCTGACTTCTTCGTCTGCTTTGGCCCAACACTCAATCTCATCATTGAACCGTTGTTCAAGTTCACTGTCCATACTATCTGTTTTCAGTAGTTCTATATCTTCCTTGTTACCCCCAAGTCGTTCTAATGCACTGGCGATCTCATTCCAAATTCGTTCAAAGTCGCCATCATCAATGCTAGTGGTGTGGCTATGGTACAGTATATTTCTGTAGTATTTAACTCGAACAATGTCAGCTTCTTTGCTGTGATCCCTGGTCGATGGTTTGTTGTCCCACCCTGTGTTAGGTTGACACAGGTTACATACATTCCTAAGCAATATCATCAACAGGGTGATATCAAAGTTTTCAGAACTCACAGACGTTGTTGATGACGGGTATAGGATATCCAACTGACCTTTGTTGATGACCTTCCGGGTTTTCAAATTCTTAAGAATCTGTTGAACACGAGGCGAGGATAGCTGATTTACCAAATCTTTTGGAGGGTGACAAGAGTTGAAAACACATCTCAAAGCTTTGGTGCCACCTTCAACCAGTAACCGACACAGGCGAGCGTGGTTAGTCTTCTCAGATGTTGTTTTGAGTTCCTTTGACATGTCAATGTTCGACGCCATCTTGTTCTTCGTTTGTCTCAACAAATTCCGTCTGGGAGGGACAACTTGCAGTTTTAAGTCTTCCTGTCACGCAATTTCTCCTTCGTGTCTGTTCTTGAAGACTACACAAATTCCATAACTTTGTAAAATGACATATATACAACTGGAATTGCTGATAATGTAACCAAGATCCAATGGCGGGATTATAACACGTCCGCCACACCTGTATGGATAATGAATAACCGGCTCTCTATTGTTATAATTTCAATATCCTTGCGGCGTAGCCTTTTCTTGCATATATCTATTGTGCCAATATAAAGCAATGGTTTCCTAAGCTACATAATTGGCACTCGGCCGGGCCAGTATACGTGAAAGGAAGTGTCTACTCAAAGAAAATAGTCAATTGGCAATGCATGCTTTTAATTATGCATTTTAATGTTGAGATTGTTTTGATTTTTTCTAGTCTAACCATTACAAGGAACAAAATTGAAATTGAAAATAAGAAAATGCCATTACAAAATCCGTTTTTAATAAAATCTCATGTAGAGACACGGCTCGATTTCTTCATTTACCGTTATTTCTTTGTCCACTGTCGTACGTTTTCTATATTGTTGTCGAAGTAGGAAAGGTGATCACTACTGAGCTACAAACCCCTACCTCAACAGGAAAACAAACAACGAACACAAAAATAACAAACAAAGAGACAGAGACAGACTGACGTAGGGATGGACAGACAGACAGACAGACAGACAGACAGACAGACAGACAGACAGACAGACAGACAGGCATGCATACATACATACTGTACATACATGTACATACATACATACATACATACATACATACATACATACATACATACATGCATACATACATTCATATGGTATATGGCCAAATGACAGACAGACAGACAGACAGACAGACTGACAGACAGGCAGACAGACAAACACACAAACAAAACACGATAATATTATACAATTACAAAGGAAATAAAGATAAGATAATTGAGCTGTATTATTATTACATAACATTTCAATCAGATTAAGTGATATACCGAACCATCTAGGTACATATATAGCTACGTGGGATAGTCAGTGGCCGATTGGTTAAACCACTTGCCTCTTACCACTGTGGTCGTGGTTTGAACCCTTTCAGGATTTGTTTAAATTCAACATGCTGTAAGAAGAGTGTCGTTCAGTTTGACTAGATCTACCGGAGAACGCAGGTTTTCCCTAGATACTTGGTTGTAAAAAGTTTGTTTTTGTACGTTGAATAGAAGATTTTGCACATTCAGTAATGTTTTGCAATTAAATTTACTGAGTTACAAACGCAAACTTGACCTTTGTTGTTCACATTGATTTAAGTAGAAAACCATGATGATATTGTTTTATGAATTAAAATTACAAACTAAATACTAATCCTCATTCGGCCACTTTAAGTAATTAGAAATATATTAAGCGTAACATGAACAGCAAATGTACCCAAAATATTGAGTGCCACCCTCCTTTATTTAGCTGTAAACACACCACCAAGAAATCGGAGGAATGATGGTTCTCACACTGTACGTTGAATAACGCCCCCAACGATGGAGTGAAATATAACAAACCAGAAAAAACGTACACATCGAATAAATATAATCCCGAGGTTTCAGTTGTCAAAATAAACGTATTGATCTGTTGGGGGCGCTATTGATAAAACGCACCGCTAATAGTTCAGTCGGTCATCAGTCACCGCGTCACTTTGCAAGAAATGCATTAGCGTGCGCACTTTATGGGGAGATATTTTCTCATGGCTGCAAAATAAATATTGCTCTCACTTGCAAAACCTTATCCCATGCAAGGATTTCCCGCAAAAATGACGTCACAGCTAAACATTAGGTTGCCCTGTACAGTAGTCAGCTGATCCGCCCACATAGTAGAGATGTTTCTATTGGTTAGGTCGCACAACCGATGACGAAGTAAAGTTTAAGTTTTTCTTCCGTATTTTGTTAAAAATACCTTTATTTAGTACAGCGCTAAATCAAAATGTACTCAAATTACTTCTCTCTTTTGTGCATGTATGCAAGTTCATGGAAACGGTAAATCGGCCTTGAAGAGACAATTAAAAATTAACCAATCAGCGACGAGTTAACATCCGGCATGTGAGTCTTCTCCTCCATGTTTTTATTTTCATCGCGAATTTTTTCCTATGTCGGGCATTTTAGATAATTTGTTGTACGGATCCAGCCGTCAAAATGATGAACGGTAGCGCCCGTAGTAAAAGTGAGGTAAGGATGTTTGTGTTTATAACCAAAATTGTCGTTTTTGATGTAAACTGGAGAAACTTTCCGTGGGTTTTGTCTCCGTGTCTGTGTCGCAACACAATAACATTTCTAGTAGTGTCGCCGAAAATAAAAATACGGGGGTTATATGCACAGCTGATCGAGGAGCGACTCGTCCACAGATAAAAATACATGCACATTTATTTCAAAAGTCACAGATTTCTGATCTTCTATGAATATCTAATATCAAATTTATCGAGCAAGGGTTGATTTTGGTAGCGGTTGTCCGACCTTGGTGTTCGATGTAATGTTATTTGTTTGGGTTTTAATGTGTACTGTACTGTACTGCTGATTGTGTTTTGTGTTAGCCGTGCTATAGTCACCCATTTCATTGTTCCATTGTTTCCATTCTTCCACACGTTAACGTGTCTCTCTCTCTTTGTAGATTTTAAGTTTTGGAGACGATGAAGCCCTTATTAATAAAAAACTGCCGAAGGAACTAACATTACGGTAAGAAACACACCGTCTTGAGGTGTCCGTCTTCGAACTAGTGTGCAGTTCAATTTTCAGGGACATTCAATTCAAGTTTTACGAACTGTCGCCATTTTGCCCCACGTCAGCTGTGAATATTTGCATTTCCTTTTTATCTCAACTTCAACCAAGCTTTCAATTGAAAATAGAAATTTTCCCCTCTAATGGAACTATTTTTCTTTGTTATAATGTTGCCGCAGGATATTTTCATATCTGGACGTGGTCAGTCTTTGCAGATGTGCACAAGTTTCAAAGGTACGTTTTTCTTCGTTTCCATGACAACATGCAGGTGATGGTAGTACTTCAGTTGTTGCCATGGAAACGACTATAAGATATTGAATTAAAAATTTGATATGAAATATTGTTTGGCACTGATATAATTACAATATTTTGTTATTGTCAATGATAATTATTTCACTAAACTTACCTGAAATGTGCACTCCAGTAAAACGTTTTCAAGGAATTCATTTTTTTTTTATACAAATAAAATTTAACTCTGCACATCACACTTTTTAATAAATTTGAAAGCGACACAGTGCAATGAAGTCTTTAAAAATAATAATCTCTGTGAGAGAAGTCTATTGTGATAGGGAAGGATCATCAACAAAAAAAATGTTGAGACTTGATTCCATTTACACATGAAATACTCTACTGTGTAAACTCAGTCTGTTGTTCTGGCATACATATTTCAAGTTATTTCATAAAGTATTAAATGATGGGGAAGAATCATCAACAAAAAAAATGTTGAGACTTGATTCCATTTACACATGAAATACTCTACTGTGTAAACTCAGTCTGTTGTTCTGGCATACATATTTCAAGTTATTTCATAAAGTATTAAATGATGGGGAAGAATCATCAACAAAAAAATGTTGAGACTTGATTCCATATACACATGAAATACTCTACTGTGTAAACTCAGTCTGTTGTTCTGGCATACATATTTCAAGTTATTTCATAAAGTATTAAATGATGGGGAAGAATCATGAACAAAAAAAATGTTGAGACTTGATTCCATTTACACATGAAATACTCTACTGTGTAAACTCAGTCTGTTGTTCTGGCGTACATATTTCAAGTTATTTCATAAAGTATTAAATGAATTTCATTGGAAATGTATTTCCTTTTTTTGAGAGATTTCTTTTTAATCAGGTTCTCCGTGGGTGTTTGTAGGGTTCAGATATTCCAGGGTATTGCTCTATTTATTGTGATTGGGCAGAATCGTCCACAGAATGAATGAAACTTAATTCCATGTATACTTAAACATGAGAACTGTAAACACAGCCTGTTGTTCTTACATACATACATATTTCACTTTGTTTCTTAACATATTAAAAACATTTCAGTGGAAGTGTTATCTTATTAAATCATTTTTTAAGGTTTTTTTTATTAGGTTTCTCCCTTTCTATTTTTTTTTTTGTGTGTGTTGAGAATTGCTCCCAGAAATTTTCTGTTACACAGACATATACACACAATCGTACATAATGCTACAGAGATCCATTCAGGTTTGGGACTACTACATGACAGGGTAATGTTACATGCTCTATATCACATTGTTGTGTAACTGGCAAGGCTTTCCCAGTCAGTCCACAGGCTATCCCAGAGTCACCCAGGCCCGGCAAACATAGCACCTGTGGGCTCCGAGTGAGTAATCGTCCCCGACATTTCGAGTCATTACTCCAGGAGTCCCCCCAAATTCGCACTCGTCTTGTGAGTGAGACACGGCTAAGTGATACAGCCTACCCATCGAGTCTGTAGAACACTCACCCTGGGTTTGGGTCGGTCACAGAAAAATCCCCCTGTTTCCAGTGGGATTCAAACCCGTGACCTCCCGACTGCTAATCCTGTGCGCTATGCTACAGGGTGCCAGTATACACACACACACATTTCACTCATGGGACATTACAGCTAAAATGATGTAGGCTTGGTATTTCACTCATGGGACATTACAGCTAAAATGATGTAGGCTTGGTGTTTCACTCATGGAACATTACAGCTAAAATGATGTAGTCATGGTGTTTCACTCATGGGACATTACAGCTAAAATGATGTAGGCTTGGTGTTTCACTCATGGGACATTACAGCTAAAATGATGTAGGTTTGGTGTTTCACTCATGGGACATTACAGCTAAAATGATGTAGGCTTGGTGTTTCACTCATGGGACATTACAGCTAAAATGATGTAGGCTTGGTGTTTCACTCCTGGAACACTACAGCTAAAATGATGTAGGCTTGGTGTTTCACTCATGGGACATAACAGCTAAAATGATGTAGGCTTGGTGTTTCACTCCTGGAACACTACAGCTAAAATGATGTAGTCATGGTGTTTCACTCATGGGACATTACAGCTAAAATGATGTAGGCTTGGTGTTTCACTCATGGGACATTACAGCTAAAATGATGTAGGTTTGGTGTTTCACTCATGGGACATTACAGCTAAAATGATGTAGGCTTGGTGTTTCACTCATGGGACATTACAGCTAAAATGATGTAGGCTTGGTGTTTCACTCCTGGAACACTACAGCTAAAATGATGTAGGCTTGGTGTTTCACTCATGGGACATAACAGCTAAAATGATGTAGGCTTGGTGTTTCACTCCTGGAACACTACAGCTAAAATGATGTAGTCATGGTGTTTCACTCATGGGACATTACAGCTAAAATGATGTAGGCTTGGTGTTTCACTCATGGGACATTACAGCTAAAATAATATAGGTTTGGTGTTTCACTCATGGGACATAACGGATTTGACACAGAGCTAGACATACTTCAACTCTAGACTAACAATAACAGAGACACAATAAACACATCAGGATTGTTTACCCAATCACATTGAACACTGATAAGCATTGCTATTCTTTCACAGTGCAGTAAAAGCAGGCTTCTAGAGAAACCATTACACAAGGAATTGATGATTTTAATGGCTGCAATTATTTTTTTTATATATTCAAACTAATAATCAACTTCACTACTACATCTCCACTGTGTATAGCACATATGTAATTGTTTGTTTTGCATTAAAAGTTGTCTGAGGGTGTGTAATAAATGTCATGTTACATGACTGAAACACCAAGCCTACATCATTTTAACTGTAAATAAATGTCAAATACTAAATCTAAAAGTTGTAAGTAAACATCAAAGTCATGACTTCTGTAAACAAAACTTAACCCATTCAGTACTGAAAACTTTGCCGCCAAAATTATTTGAACAAAATTTTTGTTTTTATGTAAGTTTTTGGCATATATCAGCTTCATTTTAGACTGGAATTAAAGAAATGTTACTTTGTAATGAAGTAATATTATTATAACTATGAAAATGTTCATATAATTTGGGTCCCAAAATGATTTAAAACTCGTTTCCAGTCATGAAAGGGTTAAACAATGGTTCTGTTATAATATTTGCTATTTAGGTACATGTACATGTACATACCTATAATGACCTTGAAGTTGAATGACCTCACATTTCAAAATAGAGTCCTTGAAAATTATCAGTCTTCAAGGCCTGCAGATAGGAAATTTATTCAAATATTTGTAAGATGATATGCAGAACAAGAACCAGAAATAAAACTGTCATGCTACATATTGTAGTCCATTCTGTCACTAATTCCCAACCCCTCCACCGTCACCCCCACCCCCACCCCCATCCCCACCAGGACAAGTGTGCTACCTACATGTGCATATGTATTCAAGTTACACACTAAATATTCATGGTGACTGTTTTGCTCTGGTATAGTATAGGCATTCAGGACTCATGAATATTCATGGTGTAACTTGGATATATTATTTTTGCTGACTCCCATGATGCAATGTCCCACATCAAAGATCTCTCATAAATATTCATTGTGCAACTTGAATACATTGTTTTTGCTGACTCCCATGATGCAATAGCCAATAGCAAAGATAGTCTATAAAGACACAATATCAGCGTGATTTTCTCTGGAATTGCAATCGATTGTAATATCAGAAACCGTATATAGTTTATGAAGCTATCTCTGTTCCTGGAGCGGTATTACACTTTAAAGTGGCCATATGGATGAGAATTTGGTATTTACTTTGGATTTTTATTTGATAAAACAGCTTCACCATGTTTTTCTACTTGCAAAAATAATGTGAAATAACATATACCAAGTCCATGTTCACATCTCAATAAATGGCAAAACATTAAACAATGTGTAAAATGTTTGTTATTGTACGTACAATAACAAAACTTTTTACACTTTTTGCATCTTTTTGTAATGTATTGAGTTATGAACATGGACTTGGTATATGTTCTTTCACATTATTTTTTCATCCATATGGCCACTTTAAATTGCAACGTTTAGCTCATTCCATATTTTTTCAAAAATTAAAGAATCCTTGCCACAGAGAAAATGAAACTCTGGTAAAGGTGAATTTGAATTTGAATTTGAATTTGAATTAATGGGTAAGAACAAGCTATGCTTGATAAACCCTATGTCTATTACTCAGGTAACTGTCCAAGGTATAGTATTGGCATGTTTGAAGGGCTGTTGTGCCGCCATAATTAATGATTGTAAATCGCTTTGGGCACAGTGTAAGAAAGCAAGTAACTAACATTATATTTTTTTATTTATAATTTTTATCTCGATAGGGATGGAATATTCTAGCTTTGGATGGCAGTAATTGGCAAAGGATAGATCTATTTGCATTCCAAATAGATATAGAGGTATGTAGACGGCTATATCACAATAGATCTATTTGTATTCCAAGTAGATATAGAGGTATGTAGACGGCTATATCACAATAGATCTATTTGTATTCCAAATAGATATAGAGGTATGTAGACGGCTATATCACAATAGATCTATTTGCATTCTAAATAGATATAGAGGTATGTAGACGGCTATATCACAATAGATCTATTTGCATTCCAAGTAGATATAGAGGTATGTAGACGGCTATATCACAATAGATCTATTTGTATTCCAAGTAGATATAGAGGTATGTAGACGGCTATATCACAATAGATCTATTTGTATTCCAAGTAGATATAGAGGTTACTCAGGTATGTAGACGGCTATATCACAATCAAGCGTACACAACCAACACCAACACCGTTCCGGTCACATAGTAAAAATGTGAAATTGAACATTTCCAAAACAATGATATAAGTGGCATAAAGCCAGATTCTATGATACAATCCTGTGATGCATGCCGAGTACAAGTGTGGTGTATTTGGGGTATTTGCATGGCTCTGCAGTGTTTGTAATCTAGTCTAGTTCCTTACAGTATCGTAATGATTTGTACCTCCACTCACAGTCTAGTCAAAGTTGCTGCTCTAGAAGTCCTGAGATGCATGAAATGAAATTTACAATTCATCCACAGCCACCCACACAGTCATTAACATCATGTCATTGTTAATCAATTACAAAATTGTAACCAATAAGACAGTCCCTCATAAAGTTAATGTGTTTATTTGGTAGTTATGTAATGTCCAAATTTGGTATATTCATGTCCAAATATGGTATATTTGTCAGCTCAGGATGCTACTTATACACTGTACATCACTTTAACAGTTGGGGTTCACTGATTAGATGAAGTACATTTTGTGCTGAGTGAGGGACTTTGACCAGACGTGGATTAGTTAGTAACCAAAAAGTTAGCATCCAGACTATAGTGTGTGTAGCAAGTACAGAAGTGAACAAATCCACTTGTCCTGGGTCCGGGACTAGCAATTTTTTTGGGTGGACCACACAAATTTTACCTTATCAAGTTATCTGGTCCGTCGGACCAGTACCTTACTGTTAATAACTATGTTAAAAAGTCAACTGAATATACAGATTATAGGCAAGATTTAATGTTTCACATTAGCAGGACCCGGGACCACTAATTCTTTCAGCAGGACCACTGGATTTTTTAAGTCACTGGTCCGGGAACCACCAGTTCACAAAATGATTTGTTCACCCCTGAAGTAAAAGTAAAAAGAAAACACTGCAAGCATGCGTTCAAATACCCTTGAGTGCCCACACTTGCATTCATGTGCCATGGAGTTATAAAAGTACCATGATGCATTAGTATTAGTATACTGTATGTGTACTCAGGGTTATTTTCGCTTGCAGTGTTCTCCACAGCTGTATTTTCACAAATGTATTCAGAGAAAGTGTAGCATAAAACACTGCAAGAATGATTACAAATACTCTATGTACCAACACTTTCATTCACGCGTCATGAAGTTCTGTTACAATTTCTGTTACAATACATTTAACCAAAGCAAAAATTCATGTGATTTGTTTATAAGAAATGACTGCACTCATTTGCATTTATTTTGCATAATTACAGTATTCTACCAGTTGCAGACCAAATACCACTTTCTCTCTTTTTTTTGTTTTGTTATATTTATACAGGGGCCAGTAGTTGAAAATATTTCTAAGCGATGTGGAGGATTTTTGAAGCAATTAAGTTTGAGAGGGTGCCAGAGTGTAACAGATAGTGCTTTAAAGTAAGTATTATATATATAGAGTAACTAACGAAGACATAGAGTATGTACGGATAAGTCAGACAGACAGATGTATGTATGCACACACATACTTGCTCATATGCATGCACATATACCGTATACAGCGGTACGTGTATGTGCATAACCAGACAGACATACACAGAGAGACGACAGAAAATGAAATATACATGCATGCAAATATACCTGGGAGTACACAGATACAACATACACTTTCATAAGTACATACATACACACACACATGCATAAATACATACCCACATACCTACATACACGCACACATACACATGCACACATACACATGCACGCATACACATACATGCATACATACATACATACATACATACATACATACATACATACATACATACACACACACACACATACATACATACATACATACATACATACAGACAGACAGACAGACATACATACATACATACATACATACATACATACATACTACATACATACATACATACACACAAACAGACATACATACATACATACATACATACATACATACATACATACATACATACATACATACATACATACATACATACACACACACACACATACACACACACACACACAGACACTAAATACTTGCACAATTTCAGTGCCAGTGTTTACATGTAATACAGAGATAAAATTTGGTGAAATGCTGTTGTGTTTTACATATATGCATTCTCACAAGAAAAAGTGTGCATTGTACTTCAACTCACAATGTTACTACCACTTTAAATCTTGCATATATATACATGTAGATGGGACAACAAGAGTACATATTTATTTGTGTATTTATCTTTGTTTTGTCAGGACATTTGCTTCAAATTGTAGAAATATAGAAGAATTGGTTTTATATGATTGTAAGAAGATATCAGATGCCACAGCAATCAGTGTTAGTAAATACGCCCCTAAACTACATAAAATCGATCTAGGATCATGTCAAACTATCACAGATAATGCTCTTAGAGCTATAAGGTAAGAATATAGAGATGGTACGACAAAACCTCATGGTGTGAGAGATTGTAAGTGTAGCGTACACAGGGTATTGTGGAGTCATGATGGGCAAATGGTTAAAGTGACCGGCTTGGAATCTACAGGTTGTAGGTTCGAGTCCCGTCGCTGCTGTTTGTTTCTGAGTGGTAAGTCCTTGGGCAAGATTTGAACCACGTTAATGCCTCAGTCAACCCAACTGTATAATTGGGGACCTGGTAGGATAGAGGTTGCAATGTGAATGCTTTAATCCTATGCGCTTATAGAGGCTGCAATGGACTGGTTGCTCCCCAGGGAATTGAGGAAGTAAAGGGCCGTTGCACAAGTACAAATGTAAGCCCTGAATACCTGCACTGGAACTGACCAGAGTGAGATTCTATTAACATATGACTGGTGCTGGCATTAACCCTTCCAGTTGCTAACACATTCTGGTGAGGTGTTAGTGTCAGCCTAGTGTTAGCACTGAACTAGTCTGGTGTTAACATAGGACTGGTGTAGATATTAACCCTTCCAGTTGCTAACACACACTGGTGAGGTATTAGTGTCAGCCTAGTGTTAGCACTGAGCTAGTCTGATGTTAACATAGGACTGGTACAGACATTAACCCTTCCAGTTTGCTAACACATACTGGTGAGGTGGTAGTGTCAGCCTAGTGTTAGCACTGAGCTAGTCTGGTGTTAACATAGGACTGGTGTAGACATTAACCCTTCCAGTTGCTAACACATGCTGGTGAGGTGCTAGTGTCAGCCTAGTGTTAGCACTGAGCTAGTCTGGTATTGACATTGGACTGGTGTAGATATTAACCCTTCCAGTTGCTAACACGTTCTAGTGAGGTGTTAGTACCAGCCTAGTGTTAGCACTGAGCAAGCCTGGTGTTAATATAGGACTGGTGCAGGCATTAACCCTTCCAGTTGCCGATATTAGCACTTACGAAACTTGATGTTAGCTTGGTGCCAGCCCAGCCGGCCAATTATTCTTTGTATTGTGTGTATGGTATGTTATATAAATGTTGAAGTCATGATGATCACATGATTGTCACATGATCACAGGGACTGGCTTGCAATCTGCATATTGCTGGATTTCATGTATTTCATTTGCAGTGAAGACAGTTTGATTGGTTGGTTTATGATATTGGTCTTTTTAGTTTCAGTAATTTTTCATCAAATTTGGAACATTTAGCATGGTTGTAGTGGACTGATCAGTTATATACATTAATTGATTGGTTGATTGATTGATTGATTGATTGATTTATCAATTGATTTAGTATCTTTGTATTTTTATTTTCAGTGATGGTTGTCCAAATCTGGAACATTTAGCTGTGTCATGGTGTGACCAAATCTCAGATAATGGTATAGAAGCTCTTGCTAAGGGTTGTCCTAAATTAAAAGTACTTATTGCTAAGGGTTGCAGTTTGGTGAGTCATTATTTTATATTTAATCATTTCACCAGAGAAAAAGAGTTGAGTTGCAGCCAGAGGGGGTTTTGGGTCATTCGACACACATTTTTTTTTTACCTGACCCACAATTTTGGTGCTTTTTTTGTTATCCCCCCCCCCCCCCCCCCCAAAAAAAAAAATGTATGATTACCCAGAAAAATGAAAGTCTTGTTTATTTTTACCTGACCCACAATTTTGGAAGTAACGGGACATCGATAACCTACACTAAAATTTATGCACATATGTTTAGCAACATGACCACGCCTTTAGGAACAGCCAAACGATCGTCTATATTGCATATATAACAACAGGGTTGGATAGGCAACTGCATAATCATTCAGTATGTGGGTAAATATTTTGAAAACACTGAATAGTTGTGTTACAATGCCATTGGTGCTCTTTTTTTGTTATCTACCACCCCCCACCCCCCCCCCCCCCCCTGCCCAAAAAAAAAAAAAAAAAAAAATGTATGATTACCCAGAAAAATGAAAGTCTCGGGACACTATGTCCCACTCTTTATTTAAAAAGGCTGGCTGCAACACTGAAAGAGTAGAGTAGAACGTAAATGTCTTACTTTTGTTGAATGTCAAAATAGTAACTTGGTTTTCTTGTGTCACTACCACATAGATGAGATATGAAACACAAAATTTGTGCATTAGGCATAATAAAAAGAATTAAATTGTTTGGTTCCTGGTAACCCAACCCCCACCTATTTTTTCATGCCGACCCTAAACATTGTTTCACAGATTCGAGAGAAAAAATCTCGAAAATTGTGAAGTCTCGCAAGAAATAGTAGATGTGGAAACTGGGATGAACTTAAAAAGACAGTATAAAACTGTTCTTCCAATCTGTAATGGCTGTATATCTGATGTAGAAACCAATAACACAGAGACCATATGGAAAAAAATACGGAAAACATTACTACCTGAACTGGACACTCACATATGAAAACAAATATATACATGTAACAAATGAAATAAAAAATCTACCTACCCCATCTATTCTAAAAAAAAAAAAAATGTTAGGCCTTACAAGAAATTTCTTTGACTTTTTTTCCATTATTGACACATTGACACCTTATTTCCTGAGGAAGAGCAGTGAGGTGAATTAATCAATAAGTAAAACATATGATGCTGTATGAACAATGCCCTCAACGATCTAAACCAGAATTTCTTTCTTTTTTAATTTGTTTCAGATTACTGATGAATCATTACTCCATCTAGGTGCACATAGTTCTGAGCTTAGAACACTTAATTTACATAGTTGTAATGTAAGTATCTATTATACACCCCTTAAAAGTGGCTATATGGATGAGGATTGGGTATTTATTTTGGATTTGAAAAAAAAGAAAAAAAAAGAGAGAAGTTATCATATGTACAATCACAAACATTTTTACACATTTATTAATTTTTTGCACTAGGGGTGCTGTTCACATGCTATTTTGCAAGTGGGTGTAGATAGTTGTGTATGGTAGCATGGAGACAGTAAATACCCCCTTTGGGGTGTGGCTATGTAAATTTTTTGAAGTTTTCCTCAACACAAGTGGAGAATATGAGGGCTAGGAGGTACTACCAGCTAAGGATGTATCTCAACAGTACAGTTAACAGGCTATATGGCTAGGAGGTACAACCAGCTAATGATGTATCTCAACAGTGTAGTAAACAGGCTATAGGGCTAGGAGGTACAACCAGCTAATGATGTATCTCAACAGTACAGTAAACAGGTTATAAGGGCTAGGAGGTACAACCAGCTAACGATGTATCTCAACAGTGCAGTAAACAGGCTATAAGGATAGGTGGTACAACCAGCTAATGATGTATCTCAACAGTACAGTAAACAGGCTATAGGGCTAGGAGGTACAACCAGCTAATGATGTATCTCAACAGTGCAGTAAACAGGCTATAGGGCTAGGAGGTACAACCAGCTAACGATGTATCTCAACAGTGCAGTAAACAGGCTATAGGGCTAGGAGGTACAACCAGCTAACGATGTATCTCAACAGTGCAGTAAACAGACTATAGGGCTAGGGAGGTACAACCAGCTAATGATGTATCTCAACAGTGCAGTAAACAGGCTATAGGGCTAGGAGGTACAACCAGCTAATGATTTATCTCAACAGTGCAGTAAACAGACTATAGGGCTAGGGAGGTACAACCAGCTAATGATGTATCTCAACAGTGCAGTAAACAGGCTATAGGGCTAGGGAGGTACAACCAGCTAATGATGTATCTTAACAGTACAGTAAACAGACTATAGGGCTAGGAGGTACAACCAGCTATCGATGTATCTCAACAGTGCAGTAAACAGGCTATAGGGCTAGGAGGTACAACCAGCTAACGATGTATCTCAACAGTGCAGTAAACAGGTTATAAGGGCTAGGAGGTACAACCAGCTAATGATGTATCTCAACAGTGCAGTAAACAGGCTATAGGGCTAGGAGGTACAACCAGCTAATGTATGTCCCAGTGCCGGTTTAAATACAATAACCTTACCCATTTTAATCACTTATATTTGTTCTTTTATCTTTCATCTTCTTGTCATGGTGTGCAGTTAATTACTGATGAAGGTGTACAACACATACAAACAGGCTGTCACCAACTAAGTAATCTATGTGTGTCAGGTTGTACACACCTCACAGACCAGTCACTTATAGCAATGGCAAATGGTTGCCATGAACTCAAGTAAGTCATAGTCTTGGTTACCCAGACTCCCACTGCTGGGGGCTCTCCTATGAGACCAGCTAGACGAGTCTAAGGAAACGATATTCCAACTACCCCATGCTGGATGTTACAGAGTACATTTCTTCCAAGTCAGGAAAAATGAGATTACAAGGCGTGTTTGTTTTAATTAATATATATCAGTCACTTTAGGTGTGATAATCTGTTGCTAAGGTACCTACATCGTTCAGCCTACAATGTTGGACACGAAGTATTCCCAGCATGCACTGCAGAAAGTTTCGGCATGGCCACGTTGGGATTTGGACTCTTATCTGGGAGATCTCGTAGTAAGAGCCCCCAGCAGTGAGAGTTTGGGTAAACGAGGCTAAGTAAGTCCATGCTATGTACACACCTCATAGATCAGTCAGTCCTTGCAATGGCAAACTGTTGCCATGGATTTAAGTAAGTCCATGCTATGTACACACCTAACAGACCAGTTTTAGCTGATTATTCAATCAAAATGGTTGAAAATGTATTTAGATGATTGTAAAATTGACCATTTCTGAATAGAAATTTGATGTTTATTTATTTTTTCAGAACATTAGAAGTCGCCGGCTGCTCTCAATTTACAGACAATGGTTTCCAAGCATTAGCAAGGGTAAGTTAAGGGGTCTGTTTTGTATTACAAATTATAAGTTAAGGGGGCTGATTTGTATTACGTAAAGTTATGATAAGTTATATATAAGGGGTCTGATTTGCATAAGCTTAGGTAAGTTAATTGGTCTGTGTAATCAAGAGTAAGTTGAGGGTTCTGATAGGTGTTAATAAGTGAAAGTTAAGGGGTATAAATTACATATGCAAGAATCGGTGGTCATTTGAAAACAGTTGTATACTTTCAACTGTGATTGCTTAAGTCAATTTTGACATTACATTTTTATTAACTACTAAATCAGAGTGACTATAGAATTGTTTGTTAACTACTGTTTTTTTCTTGTTTTTTTTTTTTTTTACTTAGAATTGTCACAAGTTAGAAAGGATGGATCTAGAAGAATGTGTTCTAGTAAGTAACCTACAGTACAGAAACATTTAAGGGGAACACCATTCTAGTTCTAGAAAAGTAGGGCATTTAACTTAAACTTTTGGTCCTGGAGAGTTGTATCATAAAGATCAAGGGTACTAGAACACTTTTTGAACATGGCAGAAACCTGTCAAGCGTGGCGGCGTGAGTAGCAAGGACAGTGCTAGCAACATACTTTCTCTATAGTTTGTAGAACACAGCATGGCAGAAACCTGTCAAGCGTGGCGGCGTGAGTGGCAAGAACAGTGCTAGCAACATGCTTTCTCTATAGTTTGTAGAACACAGCATGGCAGAAACCTGTCAAGCATGGTGTTGTCAGTGGCGAGGACAGTGCTAGCAACATACTTTCTATATAGTTTGTAGAACACAGCATGGCAGAAACCTGTCAAGCGTGGTGGCGTGAGTGGCGAGGACAGTGCTAGCAACATACTTTCTCTATAGTTTGTAGAACACAGCATGGCAGAAACCTGTCAAGCGTGGCGGCGTGAGTGGCAAGAACAGTGCTAGCAACATGCTTTCTCTATAGTTTGTAGAACACACCATGGCAGAAACCTGTCAAGCGTGGTGGTGTGAGTGGCGAGGACAGTGCTAGAAACATACTTTCTCTATAGTTTGTATGGCAGCATGGCAGAAACCTGTCAAGCGTGGTGGCTGGAGTAGCGAGGACAGTGCTAGCAACATGCTTTCTCTATAGTTTGTAGAACACACCATGGCAGAAACCTGTCAATCATAACAACCTAGGTGTCAAGCATGGCATTAGCACTGAAACTACCAAATAGTTAAAGTGAATGGGATGACGATTGGGTACTTAATTTGGATTTTTAATTTATAAAACAATGTTATCATGGCTTTGTACTTGAAAAATCAAACCAAACAACAAAGACTAAGTGACTGAGTCTGTGATTGTAACTCAATATTTTACAATAAACTAAAAATGTATAAAAAGTTTGTTATCGTACTTACAAGTTACATACATGTAACAAACATAATGTTTTGCAATTTATCTAGACACAACTTGGCATAATGTTGTTTCACATTGATTTTTCAAGTAGGAAGCCATGATAAAATTGTTGTATAAATTAAAAATCTGAAATAAATATTCCACTTCCTCATCCATACTTTAAGTAATAATTGTATTTTCTTACTACAGATAACAGACTCCACACTAGCCCATTTAGCCATTGGTTGTCCAGTTTTACAAAAACTTGTAAGTATGTTTTTTTCTCAAGTCTTTTTAAACATTGCTATTTATTACTTCTTATTATTTTATTATGTAAACTATTGTAGTTTGCAATTTTGGCACAAGACAAAAATAATTGTGTTGATGTAGTTTCAGTATAAAGTGCCAAAGATATGTGAGGAGGGGTTTCATATACTCACTGTATGTATGTATGTATGTATGTATGTATGTATGTATGTATGTATGTGTGTGTGTGTGTGTGTGTATGTATGTATGTATGTATGTATGTATGTATCATATGTATGTATGTGTGTGTGTGTATGTGTGTGTGTATGTATGTATGTATGTATGTATGTATCATATGTATGTATGTGTGTGTATGTATGTATGTATGTATGTATGTATGGATGGATGGATGGATGGATGGATGGATGGATGGATGTATGTGCGTATGTATGTATGTATGTATGTATGTATATATGTATGTATGCATACATGCATGTATGTATGTATGTATGAATGTATGTATGTATGTGTTTATTTATTAATAAGTGTATTTATCTATTTATTCATTCATTTATTGATTTATACTTTTTTGCAGAGTTTGTCCCACTGTGAGCTAATAACAGATGAAGGTATTCGACACTTAGGAACCAGTGCGTGTGCTACAGAACATCTACAGGTTATAGAATTGGATAACTGTCCACTCATAACAGACGCTTCGTTAGAACACCTCATGGGATGCCAATGCCTCCAACGAATAGAACTCTACGACTGTCAACTTATTACAAGGGCTGGCATTAGGAGATTAAGGGTTAGTATGCGTTACAGCGTATTGCTTTAAAATGTTCCAATTACCACAACTCGACAAGTGTTAGCACTGACCTAGTCTGGTGTTAACATAGCCTCATATGGGTGGTGGTGCAGGTATTAACCCTTCCAGTTGCTAACACATACTGGTGAGGTGTTAGTGCCAGCCTAGTGTTAGCACTGAGCAAGTCGGGTGTTACCATAGAGGTGGTGGTGCAGGTATTAACCCTTCCAGTGACTACACATACTGGTGAGGTGTTAGTGCCAGCCTAGTGTTAGCACTAAGCTAGTCTGGTGTTAACATAGGGGTGGTGGTGCAGGTATTAACCCTTGCAGTTGCTAACACATACTGGTGAGGTGTTTGTACCAGCCTAGTGTTAGCACTAAGCTAGTCTGGTGTTAACATAGGGGTGGTGGTGCAGGTATTAACCCTTCCAGTTGCTAACACATACTGGTGAGGTGTTTGTACCAGCCTAGTGTTAGCACTAAGCGAGCCTGGTGTTAACATAGGGGTGGTGGTGCAGGTATTAACCCTTCCAGTGACTAACACATACTGGTGAGGTGTTAGTACCAGCCTAGTGTTAGCACTGAGCCAGTCCATAAAATGTACACTTTTACATACATACAGGGTTTCCACAATGTTTGTAGAATAAAACTTTTGTATCTATTGACAGACTTTGTATTTCTATTTTTCCTCGTTTTCAGACCCAGTTACCCGAAATCAAAGTACATGCGTATTTTGCACCCGTCACACCACCACCATCAGTAGGCGGGGGACGTCAGAGGTATTGTCGGTGCTGCGTCATTGTTTAGATTTAGATTGTATATCGTTGATTCAATGTTTTTATCAACACTTTATCTGTGAATAACAAAAGAGACAAAGACTGCGCGTGGACACGTGCGTGTACAGAGAAACTATCGTTATTTTAAGACCACTCTACGTACATCTGCACGAAGACTTTATCCATCGCAGATTTCTGTTACAAAGCATGCAATCTGAACATTTTCAAATCATAAAATCAAAAACGCTGATTTTTGAAGGGATGACAATGGCTGTACAGATTTCTCTATGTTAATTTAATGTTAGAACCACAAATGAATGGACAGAACCTTTCCTGCAGTAATGTCATATGGATAGAAAAATCTGAAATGGACTGGACCTAAAAATGGTTCGTTTGGCAGTCCGGACCATTCCTGGAGTAACACCAAATGGATGGAATACAACTTTCCTGAATATACATATTACGAAACACTCTTGGTTGAAGTCTGTAGTCTTTTCCAAAAGTTGCCATGGATACGCTCTACTTCCTGTCTGTCTGTACTTTGGGGGTATACATGGTATAGGTTACTTGGTTAATCATAGAGCACTGCTGCTTTCCTTGATGTCTGAACAATATGAAAAACATTGCTGATTTACACTTCTACAGAATACCAAGGGACAAAGCTCTTGAGAAACGGTACTATGAGGTGATGACACCCCCAGTTTGAGTGAGGGCACTGTATTCTCAATTTCCTGTTTGCAGTCTGAAATGGCCTATTGCATACAAAAGCTTATATGAGCGCACAGTCATATGATATATGCTCGCCAGATTTCTTTGGATACACAAGTGAATTGCTTCCTTTAGTTACAAGTTATCGAGTTGACAGCAGAAGTTTTATCGCATACTATAGAATGTGGCAACATTGTCTCTGCCAGTCAAGTGTTTCTATCGGTACTACGTGATGTAACCAAATGCGAATGTCCCCTGCGTTATTCATGACATACGTAATGTGGCTTTCTTCCAGTTGTGTACATGTATACGCCAGTAATTGTGTTTTATCTTCATCTGTTTTGACTGAATATACAAATCAGGGGGCTATAGTTGTTACGTGATTGCGACAGTGTGTACATATGATTGCATTGATTCGTTGGTCTATTTTACTCCAACAAAATATACGTTTTGTTGTCATGGAAACAAGGAATACAGCAATGATCATGATTACATGGTACTCTCCCAATGTGAATGTATGTTACGGCATGTCAAAATGGAACTCTTCGAGAAACAGAACAGATTGCCGTCACTGTTACAGCCGCTGATTACAAGATAGAACAGCTTGCCATCACCGTTTCAGCCGCCCTTTTTGTGTAAGATAATAATCACGATATTTGAAATTTCATCATTAACATGCATTCCACCACAATCATTTCTGTAAAGATTATTTTTTAACAATATTAGTCTAGTTCCTATATGATACAAGTTACAATTACTAGAATCATCTCCAGGCAGGTCTAGTCAAAGTTATCAAAAAACTGTTGAACTGGCTAAACTGCCTGCCTGCTGGGCGAAGGGTAAACCAGGGTTGAACAAATCCACTGGTCCTGGGTCCGAGACCAGCAATTCTTTTGGGTGGACCACACAAATTTTACCTTGTCTGGTCCGTCGGACTGTTAATAACTATGTTAAAAAGTCATCTGAATATACAGATTCATATGTAAGATTTAATGTTTCACATTAGCGGGCGTGGGACCACTAATTCTTTCAGCAGGACCACTGGCTTTTTTAAGGCACTGGTCCGGGGACCACCAGTTCAGAAAATGATTTGTTCACCCCTGGATAAACAGCACATGTCAGTAGTAATCAATCACAAACTGACAATTGCTCATTATAATAATATTTACTATATTACCTCCTGTCTGAAACTATCTACTAATCACGTGTGATATAATAATGTCATGTTAATATGAACACTGTGGTGGTAGCACACATTTCTGTGCCAGAGTAACGTCTTTGACTATATGTTAGTGGAGATGATCGTAGTAATCGTAACTCATATGGTATAGAAACTAGATTATACAATATGAACCTCTCTAGGTAAACTGGTTGGTGCACTTATAGCGATATTTTATCTTGTAGGGACATCTTTGTATTCTATAAGATAGATTTTTGAATTGTAACTGCCAAAAACCTGTAAAATTACTTGTGATCGAGAACTTAGATGCACCAATTCTCATGTTAAAAAAATCTCTGTTCATAAAATCCGTGGGTCTCCTGTTGGAAATATATAGTTTCCAGAAAAATTGTATTTACACCGAGAAATGAAATGAAAAGTGTGTCTGACTCTACTTTTAGAATCTGGAGAAAACCTTCAAAATTTCAGAAATACATTGTATTTTCACACAAAAATAATTATTTACGCTTGGAAATTCCATGAAAATGAAATGGAAAGTCTGTACTCTTATACCCCGGGAAGACCTTCAAAGTCCTTAAAATGCTACATACTCCTAGAAAAATCTTATTCAGAGCTGGAAAAGTGAAAGGGAATTGATGACTTAAGTAGCCGCAGTTATTTCGTGATATGGAATAGAAGCCTTCTGTAGTATGAAGTCAAATGACGCATTTCACATGCTCTAGATCATAACACAAAAACTGAAACTACAAATCTACCATGCCGTTGAAATGCCTGCAATAATTGCTACGATGTGGGAAAACTTGTATTTGCAAACCTGGAATTCTAAGGACTGGCACATTGTATTCAACAAAATATTCCGTCATGAATAACAGTAGAGAATGGGAAGTATTGCGAGGAAGAAGAAAATGCAAGAAAAATCAAGTTGATATCAATCTGAAATTGTCTGGGAAAAATTCTCTGTAATCAAATTGATAGATCTATGGTTTGTTTTCTGCACTGCTGTTTCATTGGTAGCTGCTGTTGTCCCACCTAGCCCTCAAATTCAGCTAGCCGGTGCTGAGAACCATCAGCACTGGGGTTCATTAAGCCACACTCCAGAAAGTTGCTATCCAAGACTTGTATGTTAAATTTACATAACACTTGATTCATGCTTCATGTGTTAACTCCTGTGTTCACCTCTGCTGTGTGTTCATTTACATAATGACTTCATTTGAATAACACACCCCTAATTTACATAATTACATGTAAATTATCAGATGCACACTTCACATGCTTCATGTGCTAACTCCTGCTGTGTGTTCATTTACATGATGACTTCATTTGAATAACACACCCCTAATTTACATAATTGCATGTAAATTATCACATGCACAATTCACCTGCTTTATGTGTTTACTCCTGCATTTATCTCTACCTGTGTGTTCATTTACATAATAATTTAATGACTTCATTTGAATAATAATATCATGGTTGTAATCGGTTTATTGGGTGTACGCTTACATAATGACTTCATTTGTATAATGTAATGGTTGAAATCAGGTTATTGGGCATTTAAATCGTAATTACCAACTTGTTCATGCTCTCCAAACAAGCATTGGTTAGATACAATGATAGCTACCAATGAAATACAACAGTGCATGCAGTAAACATATTGGTAGCCCTAGGACTAGTCATCAGTTTTCTAATCTAGTATTTGTACATCAAGGGCTAGAATAGTTTTCTAATCTGGCGATGGTACATCAAGCATTCTCGCAAACCAGAGTTGTTATTTCTACCACTACATTTTGAAATGTTCTTAATGAGCATCCTGTGGGAGGCGCGTTAAGAACGTTGCGATAAAACAGGCCGTGGTTTGCGACGATGACATCAAGGGCTAGAAAACCTATGAGTCGCTGGACTACCAAAATACAACCAATGATCCAGATCAAAATACGCACGATAATTATTTTAGATTTTTCATGCCTCAAAGTCATGTTTGTTTGATTCTTTAATTCAATGAATTTCTTCAAAAATATATCAAAAGTATTTATATTTGGTTTTCCAATCAGAACAGAGGAAAAAAGCCTAGCCAATCAGAATCCTATATTTCTTGTTAGCCAATCATAGGGCCATAATATGAATAATCATGTGAACATAAACCAATCAGAATCGCTCTTTAGTGCTAGTCAGCCAACCAGTGAAAAGGGATCTGATGAATATTCATGATTAAATATCTATCCATTAAGCAACATCCATTTTAAACCCAATCCTCCCCATTTTTCATAATGGCATGGTTCTGCTATATTTATTAACATCAGCTAAGTAATCCATTCTGCAGATATAAGGGGTGCAAGAGGGAAAAGTAGACAAATTTATGTCCCATGTATTTCTACATCGTTTCCATGGTTACTGCATGTTTTGAGTGACCCACCAAAAGTAGGGAACTTTTCATTGAAACACAAAATTAAGGACACACTACAAACTCTTTTAAAATGGATGAATCAATTCTCAGTACCTGAATAGAATATTACTGCCTAGGCACATCATAGAAATAATGATTTCTTCGTTGACACATAAGACTTCCGCTCCACATGCTACACATGCATTACTATAGACTTGTGTGAGAACAAGTCAACCTTCTTGTTCTATTTTGACCCTCTAACATGAGGTAAAATGTTATTGCAGGTACTGAGAATAAGTCGACCTTCTTGTTCTATTTTGACCCTCTAGCATGAGGTAAAATGTTATTACAGGTACTGAGAATAAGTCAACCTTCTTGTTCTATTTTGACCCTCTGGTATGAGGTAAAATGCTATTACAGGAACTGAGAATAAGTCAACCTTCTTGTTCTATTTTGACCCTCTAGTATGAGGTAAAATGTTATTACAGGTACTGAGAATAAGTCGACCTTCTTGTTCTATTTTGACCCTCTAGTATGAGGTAAAATACTATTACAGGTACTGAGAATGAGTCAACCTTCTACTTTGACCATTTAGCATGAGGTAAAATGTTATTACAGGAACTGAGAATAAGTCAATCTTCTTCTACTTTGACCATTTAGCATGAGGTAAAATACCATTACAGGTACTGAGAATAAGTCAACCTTCTTGTTCTACTTTGACCCTCTAGCATGAGGTAAAATGCTATTACAGGTACTGAGAATAAGTCAACCTTCTTGTTCTACTTTGACCGTTTAGCATGAGGTAAAATACTATTGCAGGTACTGAGAATATGATGTTTTTCTTGGCATTAGAAATACTTTCTTGTTATGAGGTGCTTGTATTATATAATGATTGCTGTAAAATGCCTTGAAATTCTTCTCTTTTTTTTTTCATATTTTAATTATGTGTAGACTGTACTATTCAGAGACGACTGTGAACTTTGACCTTTACAACATTATTTTTTCTGTGTTTGTATCCTTCCGCAGTTTCATCGTCAGAGTTGTAAGATTTGGGGAAATGGTAGATGTTAAAATGACCTTATGGATGAGGATTGGGTGGTAGAGTAAAGGTTTCCCAGGGGGTGAGGAGGGGGGATGTGACGGTAAATGTTTCAGTGATGAAAGGGTAAAGTTAAAGGGTTAAAGGTCAAAGTAGATTTAAATAATAAAGTTGTGAACAGAGATAAAAGGTGAAGTGTAATGGTGACAACAGGTTAAAGGTTAAAAGTCAAAGGTCAAGTTCATAATGAGTTGAAAAGGAAAGGTTACAGTTTACAATACTTGTAGTCTAGAATCCTAAACTGGTACAGTGTTACATTTTAAAAAACTTCATTACTAATACCAGTCTAGTCATGACGGTTGTTCGAACACAGAAATCTGTGCTCCCCCCAACCGTGTTCATATAAACACGATGACATCGTCGCGTGCCCACCTGATTTTAGTTTTAAACAGACTGGAGGTGGAGTCCTGGTTGGACATTTGCATATCAGTGCAGTCCAAGAAATGTTAGAAAGGTTAAAAACCTGTCAGTTTGTGATGGATTACTACTGACATGCGCCCTCTGCACTTCGTTCCCCACAGGGGAGCACCACAATTTAACACCTTTTGTAACCGTCGTGACTAGACTGGTATTAGTAATGAAGTTTTTAATACATAATACTGTACCAGTTTAGCATTCTAGACTATAATATTTGATGATATTTGATGGTATAATTTCAAAATTACTTAAAATAGTTTACAAGGGTGCTCTGATAGCTTCACATAAATATTTTTAAAAAATCACCCCTATTATTTACATGGTTGTGTTTTATGGACGTCATATCCAGAACATATCGCTCAACGCTTTAATTTATTTTTGTGAAATTGTGGAGTCATGTACTGAAAAATGTTATCTTAGTCATACAATTCAGAAAGGTATATTTGTCAGACTTTCTGCGTCAAATTATTACATAAATCTGTTTGTCTGTAAATTATGACCTAATGCACATATAATGCAGAAAACCAATATGCTGCAGCACCACTTGAGGGCGCTGTACTTTGGAAACTTCAGCTACATTTGATATATTCGTCAAATTTTTAAGGGGAAAGCGTTTGTCGACTTTCTACATCGACTTACAAATTAGAGCATACATTTGTCTTATGGTTTTACAAGGCACATTTAATGCATAGATGTTAATATTCTGCTATACCACTGGAGGGCGCTGTTCATTGAAAATGTCAATTGGACATGATGCCTTGCTTACCACTAGAAGGTGCAGTCCATTTGATAGTCAGCTGCTAGGCTGTTGAACACCAGAGGGCGCTGTGCATTAAAAAGGTCAACTGTACTTGTTGTATTTCCTGAAACAAGACGACACTGTATATTTGGTCAAGCTCACTACATGTTTGTTGAACTTGAGTCTTTTTAAGTCAGCCATTGCGAGACATGAAAGGGGTTTATCATGACGTGCACATTTTAGTGAAGCATGTATTGTTTTGAAAGTACAAGTTGGGGACAGGGACAGATACATGTATTACACTGGTTATTAAGCCTTCGGTTAACTAAAAGACACAAACTAGAACTATTGTCGCGACATGTTGATACAACAGTGATAAGCTATTGAATGGCTGGTTGGTTTAATTATAGTCTCAGTAGGGAGGCGTTGGCAGAGTTTTATTGACAGAGTTCAATGAACTTGCAGTGTGCAGTTTTAGTAAATCCAATTTTTACACTATCTTGAGCACAGGGTGATTAGAATTGCCCAATAGCGGAACTGCTATCACCCACTTGTGTAATCTACCACATTGAAGAACAATAGATTTAGTTTGCATCTATCTTAGTAAACCAAGGCTTAGGATTTCTCAAAGCAGATAGTTTACTTTAACTAACTTCCACTTCACATCTGCATAATATGCAAATGAACACATAATTTGTAATATGCAAGTGACTAATTTGCATATGGCCCATGACGTGTGAATTACTCATTTGCATACTGTCCTACAAATGTAATCAAACTTTTGAAATCAGTAAAAGGGTAAGGGTGAAAGGTCAGTGACGTGAGGTTGTGTACAAATCTGCGTAACATCTATTGTGAGGTATAATGATTTTAGATATTTATTTATATATTCATAATGAGTCATAATTTGCATTTTGATATGAAATTTGCATGTAAACCGTAGAAATACAGATGTGTATTTGTCATCATGTACTCATTAATACCACTAAAGTTTTAAGATCTGTAGAATACTTTGGAAAGCAACATTGTAATTTTTGAACTAAATCCTGTAGATTACGTATTAACGTATAAATACTGCCCTCACAGGTCAGAGTCAGAAAACAATGAAGAATTCTTAAGAAAAATGGCGTTCAATATTTCAACCATCGACATCCAACATATGTAACTTTTTGTGTCAGAAAAACAAAATTATGATTCAAATTACAAGTCAAGTTTACACTATTTTTTAAAAGAACGAAAATACTGTATGTCACAATCCATAAAGTAATTCTGAGAAATTATTTTGAAATTGTTGCATTATTTTTGTGGATATTCATGTTCTCTTTTTAGTGCATTGTTTTGTACTGTATGGTGTTGCTTATTTTGAAATGTAGAAAGATGTTGATGTGTTCAAACATCCCTTATATCAGAAAGTGGATTGACCCAGTCTTATCTAATCTGTAAGATTACAGAGTATTCCATTTGTGAAATAGGTAGAAACATTGATTTTTGTTTGTTAGCCAGTCTTGTTGAAACATGTGAAGATTAAGAGACTTATGTTACTGAACATGCTGGCAATGCTAGTGAGCCCTCAACGACTGTATTTGGAAATGATTTTGGCACCACTTAATTTGCATATTAACAGTGGGGCCACGAGAGGGCGTAGTAAGAATGTCTGATAGTGTTATAATTAGTATTAAGACATGTACTCATTTTCCCATTATGTCTTGCTTTGTCTTCTATTTTATCAAATGCATTTACATGTATCCAAGGAGATCTTCCCAGATCCCAGCATTTACCGCACCCCCATTTCTCTGTAATAGTAGTTTAGTCCTATTGTTTACTGCTGGAGTTCAGTGTACATTAAGGAAGAATGGGGGAGATTGATATGTAGACTGTTGTGAATTCATTTAGAGGGGCAAACATAACCAGTGTCTCATTTGTACATTCTGGAAGCGTTGTCATGGAGATAACTAATAAGATGCATCAGTGGAATACCAGCTATGGGGAAGCTAACATGAACACAAACGGAAACTGTTTTTACAGCATATTAACATAAGGTAATATCATACCTAGGCAAAGCTCATAAGCGTGCGCAGGGTAGATTCATTTGTGATCGCGACCGGCTGCCTCACAATGATATTTTAGATAGCACCCTCCATGTGGAGAATGCCCATAGTATATTGAACGTGCATGCGTAGTATCTGCGCCGCAATGCATTCTTGGGTAAAACCACCCCAAAAGCTTCGCTTAGTATATAGGACACGCATGTGTACTAGTCATTGAGCCACTCCGCGGCCGCTGCGTGAGCTATTAATATCCATCGATGTAGTTACACTCACAATATGGTGTCATCTCTGATACCAAGTTTTTCCATCAAGTGGTCACACATTCAACATCATCTAGAATTTACACTATCTTGATTACAGAATGTTTATGTCCACATGTAGACACCATTGTTACTCACTGTGTACTCTACCATTACACTCACAGTACAGTGGCATCGCTGATAGCAGAAATTCCTCAAGTGGTCACACATTCAACCTCATTCAGTGTTTACACTATCTTGGTTACAGGGTGATCATATTCACATAACCAAGACACCACAATTACCTAATGTCACCTACTTGAGTATCTAACCTTGCGCACGCGACAAAATAACTTCCGTTTGTGTGTGTTAGTGAGAAGATAGCGCTTCCTAGTCTCACTGTCTGACTCATAGCTATCGTCTCTTAGCTTAGGTTTAGCCACTCGGGGCACACTTCGCCTTAAAAAGGGACGATATTCACGAGTCTGGCAGCGAGACTAATAGCTTCCTTTCACTCCTAATATCATAACTTTATACTTGCTTATTTCGATATTTTTATTTTAAAGCTGTGCTTTGGCAATTTTTTCTGTTTTATTTATTCATGTTACCGTAGAAACACTTCTTCTAGAAAATGCAATAACTGTTACAAAAAAAAATGCTGAAAAAAAAGCTGATTTGATAAATTATTTACCAACCCTATCACCCCCACTTTATAAATGGTCTAAGCTCATTTCTTTACAAAAGGGTACAGTATATTCTAGTGTGTGGGGGTGGTAGGGTACTTAAGATGCAATTTGCATGTGAAGCCCACGTGTATGAATAATGCCAATATGTTTTTAATTAGATATTATCAATTAAGAAGAATTAATTATGAAATTAGTCAAGATTGATTTTTTTTCCGATGGACACAGAAATAGGGATTTTTTTCGCCAGTTGATATTTAAAAGTTTGTAGAGATGACGGTAATAATTATTATTATTAAATTTCCTCTCTGGCATCTGTGAATTTATCCAGCTGATGTCATTATATTAAAAAAAGTTGTAAAACTCTAAAAAAAAAAAAAAAAAAAATTTGTGTAATTTGTGGATATATGAAATTATACCATGTATGATCCAAGTTGAACAAAAAATATGGAATGTATACTCTGGTCGTTCTACGTCACGACAACGCGCCTCTACACATGACAACACGTGACAACATCGCTGGTTTTGCTGTGTTCGCTTCAGCCAGAAAATACTCGTCTAGCAACTTGTAGCGACAAAGTCTGCCATGTATGTATATGTATGTATGTATGTATGTATGTATGTATGTACGTACGTACGTACGTACGTACGTACGTACATATGTATGTATGTATATATTCAATGTATGTATGTATGTATGTATGTATGTGTATGTCTATGTATGTATGTATGTATGCATGTATGTATGTATGTATGTATGTATGTATGTATGTATGTATGTATGTATACAATGTATGTATGTATGTATGTATGTATGTATACAATGTATGTATACTACATGTGTACATACATACGTATACATGCATAATACACTTTGTAAATCATATAGTTAAAACGACAACAGAAGCTAGTGAGAGTAATATCACAATTTATTACCTGCCTGAGGGCTGGCACTATGTACCAACATTTTGACAATGCCCAAGCAAAGACAGACTCCATACTCTAGGCAATAGGCTAGTTAAAAAAATCACAATTCAATATGGACCAGACGTGTGTAAGAACATTTAGGAGTAATAAATGTGTACTATATATATATATATATATATATATAGTTTTGGTAGTACTGGAACTCTTTCTTGGGTGTAACTCGGAGTTTCACGCATATTGCGATCATCAGACACTCCAAAACTATTACGCTCTGCCACTGCGGTATAGAGCACTGTCTTAGCAGATTGATACTCACCGAGTTATATATATATATATATATATACAATTATACACATCTATATGATGTGAACATATAATCTCAATAGTGATGGCTTTTCACCACTGTTCATGTTGCAAACCTCCAATTGTATCAATTGCACTTTGAATGGCTAACGGTTCTACGTACATGCGTTCTTGTTCTTGACAATACTGTGGCGGATAGGAGCTAGTGACGTTAGCAGTGTGTGGTTGATTACTACTACACGTAGGAGTAAACGTTTCTGCAACATGCGGATTTACTCTAATTGGCGGTATGTCACTTTCATTGATCGCCGTTAGTTTTGTCTTTTTCGCACACTTTTCTTTTCCCTGACCCCCCTCTACGTCTTTACGATGAACTTTCATATGTGTTTTTAAATTATCAGCGCGGTTGACTTTCTTGCCACATACTTCGCACTCAAATGGCTTCTCCCCAGAATGAATAGTCATGTGGCGTTTCAAGTGACCGCTTTTAAAGAACGTACCACCACATACTTTACACTTGTAACGTTTATCTCCAGTATGGTGACGCTTGTGATCCGCAAGTTGTTGGCTTTTGCTGAAGCGCTTGCCACAAATTTCACATTGGAAGGGGCGTTCGCCTGTGTGACGTCTGATATGTGCTTTCAAATCATCAGCTCGTACAAAAGCGTATTCGCACATCGTACATTTAAACGGCTTCTCACCCGTGTGAATAAATTTATGCGATCTTAAACTTGATAGCTGGCTAAATGTCTTCCCACACTCATCACACTGATATGGCCTCTCACCTGTATGACAACGAATATGTACGACCAGATTTGCCTTCTGTGGGAACCGTTTCCCACATGTTTCACATTCATACAGTTTCTCGCGATGTGTCATTCTCTCATGAGCTTTCAATGATGTTGAATGTACAAACCTTTTCTCGCACCTACTACATTGTAATTTTTTCTGTTCAGCGGTTGCGTGCATCTCATTATGTGTCGTAAGGTGCGACGCAGATGTAAACGTTTTCTGACACACATTACATTTGAATGGACGCTCCTTTTTATGCACGACATTAATATGTTGCAATAAGCTTGTGTATCCACTTAAACTCTTTCCGCACTCTTTACACTTAACTTTCTCCTTTGTATGTTTCTTACGATGTGCACGTAAATCTAAAAATTTGGCAAAGTGCTCGCCACATATTTTGCATATTCCACCTGTAGATACTGGTAATGCTCGTGGCTTCCTGTTAATGAATGTATATTTCCTTTTTGGTTTTTGACAAGGTTCGTAATCCTCATCCCTGACATCATCAATGATGTCATCATCTTCGTTACTATCCTGTTCAGTTGCTATAGTTACGACATATGGTAATCGTGGCTTTCCTTTTTCTGAGACTTTCTTTGTTTTTCTACTGATTACCTTGCGTCTTTTCGCTGTAGTTGCAACAATGTCAGGACTAGACGATCTCTTGGGAACCGATTGTTTTCGTCGACTTGTTCGGCGGACACTCGTTTCAGTCAATGAAACACTATACGTTTCTGCTTTTCTTGAAACATCTTGTACTTCTGCAGTAATGCCACCTGTTTCTGATATCCGAGAATAGACATGATTATATATTGACTTGGTGGGCTTGTTTACTGTATCTTCAATAGTGACACTGTTGTCATTTACAGTCACAGGTTTGCTGTCATCACCTTGTATATGTGTTCCTAAAGAAATTAAAATTAAAACAAATTATTCCTGTGACCAGAAATACTTTTAACATGCTGTGTAAAATGTTATTCATAAGTTTATTTCCCCTGTTTGTAACAGGTTCTGCTTGTTAAAGTGGCCATATGGATGAGAATTTGGTATTTATTTTGGATTTTTATTTGATAAACAGCTTCACCATGTTTTTCTACTTGAAAAAATAATGTGAAAAAACATATACCAAGTCCATGTTCACATCTCAATAAATGACAAAACATTAAACAATGTTTAAAATGTTTGTTATTGTACGTACAACAACAAACCTTTTACACTTTGTGCATCTTTTTGCAATGTATTGAGTTATAAACATAGACTTGGTATATGTTATTTTGCATTATTTATTCAAGTAGAAAAACATGGTGAAACTGTTTTATCAAATAAAAATTCAAAATAAATACCAAATTCTCATCCATATGGCCACTTTAATGCATTCCTGTCACCACATAGAAAGAGATAGGGGAACATCAAATGTTGGTGTGTCACTAGAAATTGTGTACGTCAGTGGGGTGTCAAATTGGCTTAGAGGTTACACTGCTTGTCACCTGTTGTATATCATCATGGTTGACTCTATTCCTTGCATAAAAAGAGAAAAAATAAGTTCAAAATTATCCAATTAGGTGTGAAATTCTCAGTACCTGCAATAGCATTTTAACTTGTGCTAGCGAGTCAAAACAGAATAAACAGGTCAACTTAATCCCATGTATGCCTATGGTAATACATGTGGACTGGAAGTTGCGATTTCAAACAAGATTTGAATGTTCATTATCTTTATGGCAGTCTGTCTCAAACTGCAGTGCTACAACTACCAACTAACAGTTAGTTTTTCTTATTGATCATAAGTGTAATCTTTCACTGCATGGTTTAATTATAAACAATAAGGACAAGGCTTGGTGGTGGACTACACAGATTACATGACACTTGTATGCTTGTACGTTGTGTAATCGTATTTAATGTATGCATCAGACACTTCAAGTTTACTCCCTGGGGGGCGTACGTGTGTCATATGTCATGTGTGTAGTGGACAAGCCAGCCTTGTCCTTATCAACAATTTGTTTAAAATTAATTAAACAGCAGGAGTGAAAGATTACACTTGTAATCAATAGAGAACCTGGCTGTTAGTAGGTAGTTTTGGCAAAGCTTGAGACAAGTCTACAGCTACAGTTGAAAGGATTTCGTTGTATTTCATGTACCGAAAATTCAATTATCCCTTGTATTACCTGTTGTACGGACACTGCACTTGTCGAATATTGTATCAGTAGATTTGCTCATATCCTCAATACAAACAGGAATATCATTGTTATCTGCTTTTAGTCCCTGTGTATCATACACAGCTAACAAATCTTTGGTACCATAGATAAGAGAATTCAGCGTGGTATCAATAACTTTCAGAAAAACTTGACATCCAAGATTTACCGACAGTTGATGTACCTGAAATAAAAACAAGACAGAGATTATGGTTTAGATCACGGCTACTTCAGTGTACAATTATTTTGTTTTAACATTCTGTGCATTGTTCATTTAGTTTACACTATTCTAAAGGTCATATTTGACCACCTCTTTCCTTTCAGGGTAAATCTTGAGCAGAGGATGTGTAAATGTGGTATGAGATGAAGTTCCAACTTTGACTTAATTTACCCATGGTGATCTCTCTCCGGGTGGGGGTGGGGGTGGGGGGTTGTAGAGTCAAAAGTTGTACTGTGTCTCATACATTTACTACCCCTGGACAGAGATAGTAGTTTGGTGGGTCAGATGTAGGGTAAAGGTGGGTAAATTAGACTGTTTGTGTCCTGTTACATCCCCTGTTTGTAACAAGTTCTACTTTCTAATGCTTGCCTGTCACCTGTTGTATATCACCTTGGTTGATAATATGTAAATTTATATAAAATTTACATATTATTAAGATGAGATGCAGGTTCGTTGGCGATTTTTGGTCTTTCAATTTTTGCGCATTATGAAGCTTCATGGTATGTTCCATCATTTGGTTAAAAGATTTTTTGAAAATCGTATATTTTTTCCACCAATAAATTTGAAATGAAAAAAAATGACATGAACGCTAACATGATGTGTAGTTTCATTCCTGAATGTTTATGTACAAGGATTTGCATACGTAAAGAAGATTGACAGGTACGTTGATTACAGAAGAGTGTCTTTACATTGATTACAGAACAACTTACCTTTATGAAAACATCTTTCATAATCTGTTCGTTTGTATGATCATCCAATTTCCCAATGGTGCCTGATGTTTCCTGATTACTTACAGACTTCTCCATCACAATGTAATATATGTATAGTATTTATCCTTATAATATATATGTTGCATTTCATTTGATTCTTCTACCTTTCTTTGCCCAATTCCTTCTGTCTGGAAAATAGAGACAAAAACTCTACAGTTAATATAACTGTGTACCAACAAATACTTGCAAACTGGTGACATTTTCACTGCAGTACAATACCAAAAACATTATTAAAATGATATGGAAACGAAGGCATTCCTGAAGGTGTACTTTTTTCTTCTTTTTCATGAGGTGGGGGTGTAGAGCAGAGCTCTGGTAAACTGCTGTTCCTTTCATAAAATAAATGCTGTAGTGGGGCAAGTTTAGGATAAAAATGTTTACAATGTATTTGGGTAGCCATATTTCTTTTCTGTTTCTCATTACCGACCGACCCAAATTATAATTTCAGCTCTGACATCAATATAAAAAAAAAATTATTTTCGCCCACACTTAATATTTTTGGGAAGAGCGCCCTCTCTGCCAAGAATGAGCAAGTGTATAGACTGTCGTCATCTACAGTCATGGCAGCGGCGACAAACCTAGCATTTCTTCACTGGTGACGTAAATACATGATATAATATTATTACTAATATTAGTAATACCGTCATTATTTTGTATTATTGTTATGATCATCCTAGAATAGAATATTACCATCTTGGAATAGAATATTAGCTCACATGTAACTGTGCTATTAGTGTTACGGTGTTTGTCCTGCTTGCACGTTTGGAACGCGATTTTCAAGAAAGGGAATATTGTCAGGATCGCGTCCAGACTTACTCCGTCTGCAAGTGCAAGCTGGACTATGCAAGCCAGACAACAAAGGATCTGGGTTAGTATCACCACAGTATCACATTGATGAGGGGGACAAAACTGTGTGCTTCCTGTTGGAAATCGGGACGTCGATTAGTATGCAAATCATGACGACTAAAGCAACAATACATGACGTGCGTCTATCATTTGTCATGTCAGAAATTTAGCAAGGGGCCGTCAAAAAATCTCACCAGTACACAGAACGCTGTCTTTAAATAGCTTCATTATTAACTAAGTTTGGCTAAATCTCTTACCTTTTAACGGTCGTAACGTTCCATTATTTTTAAATACAAGAAATACTGGGTTAAATAATTATTAAGATGATAAAATACGCCTTTTTTTTCGTTGTGAAAATGGTGAAAAATATTGACGAGGAGAACCTGAACAAAAGGTCATCGAGGGACGACTTATTCACTTCCGGGTGTGTACGTTAGTTCGTTGTTCTTTTTCCAGTGCAGCAGTCCGTGGACGGTACGCGGTGCGGGCAGACTGTCTGCATATTCTACCAGAAACTACGTTTTCGAAAAAATTTCAAAATCGGTAACGTGAATTGGAAACAACATCCAAAATTTGGGATCAAAGATTGAAAGGTCGCGGTCATACGTACATGCGCTCAAAGTGGGATCAAATCCATTCCAGCTATAAACCACAGAAAAAAAACCGAATAATCAATTTTTGTGTTCACCGCGGATTTCAAATATTTTTTCTCTATATTTCAAATAAAGTTTTAAATGTTGTTTCCTCTGACTGTTTTTTTTCCCTATTTCCTACCGTTATCACTGTTTTATCAGAGTTTACCAACTTTGCATTCATTAGTAGATTGCTAATCTGAGAATAAACACAAGGGCTAATTGCCAAATAATAATACATTGTGCAGTGAGTGTAACATCTACTGATGACAACAGTCGAAAATAATCGGGAAAAGTGATAGCAAACAATATTTAAAACTTTATTTGATATATAGAGAAATAATATCAGAAATCAGGAAAATCCGGAGAACAAAATTGATTATTCGTTTTTTCCCCCTATGAATATGATCAAACAGCCGGTTATTGGTAAACGAGATAATAACTTACACTACACGTTGAGGGCGTGCTGTTCAATCATAACCCGGAAGTTAGCAACTTTTAAACCATAAACAGTCTCCCCTCCAATGTCTATGTTTAAACTATCGTCAGCAAAAGTCATGGGAGGCTCGAAAGGGTTAAATGATGAAACGTCGTGTAATAATGAAAAATGGGACGTAAGTGATGATACCGGCTAGTAAAGTGTGGGTGGTTGATGATACAAACCTGGGTGAGTAAAATAGTATGGCGTCGAATATTGACCTCACCGAGGAACTTCAAACAACGCCCGAACGCACTAATCATGCACGTTTATGTCGACTGCTGGTTGAAGGTGGCACCAAAACACTTCGAAATGTGTTCAACTCTTCTCACCCACCGTGTGATTTAGTGAACAATTTATCTCAGCCCCATATTCATCGTGTTCTTAAGAATCTGAATACACGAAGGGTCATCAATAAAGGTCAGTGGAATCTGCTGTATTCGTCGTCTGCGAACTCAGACAGCTTTGATATCACACTTTTAATGATACTGCTGAGGAATGTATGTAACCTGCGTCAACCTAACACAGGGTGGGACAACAAACCATCGACCGGGGATCACAGCAAAGAAGCTGACATAGTTCGAGTCAAATACTACAGAAATGTGTTATGCCATAGACGCACTACTAGTATTTCTAAGGATGAGTTTGAAGTCATTTGGAAGGAGATTTCTGATGCACTGGAACGACTTGGCGCTAAGAGGGTCGACATCGAACGACTGAAAACAGAAAGTATGGACAGCGAACTTGAGAAAAGGTACACAGCTGAGATCGAGAACTGGGCTCAATCTGATGAAGACATAAAGACTGGGATATCAGAAATTAAAACAAAACTTGATATGTTGTTAGAAAATGCTCAAGCAGTGGCCCTTAATTCTCAAATCCGCCAGAATGTGGAAGAAAATAGTTCTCCAGAAACAGATATTATGCAGGATAACAACTGCTGTAAAATTCACCAAGGGACTGTACTTGACCGATTCTGTTTCACATGCCAGGTACCTATTTGCATAAAATGCACTGAAGTTGTTCATATATCACTTGTACATGAACATGAAAGTCTTGACAAAGCCATGTTGAAGATGCAAGTTAAATTTGAGAAACAGCAAGCCGATTTTAGTAGAAAGGCAGGGGAAGTATCCAACCAAATCAAAACTGGCAACGAATATCTATTTCTGTTAACAAATCAGTTTGAAGATGAAAAACGACTCATACAGAAGGAGGCAGAGGAGAAGATAAAGTCAATATCCAGGGATATCAAGGAAAGGGAGGCCTTAATGATTGATCATATGACAAGACAATATGGAAAACTGAAGAAAGGCATCACTGAAGATGTAAGCAAACTTGAAGAATCAGAAACAAATCTGAAAGAAAAACTTGAGAGTGTTAATAAACTTCTACAAGATGATGATCCTTTGAAGAAGGCATCACTGACAAAATCAGTTATAGAGTGTACCGGTTCTAAAATGCCGTTGCATGTTACTTTTGAAAGTAAGTATGACATGGTAGCCAAGTTCTGCCCAATGGAGATGACACTGGAAGGAAATCTGGGGAAACTTGAATTTCCCGCACTTCCTTCCCCATCATATGTCGAACGACTGAATCCAGGCGTTCCTGTAAGGACTGGTATTGATGTTGTCTTTAAAGTTTGTACCATGAAGTTCAGTACAACAGAAAGAGATAGTGCAGATCTCCATATTAGTGTCAAGGCGAGTGATGGCAAAATGACCGTCTTGGATGACAGTCTCAAAAGTTGTGAAGAACCTGGAGTGTACAATGTGTCGTACAGATCTGAGAAGTCTGGTCAGTATGAACTCTCGGTAACACTACGTGGACATCACATTAAGGGGTCACCACATGTGTTCTCCGTCACTGCCTGTGAAATTACAGATGTAACGTTAGTTGGTGACATCCCTGAAGGTGAAGATATTAAAGGGCTAGCAGTTGATAAGGATGGTCATATTGCCATAGCAACTAACTTTAAAATTACAGTTTTGGATCAAAATGGGGTGAGACAAAAAGTTATAACACTATCTGATCACAAGTCATTTGAAAGCATTCTTGACATAGCAGTTTCGGATCAAAAGAGGTATTTTGTAACGCATTCTCCAAGTAAAGCGGTACCTATCTTTAAGGCTCCCCTTGTTTGTGAGTACAACAACAATGGGGAAACTGTTGCTGGATTTTTTCGGAGATCATTGTGCAAACCATGGGGAATCAGCATAAAAGATGACTTCGCATATGTAGTAGACAGGGCACCCCCTAGTGTTCACGTTTTCTCAATCAAATCTGAAAACTATGGAACCAAACTGAAAATATTCAAGGATGCGCTGTTTTCAGATTTGAGCCTGATCGGCGTGGACATGTACTCAAGACCAATCTTACCAGATCGGAAACATAATAATGTCATTATGTACAGACGTGAACGTGATGATTTCATTGTGAGCGACTGTAAAATCACATACCCAGGAGCTGTTGCTGCAGACAGTAATTTCACTTATGTGTGTGATTTAGGCAGCAATTGCATACATGTTATAAACCAAGATGGTAAATGTGTTGGGAACATCAGCACAGGATTAGAAATGCCCTGCAGATTAGCAGTAATGGATAACCCTTGCAGATTAATGGTTATCATTGAAAGTGCTCATCCAAGTCTGAAAATGTTCTCATGGGCTACAAAGGGCACTAGTCTGTAAGGTACACAATGATAGGGCGCCCTCACACATCAAGAAGGCCAGTGAGGGTAGAGCGACACCACCTACCTTGCTGTCTAAAAGTGTACTGACTCCTGGACTCACAGCTGATAATACAACTCTATGAATAAAAGTGTAGTAACTCCTGGACTCACAGTTGATAATATAACCTTATAAATAAAAGTGTACTAACTCCTGGACTCACAGTTGATAATACAACCCTATAAATAAAAGTGTACCGACTCCTGAACTCATAGTTGATAATATAACTCTATAAATAAAAGTGTACTGACTCCTGGACTCACAGTTGATAATACAACCCTATTAACCCTTTGCTTCCTGTACAGCTTAGAGGGTATAAGACCCCCTAGTGCCTGGATTTTTTTAGAAAAACAATGCCAATATGCATTGATAAATGTTAAATTGCTCTAATTTTGTTTCTATGGTAACTAGTTTAGACAGTGTATGGTAAGTATGTTACAAATCATCAACATTTTATAACAATGTATCAATATTTGAATTTTGCTACTTTTATGCAAATTTTATGCAAATTATCAGCTCTAAGGATACCTGCTTACCTCTGTCCCTACTATTCTTTACTGATTTTTTAATTAAATAAAGCTAATTTACTCACCACTAGTGTCTTTATTTATCCCCCTTATATGACTGACTATTCTGACTAGGTTTTTTTTCTTTTTCTAGCTAGTTCCCTTCCAGCACAAGCAGGATCATCATAAGAATAGTCCTTCATGTAGTGATAACGATGAAAGCATGGGACAGGACACATCCTAACTTTGCACACAGAACAAATGTACTTGGTGTCTTTTCTCTGTTTGTGTACTTGGCACTTCGATGAAGTGTCTAAAATTCCTGGTGCATGTTGCAATTGATGATTAAATCTGGCATCCTCACTTTGAGTAATGCTCTTCCTACCCGGCCTCTTCACAAAAGAGCGACCACCAATAAGCTCTTCACACAGTTGCCCTCTGAACTGACGAAGGGTTGGTGGCTTATTGGGGTTGGCTTTCTTGTTTAAAATGTAAGCATTGACAATGCATACTTCTAAGATGTACCAAAAGATCTGCATGTACCAAGTCAGCCCCTTCATATGCCGTTTGTAGGTGGACAAGCGTTGGTCAGCTAGATCAACGCCTCCCATGTACTTGTTGTATCTTTCAACAACTACTGGGCGTTGAACTAGCTGACGTTCCCATGTGCCACGGACCTTGACAGCTCTGATGATGGGTGTACTGTCATCACTTATAGGTAAGGTAGTTAGAGTATTCACTACCCTAGAATCTCTCCAAGCTGTTGCAGTTAGTCTGCCTTTCTGCCAGTGTACAAACTCTCCACGAGTAAGACGCTTAACTACTGTGCTAGTGGGTTTCATTTCTGTGGGTAGTCCCTGTCTGTTTGGCCTAACAGTTCCACAAGCTAGTATTTTTTTACCTTGAAGCTTGGTAAACAGTGCTGGACTAGTATAGTAATTATCACAGTACACTTCGTGTCCTTTGTTGTAATATGGACGGGTTAGATTCATGACTACACTTTCTGTTACAGAGCCCTCACTAACTTGTAGTTCTTTCCCTTGGTAAACTTTCAAGTTCAACACATACCCGGAAGTTGACTCTGCTAGGTTGAATACCTTTATTCCCCACTTAGTAGGTTTGTTTTTGATGTATTGTTTGAATCCCAGCCGACCTTTAAATTTAATCATACTTTCATCCAAGGCTAGCTGTCTCTCCGGTGAATACATAGCTCTAAATCTCAGCAATATTCTGTCAACTACAGGTCGTATTTTACCAAGCCGGTCATACATAGGGTCATTCCGGTCTGTCACTAATGTTTCGTTGTTGACAAAATGCAAATAACGAAGTATCTGGCAATACAGTAGACGGGGCATGTGTCTTCCGAAAGCTGGGGTTTGAGTTAACCAGTTTTGAGACCAATATTCTCGAAATGACCCTTTCTTATCGACTAACCCCATCGCGAGAGTAAGCCCAAGAAATACTTCGAACTGATCGGTAGTTATATCAACCCATTCAGACCTTCTGTTTTCAAGGTCACTACGTTTCTGACTAGCGTAACGGTTGGTCTCGGTTACGATGTCGCTAATCAACTCTGGGGTGAATAAACATTCGAACACTTCTCTAGCTGATTTACCTGACAAATCTTCCTTTATTTCGGGAGTTTCAGTGAAATCAAAGTTACCCTGTTCATCAAATTCACGAGACCATTCAACGTCGCTGTCATTTCCGCTACTAGAACTGTCGAGGTCAGAGTTCGTGTCACTATCTTGATTGTTTATATTTCCGAGTTCTAAGTCCGATCCTATTTCGTCGTCGCTATCCCTATGTAATCGTAGCCTGGCTAAAGGAACGTCATCCTCTATATCTGACTCTGTAAAACCTTCAAAATCTGACTCTGAATCTGATGGTGAGAGAAAAATGTCCGCTACTCTATTCCATGATCTAAGTTCGTCGTCAGCTGACGCCATTTTAAAAGTTCCGGGGTGAAAATTTACATCAAAGTTCAAAACACCCGCTCAAGCTTCCATGTTTGGCGGTAGATCACCGATAAATTACATATCATTATAAAGCTGACGTCAGTCCCTAGCTAATTGAATTGGTTATACCCCCCTATAAGAGAAAATGACGCCAATTCACGTGTCAAAGGTTATGTAGGGTTAGGGACCTTATAAATACGTATTTATACGTATACGGTCTCTATGGGAAGTGATCGAGCGTACGGATAAAGACGCCCTCGGGCGGCAAAGGGTTAATAAAAGTGTACTGACTCCTGGACTCGCAGTTGATAATACAACCCTATGAATAAAAGTGTACTAACTCCTGGACTCACAGTTGATAATACAACCCTATGAATAAAAGTGTACTAACTCCTGGACTCACAGTTGATAATACAACCCTATGAATAAAAGTGTACTAACTCCTGGACTCACAGTTGATAATACAACCCTATTAATAAAAGTGTACTAACTCCTGGACTCACAGTTGATAATACAACCCTATACATAAAAGTGTACTGACTCCTGGACTCACAGTTGATAATATAACTCTATAAATAAAAGTGTACTGACTCCTGGACTCATAGTTGATAATACAACTCTATAAATAAAAGTGTTCTGACTCCTGGACTCACAGTTGATAATACAACTCTATGAATAAAAGTGTTCTGACTCCTGGACTCACAGTTTGTAATACATCCCTTTGAATTCTTGGGAAACCAAAATCTGATTAAAATCAGATGTGGTGAATATGGCTTGATTTCTTTATGCATCTCAATTACCTTCATTTATTGTCGTTTGTTTTTTTTCCATTTAGTTCCGGAAGTAATAGCCACCTTCAGTCCGGAACAACAAAATGGAAAAAAAAGGACAACAAATTAATAAATGAAGGAAGTAGAGGTAAATCATCAGATTTAGGGAAACCAGACAAGGAAAAAAAATTGAAAAGAAAAATACTGACGTCACAACAGTGAAGTGAAGTTAGTTACACGCTTGTACATTATCAATATAAGTTCAAGAAATAATATGACTTAAGAATATTGTGCCAAGATATGTCAACATAATTGCGGACATCACACATCTAACACAAAAAAATATTTTTTTATACTTAGAGATTTCTTTAATGAACAAATAAAATATATATATGAAAGCTCAAATAAAGTGTCTTGGTACTTTGTATGTAAAAATTAATTTTGTTCAAATCTTGCTTCTTAAAAACTGCTTGGTAAAAGGGGTCAATTTTTTTTTTTTTTTTTTTTTGGGGGGGAGGGGTATTTCTGGGGGTGTTATTCTGCAGAGGTTGTGGGAAACACAACACAGTTGCCCCTAGCAACTATGACCACACCCTCAGTAACAGCCAAATGCCAGTATAGATTGCAAAGAATTCATAGTTTGGCCACTTGAAGTGCTGTTCACAAGCCATTTGGTGTCAGGAAGCGAGGGACTGATTAGTTGAGTATTGTAGCATAAAGTCAGCAGACATTAAGAAATCTATGTTTTTCCCACAATACCATTTTATTAGTAACCTCCTTATATATTAAATTGCAGCTAAAAGCGCAAATAGCCTAGTTAACATGTCATTACAAACAATATAATAGACCTTTTCAAAATTTGCCATGGTGGTGCTCTACTTCCTGTCTGTGTTTTTGGGGGTATACATGGCATAGGTTACTTACGTTAATCATAGAGCACTGCTGCTTTCCTTGATGTCTGAACAATACGAAAAACATCCCTGATTTACACTTCTACAGAACACCAAGGAACAAAGCTGTTACGAAATGGTACTGAGGTGATGATATCCCCAAATTGAGTGAGGGCGCTGTATTCTCAATTTCCTGTTTGCAGTCTGGAATGGCCTATTTATGTGGTGAAATCAAGAAATGGCACTCCAGTACAAAAGTTTACAACAATGGCTTTTATTTCATGAAGTGGCATTCCCCCGATGAAGAAATACGCCGGTACATGAAACTATCATGTAATACAAACTCAGTTATGACACATGCACGGTTTCCCCATAGTAACCAAATTTATTTCATAAACAAAGTTTGAAAATACATTGCGTATGTTATATACAAAACACAAACTTTACTGTATTAATGGCTTCTTACTATTTGAATTTACCATTGCACAAATCTACTTGTAAATTTTCTTGTTTTAAAAATAAATTTCTTGCAATTTCATGGTTAGACAGAAAGTGACCATATAGATAACTAATGGGTATCCATTTTGGATTTTTTTAATTTATAAAATAACTATGGTTTTATTTAAAATAAATCAAAAATTAAATACCAATTTGTCATTCATTTGACCATTTGAAAATGTATTTCTCTGCATCGATTTGCTTTCCCAAAAAATTGAGAAAAGTATATATGCAAGACTCCCTGGGTTTAGACTGACAGATCAGCCATTGAGGGCGCAGTGTGATCTCCCTTTCCTTGGTGGGCTGATAAGCTCTGACCGATGACATCATTACACTCCAGCTCTACGAGCATGATCAGTGAACTACACTGACTGATCAGCCGTTGAGGGCGCAGTGTAATCTCCCTTTCCAAGGCAGGCTGATAGGTACCGATGGCGTCATTACACTCTACCCGTGAGCTACACTGACAGATCAGCCGTTGAGGGCGCAGTGTAATCTCCCTTTCCTAGGCAGGCTGATAAGCCCTGACCGATGACGTCATTACAGTCTACCTTGGCAATTTTGAGCAATTTGATGCATATTTCGAACACAGCAGAACCAATGTAGTAATAATCTGCATAGCTAATCTGATTGGTGGCAATGCACAATGCATTACCCAATCAGATGAGATTGGGTAATGCAAAAGAGAAATTTCCAATCACATGATCATGTTTTGAAATTGGAGACCTGATCACATGCGTGTGACAACTGTAATTATTCAAATAATCATGTGACGCCATTAACACCTGGTGAAAACATAGTCAATCAAGTCTAGATGAAATATCTGGACAAGGTAACATTTCCTGCTTGTGATAAAATAACCTTTATGTGTATCATTAAACAACAGTGTGTCCTCTAAGCCAATTTGACACACCATTGACTCACACAATTTCTAGTGACACACCGAAATTTGGTGTTCCCCTATCTCTACTGTGTGGTGAGTCTGCCCTCTAAGCCATTTGACGCACCACTGACGCACACAATTTCTAGTGACACACCGAAATTTGGTGTTCCCCTATCTCTTACTGTGTGGCGAGTGTGCCCTCTAAGCCAATTTGAAACACCAGTGACACACACAATTTCTAGTGACACACCGAAATTTGTTGTTCCCCTATCTCTTACTGTGTGGTGAGTATGCCCTCTAAGCCAATTTGACGCACCACTGACACACAATTTCTAATGACACCAAAATTTGGTGTTCCCCTATCTCTTACGATGTAATGACTCATAAGAAATGCCTTTTTTTTTTCTCATTTTGACTCACAACAACACAATTTGGCTTTGTTAGAGGGCACACTGGTATCTAGTCTAAGTAAATATGTGAGAATTCTGGTTATGAAAAAGCGTCAGCCTCCAGCGATAGCCTACTGTTACATATTTTATGAAATATTACGAAAATAATGTAAATACTGATGACAATCATGGCATCACTTTATAGTACTTAATTAGCATATTAATTTAACAGCCGATCACAGTCCTGCTGGCTGTAAACTTGTCTTTATGCAAATTTTTAAATTAGGCTTAAAAATATGATTGTTTGGTTCCGGTTACCCGCCCTAGTTTTTCACTACTGACCCTAAACTTGTTTTTTAAGAATTCAAGAAAAAAAAATACTAAAATCGCAAAAATTGTGAAGTCTCTAGTGAGAAATAGTGGATGCAGAAACTGACATCAACTTAAAAAGACAATATAAAACTGTTCTTCCAATCTGTAATGTCTCTACATCCGATATCTGATGGGAAGAAACTCAGTTATGGCAATAACACGGACACCAAAAAAAGCAACAGAAAACATAACTACCTGAACTAGACACTCACACATGCAAATGTACATATATATACAAATAAACTACAAAATCTACCTACCCACCTATTCTGTTCTAAAATTGAGCGTAATCGGAACCATACAATTTTTTCTAGGCATTAATCAAAATTTCTGTGTATTTTTTCATCATGCCTTATGTATGAATGGGCCAATTTTATTGTAGTCTCATTTTTTATCCGATCACAATCAAATAAAGTGCAATCTGATTTTCAAATCACTTGACATCCGCAAGGTGATTTCTAACACTTGTAGACCAACACATACATGTACATTCAGTTGAGCCTATAAGTAAATTTTAGAATGTAAATAAAACAACATCTGTGCATTGACCAATTAGGTAACAAAGCAAATAATGTACTCTGGAGCAAGATGTTGGAAGAAGCTGATTGGTGGATAATACATGTAGAACATCTGTCTATTCACCAATTACTGGGTAACCATGCAAACAATGTAGCCTAGTGACAATGGCTGGTAGAAGCTGATTGGTCCATTGTTTGTATTCATTTCCAGTTTATTGACCTGTCAATGAACCAATCATACAGCTAGTTATGGAAGCAATTACATAACAGATGGTTCAGTTAGAACACCTGCGATGTTCGCTTTGTGGCAACAGTAAATATTGAGAGCAACTGCTAGGATACTGATAGGTCTAGTGTTTGTAAGTTTTGTTGCAACACCATGTTTATTGACCAATCAGATACTGTCCCTATGGTAACAGCCAATATTGGACACATTTGGTGGATAGGTCTATTTATTAAAACGCATGGTTAAGTTGGTACACCTGTTAATGAGCCAATCGGATACAATGTAGTACTTGTAGCACCAGGTGGTCTAATGTTTGTCACACATACAACGGTTTATTTGGTTGGTCCCTGGCATGTTTGACATTCTGCCATGATGTAAGGCTGGTAGTGTTCAACTTGAATAGTGCAATGGAATATCTGGTATTTTTGCTGTACTTTTCTGGTTGCTATCCGTAGCACTTTCTGGGAGTCTACACTCGGATCTAGAAAGAGATGAGAAAGTTGGTGAAAACTAGTCCATACCACATGACACAATTTTAGCCAATCACCGGCGGCTCTATGAAAACAATGGGTTATAAATATTATTCTTTCTCTTTTACTTGAGGACAACACAGCAACCGGCTGGAATTGTAAAGAATGTGACATTTTCACAGCCATTCATAGTCTCGGTTACCCAGACTCTCGCCACTGGGGACTCTGTCTACCCTACAAGACAAACGAGAGTGTGGGGAAACAAGATTCCAACTCGCCCACACAGGAAGTAGCTATTAGAGCAGTGCATGCTGGGGAATACTTCATGTCCAACATTGTAGGCTAAACGAGTTAGGTACTTTCATGACAAGTTATCACTTCCCAAGCAAGCGATACATCTAAATTACAACAAAAAGGCCTCGTAAGCCCATTTGTTTAAGACTTGGAAGAAAAGCACTGTAAAACTCCAGGCATGGGGTAGTTGAAACGTGGCTTCCCCAGACTCTTGTCTGGGTAGTCTCGTAGAAGACCCCCAGCGGTGAGTGTCTGGATAACCGAGACTAAGCCAACCACTGCAAATCAAAACAACAGCCCCCCACCACCACCCCCACCCCCCATCCAATCTCCCCCCCCCCCCCTCCCCAATTCTTAACTTACCAACTGCTAGATGCACAGCCAAGGCTGGTCTATTTGTAGTTAGAGACCAGATATGCAAACTGTGGGCCATTTTAACTCCCTGAATTAAGAGTAAATCTTTTTTAACAGAATCATAATTAATATCTTTAGGAGCACCTAGAAATGAAAACAAAACAAATATGTATAAATATTCAGTTCAAATAAGTTTGTCTATGTTCTCTCAACAGATATATTGGTACACAATTGTAAAAATAAATGGCAAAATAATTTTTAGTTTGTTATTGTACTTTGGGAAGTGATTTGCAAACAAACTTAGTAAACAAACATACTTGGTAAACACAAGTAATTTCTATGTATTTGTTGCATCTCGTCCACCTCAAGACTTCTAGAGTAATAATATTGACTATACATAAATGGAGGTGTCAATGGTAACGATACTGTATAGGAACTAGACTATGTGAGAGGAGGTGTAAATGGTAATGATACTGTATAGGAACTAGACTATGTGAGTGGAGGTGTAAATGGTAACGATACTGTATAGGAACTAGACTATGTGAGTGGAGGTGTAAATGGTAATGATATTGTATAGGAACTAGACTATGTGAGTGGAGGTGTAAATGGTAATGATACTGTATAGGAACTAGACTATGTGAGTGGAGGTATAAATGGTAACGATACTGTATAGGAACTAGACTATGTGAGTGGAGGTGTAAATGGTAATGATACTGTATAGGAACTAGACTAGTGAGTGGAGGTGTAAATGGTAACGATACTGTATAGGAACTAGACTATGTGAGTGGAGGTGTAAATGGTAACGATACTGTATAGGAACTAGACTATGTGAGTGGAGGTATAAATGGTAACGATACTGTATAGGAACTAGACTATGTGAGTGCACTGTGAAAAATGGTAACAATACTGTATAGGAACTAGACTGTGAGTGGAGGTGTAAATGGTAACGATACTGTATAGGAACTAGACTATGTGAGTGGAGGTATAAATGGTAACGATACTGTATAGGAACTAGACTAGGTGAGTGGAGGTGTAAATGGTAAGAATACTTTTTGATGGTACCTACCTTCCATGAGGACATGCATAGCATCTTTTAATATATTCAAAGTAGTAAATAAAACCAGGATTGAAAACAAAAATGTACAAATAGGATCTGCTATTTTATATTCAGGCTGTAGGAAAAACATAAATATTCTAATTATACCTCTGTGGGTGGAAAAAATTCATGAAAAAATTATATGTATTTGGTGCTCCCCTATCTCTTAATATGTGGCGAGTGTGCCCTCTAAGCAACTTTGACGCACCACTGATGCATACAATTTCTAGTGATGCACCAAAATTTGGTGTTCCGCTATATCTTAATATGTGGTGAGTGTGCCCTCTAAGCCAATTTGACCACCACTGACGCATACAATTTCTAGTGATGCACCAACATTTGGTGCTCCCCTATATCTTAATATGTGGTGAGTGTGCCCTCTAAGCCAATTTGACGCACCACTGACGCACACATTTTCTAGTGATGCACCAAAATTTGGTGTTCCCCTATCTCTTACTATGTGGGGTGACTCACAAGAAAGCCCAGTTTCTAACATTTTGACTCACAACAAAAATTTGACTATCATTAGAGGGTACACTGCTCTACAATTCAATTCACAATTTGAATGAAATTTATTTTACCAGATAACAAAAATAAGCCATACTTTCAAAGAAATACATGATACAAATATACAAAATAAATATAAAATAAATATACAATAGGGAACTTGCAAACTCGCCATATTGAATGTTGCATCATGGGAAAAGTGATAATAAATACTAATCAATTCATAGTCAACCTGACCATTGTTGGAGGTTAATTTTATCAGTAGCTTCAGATTAGGTATTATGATAACCACAGATAATCCCATAGTCCTTTGCGTCTGAGCATGCTCAGTAAGGATTGCAAGTTCCCTATTGTTATCTGGTGTGGACCTTGGAAATAGTTCAGGAGAACTACTCTAATTTTGGTACTTACCTTAAATTTAATAATATACGCTGCGATAAGAACTCCTATGCTTTGTATAAGATCACCTAAAACATGGATAAACGCAGCTCGTACGTTGATATTTTTCTTGTTTTGTTGTTGAGCCGGTTGTTCCTGTGAGCGTGATGTTTCAGACAGATGACGATCCGAATCGGTAGTGTTGACGGAATGTATGTCTGTAAAAGGATCGACATGAACTGCGTGACTAGAACTTTGTTGGTTTACGTTTTGTCCTCCGTTCTGATGGTCATGTGATTGATGGCTATGACCGTGACCTCCGTGACCGTGACCTCCGAGACCGTGACTGTGGCCATGCCCAGTTTGATGTAGCACACAACCTAATCTGAAATGAGAAAAATCAAATTGAAATATGGTGATCAGTTTTTATATTGACAGAGCGCCCTCTAGCTAACTCCGCCCATGTACTTACTTCTAAATTAGATTAAAATACTTTATTAACCAAAATGACTGTAAAACTGAACAGGAATGTGTCTTGGTGTTGTTAAACATCAAAAAACAACAAAGACATACATACATACATACATACATACATACATACATACATACATACATACATACATAACTACATACATACATACATACATACATACATACATACATACATACATAATAATACATACATACATACATACATACATACATACATACATACATACATACATACATACACACATACATACACACATACATACATACATACACACACACACATACATACATACATACATACATACATACATACACACATACATACATACATACATACATACATAGTTATACTATACAGTATAAAATCATGATGAAACTGACAATAGGTCTATAGAGGAGAGTAACTTACAATATATTTATAGCAACACCACATGCCGCCGTTATAAGCATAACATCAGCGTTAATTTCGTACGACTGGTCTATACATCGTAAAATTGCCATATATACAAGTACGCCCGTTAGAATCCATACAATCAATACACTGACAACCGCACCTAGTATCTCTGTAACGAAAAAAATATATATATCAACGTCTATAAATTATGGAAATGTGTGAATAAAATAAACTCAACAAAAAGAATATGAAGATGAAAAGCATGAGAACTGGTAAATTTAATTTCCCCGTTGAAAGTATGCTTTGCAGAGATTTAAAATGTTTTATAATTTGAATTGCAATTTGAGTTTGTTGTGTTTATTGATGTCATGGTATATGAAGTACATGGAGCTACATAGGACAGGTCATTCATTTTCCGATTTTGCATTAAGAAATTTAGTTTTGAGGGGTAGGGGGAGGGGGAGGGGGAGGGGGGAGGGAGGGGTTAAACTAAAAGGAAGGAATTATGTTTCTTGTGTGTCAGTTTTTAAAATGGCAGCCCTTAACAGTACAATGACTCGGCGTTAATACAATGCTGGCACCATGCAAACTAAGAAATCAGAATTCAAATAATATATGACTTTGTTGACACAGACTGGAACCATACAGATTAAGAAATCAAAAATGATATGTAAAGTTATTGATTAACTGTCATCATTACTGACAAAATAATATAATTTAAGTTTATTGATTAATTGTATTCCATATATTTCTCTTCCGTGGCGAAGGATTTTGTTGTTTGTTGATTAAACAAAGATCAGTTCTACAGAGAATGTACACAGGATGTTGTTTGTTTACAGGGGATTTTATATGTTACCATAAATTACGTACTTTAGTACATACATGTAGTTTTCAACTGTTCATGATAAATAACTCAACTGAAGGTCACTTCATACATGCAGTGTGCCCTCTAATGATAGCCAAATTTTGTTGTTGTCAGTCAAAATGATAAACACTGGCATATCTTGTGAGTCACCACATAGTAAGAGATAGGGGAACACCAAATTTTGGTATGTCACTTGAAATTGTGTGCGTCAGTGGTGCGTCAAATTGGCTTAGAGGGCACTCGTCTGGTGAAGTGTTAATGATAGCACTTAATAGTATTTAACACTAAACAAACCCAACCAAGGGTAATGACATCAGACATGTACATACCTTTATCTTAGAAAATATAGAGTTCAGTGGTCTGTGTATACTGCACTGTTTAGATAATTCATTAGCTGGTTGTACCTCCTAGCCCTATAGCCTGTTTACTGCACTGTTAAGATACATCATTAGCTGGTTGTACCTCCTAGCTCTATAGCCTGTTTACTGCACTGTTGAGATACATCATTAGCTGGTTGTACCTCCTAGCCCTATAGCCTGTTTACTGCTCTGTTAAGATACATCATTAGCTGGTTGTACCTCCTAGCCGTATAGCTTGTTAACTGCACTGTTGAGATACATCATTAGCTGGTGGTACCTCCTAGCCATAGCCTGTTTACTGCACTGTTGAGATACATCATTAGCTGGTTGTACCTCCTATAGCCCTATAACCTATTTCCTGCACTGTTGAGATACATCGTTAGCTGGTCATACCTCCCTAGCCCTATAGCCTGTTTACTGCACTGTTGAGATACATCATTAGCTGGTTGTACCTCCCTAGCCCTGTAGCCTGTTTACTGCACTGTTGAGATACATCATTAGCTGGTTGTACCTCCCTAGCCCTGTAGCCTGTTTACTGCACTGTTGAGATACATCATTAGCTGGTTGTACCTCCTATAGCCCTATAACCTATTTCCTGCACTGTTGAGATACATCGTTAGCTGGTCATACCTCCCTAGCCCTATAGCCTGTTTACTGCACTGTTGAGATACATCATTAGCTGGTTGTACCTCCCTAGCCCTATAGCCTGTTTACAGCACTGTTGAGATACATAGCTATAGGGCTTGAAAAGTTAGACCAGCTAATGATGTATCTCATCAGTGCAGTAAACAAGCTAAGCATTAAATACAATTCAACTCTTGCAGGACTTTCCATTCAAGATTGTAATGCCCTGAATATTGTTTTTCTTTAAAAGTATGGAAAAGCAGTATATATAACGGTAAAAGCTAACCCTTACCTGCTCTATAGTAGCCAAAAGACATATTCCTTGTAGCTGGCCTCGTTGCTACCCATAGGGCAAACAAACTGATGAGAAAACTAGCAAAGTCACTGAGTAAGTGAGCGGCATCCGTCATTATAGCAAGACTATTGGCAAAGTATCCCCCTGTAAGAAATGAAAAAAAATATCAGAGTTTTAAAACTTCACAAGTTGTAACAGGAGTATTACTTTTTCAACCTGACAAGCAAGAATACTTTCACTAAAATCGTTAAAATACCAATAATTTGATATTGTACATGTTAATTAGAAGATGATTGCAATGATAAGTAGTCATCAATTGACAGTACAATAAAAATATCAGAGACTGAGTGTTCCAATATTTGATGACTAACATGTCATGTCATCTGGGAATGAGGCAGTTACCTAAAAAAGGTCATGACCTCAAGTCTCTGAAGGTGGAAATATTACGAGTGTGAAGCTACCATCATATTCATATTCATCTTCACTTTCAAAAGTTGACCTCTACGATCAATGTGAATATGATGATAGCTTACACATTCATCATCAGATTCGAAGTACTTCCGAATGGGTACGAACATGCGTTCGGTAAAATCACATATCCTTCATTGGCAGGTTGAAATCATGTGATTGTAATTACTTTTCACTTGATTTGCCTGGATTTGAATGCTCTCGTTATTTTTGCCAGAGTATCCAATTTGCACCATGAATTATTGTTGTCATGGACCATTATTTTTCACAATCAATTGCGTTGACCGATCCCGGTAATTGTAGTCTTGACAACACTATTTTACGTAAATTTCACCAGTGTAAGTGTTAAGTAGGGTTTCAAAGATAGCGGCACTGCGGGAAATCAAAACATACCCAGCCAGGCCGTATTTTATTACATTACTCATACAGGTTTTTTGTACACCCAAATGTTGATATTTCATTTTCAAAGATATGGGAAAGGCATACTAAACATCCAAATTAGTTTTTTATATGACAACAATGATTCATGGTGCAAATTGGATACTCTGGCAAAAATAAGAAGAAAGCATGCAAATCCACGCTAATCAAGTGAAAAGTAACTACAATCACATGATTTCAACCTGCCAATGAAGGATTTGTGATTTGCCGAACGCTTGTTCGTACCCATTCGGAAGACTTCGAATCTGATGATGAACGTGTGAAGCTATCATCATATTCACATTGATCGTAGAGGTCAACTTTTGAAAGTGAATATGAATATGATGGTAGCTTCACACTCGTGAAATATTGGAAGACTGATTTTTGTCGCACTGTTGATAATTGACATTACAGAATCAAGCCACTAGCTAAGGAAGTGGGGTTTCTTATCTTTCTTATCACTGAATAATGTTTGTTGGTAATATTTACAAATGTGATAAAGCACTATTACATAACACATCAGGCAAAGCTAAGCTCAATATCTAAGTGTGAAGCCCCTAATGTCATATCAGTTGTTATCAGTTTTACTGACCCATTATCAGTGACATTGCAAATAGCTTTAGAGATGCAAACAGTTTTTATGACACCCGACTTGCTGGCTCACCAAGTCTGGAAAGTTGCACTTGAACTGCTAGTGCTAATGCAAAAAATCCGTCATGAATTAAGTTTTGTTGAGAATTCTATCGTGAATAAAACTATTATGAACATAGTACAGTATGAGGTTAAAATCAATTCTGTTGGGTTATTTAATTTTTGGGTGTAGACCCCCAAATCAATTTGATTAGATTTATTACACCATACTATGTGTACAGCTACACAAATATAATTACCTGCAGAGTAAGGTTAAAGTTTACTAAGTTTTTAGAACCCTGGTAACAGGGAGTTAGAAATATATTGTAAATATACTATAGGGGATACTGTGCAGGGTGTATGATATTATGAGTAACTTCAGGTTTACTTGATAAGGTTACTAAGTTTTTATAACCCTGGTAACAGGGAGTTAGAAAAATAGTAAATATATGGGATACTGTGCAGGGTGTATGATATTATCAGTAAGATTTACTCGGGTAAGGTTTCTAAGTTTTTAGAACCCTTGTAACAGGGAGTTAGAAAAATAGTAAATATATGAGACACTGTGCAGTGTGTATGATATTATCAGTAAGATTTACTCGGGTAAGGTTTCTAAGTTTTTATAACCCTTGTAACAGGGAGTTAGAAAAATAGTAAATATAGGAGACACTGTGCAGGGTGTATGATATGATGAGTTGGAATTATAGTAAATATAGGAGACACTGTGCAGGGTGTATGATATAATGAGTTGGAATTATAGTAAATATAGGAGACACTGTGCAGGGTGTGTGATATTATGAGTAAGGTTTGAAGGTAAGGGTAATATTACTAATAAGACTACCAATTCTTGTCATGGGGCTACTATAATATGCAGCTGGTAATCCACTCAGGCTATCCCTAATTATGGTGATATGTACAGATATCTACAACCATAAACTGAGACCATGAACCAGACTTTTAGTTGCAAAAAAATAATCATCTGAGACCAGTCTCATTTGGCAACAAATCCTAATCTGAGATCAGTCTCAGTTTGCCAGATGGTGAAAAAAAAATGTTTGACTCAGACTAGTCTAGGTTCACAAAAAACCATGACTTGAGACTAGATGGCAAAAAAACATCTCAGATGGCAAAAAAATTGATCTGGGATGGCAACAAAAGTGACTCTGCTGTACTGTATTTGATGATATTCAGACATTACTGTATTAAATGTAATATTATATTGTAACACTGTACAGTGATATTACTGTAGTGTAATACATTTTGATTCTTTGGTTGCATGATATACATTCTAGGATGATTTAACCCTTTCATTCCTAGAGACGACATTGGCATAAATAGAAACTTGATTGTAAGAACATTTTCTAAAAATTAAGAATATTACTTCATTGGGAAGTAATATTTCTTGAATTCTGGTCTAAAATAAAGTTGATCTTTTTCCAAAAATTACAGAGAAACAAGAATTTTTGTTCAAAAATTTTGGCGGGAAAGTTTCTAGTCCAGAAAGGGTTTTAAAGGATGGAAGATTTACAGCCATAAAAGTATTCTAATAACACACTTATTTCCAATAGAGGAACTCTGTTTTCAGTTCAGGAATATAGGACTATCAGTCACCATTCTTGAGCATCCACTTTCTGAAATTAGTAGCCCACTAGGACTACCAAAGAAAAAAATTAATTTCAAGCCCTGATAATGTATGTGAAACTATGAAGTATGCCAGTGATATCACATATTTCCCCCTTCCTTAGTTCCAGTTACGGTTTTCCTACCCCTTAGCAAAAACACTGCATACTGCTACATTTTATCATCTGGCTCAACAAAATCATACGAACAGAGATATTCCAGCAAGACAATAACATGTAGCAACGTTAGTAAGATTTATTTTATCTTGTTTTTCTTTTTTTGGAGCCAGGTGATGAAATGTAGCAGTGTTAGTAAGAATTTGGTTGAACCTGGTGATATTATTCTGTTTGAGGTTTTGTTTATTCACTAGTTTATCATTTCATCCATGTCTGTCACCTAAATACAGTAAGTAGATAAGGAAATGATTTAAACAGCCATTAACATAGTTTTATCACCTGATTATTGACATTTCTAGACTGCCTAGTTTTTGTTTTGTACAGTCAGTATGTAGTCATGTTAGACTCTCTCACAGTCCTCCAAGCTTCGCATAAATAGCTAAAACTTGGGTCATTTTGTATATATCTACTACCTCGAAGCTTCGCCTAACACATCAACAAAATGTTAGCTCTATGTGATCGATGAGGGCGCACAGTACAGGGCTAGGGATACTGGGATACTAGTATACGAGTACAATTATGCAGTACATATATACAAAACAACCCAAGTTTTAGCCATTTATGCAAAGCTTTGAGGACTGTGAGAGAGTCTAGTAGTCATGTCTGAGTCATTCTCTTTAGTTTCTATATTATCCTATTTTATCCTATTCTGCAATGTATTCTACCTTAGACTTCCCTAGATGTTATTTTACCCAATTCAATTCCATTCTATTGTTTTATTCTATCTAAGCAATACCCGTTCTATTCCATATTATTCTATTCTATTCTACTTGTTTCTCTTTTCTTCTATTCTATATTATATTATATTCTATACTATTCTACTCTATTCTTTTCTATTCTCTTCTACTATGTTTTATTAAATTCTTTTCTATTCTACTGTTCTATTCCATTCTTTTCTATTCTATTCACTTCTACTGTTATATTAAATTCTATTCTGTTCTATTCTACAATATTCTTTTCTATTCTATCCTATTGTTATATTCCTTCTATTCTACTGTTATATTATATTCTATTCTATCCTATTCTATTCTATTAATATATTATATTCCATTCCATTCTATTCCATTTTTATTCTATTCTTTTGTGCATTTCAAACACTCCACCTAACACAGAAGTAAACTACATGTATACTATAATTGTAATCACCCACTCCACTTATGTATACCCATACCTAGGGGGTATTTTAGTCTGTCAAGCACAGCTTCAGATATACAACTTGGTATGTCTACAGGTCACAGTTCATGACCTCTGACCTATACACAACTAGTCAATATTGACAGTATCATTATCTAGCCCCTGTCACCCAATGCTGTAAGTGTTTACAGAGTCCTCAGCTTAGAAGTTGAGGTCTGGCAGTGTTCCCAGGACTGTTTACATCACATTGCTCTCATACATTTAATTCATTAATATCAATAATGGGGGAACTATTGTGTTCATGTACAAGAAGGCATTTTAGTCACTATTTATTTTTACTAATTACCAGACTGGTACATTGTGTTTATGTACAAGAAGGCATTTTAGTCACTACTTATTTTTACTAATTACCAGACTGGTACAATGTGTTCATGTACAAGAAGGCATTTAAGTCGCTACTTATTTTTATTAATTACCAGACTGGTACATTGTGTTCTTCATGTACAAGAAGGTATATTAGTCACTACTTATTTTTACTAATTACCAGACTGGTACATAGTGTTCATGTACAAGAAGGCATTTAATTTTTAGTCGCTACATATTTTTACTAATTACCAGACTTGTACATTGTGTTCATGTACAAGAAGGCATTTTAGTCGCTACTTATTTTTATTAATTACCAGACTGGTACATTGTGTTCATGTACAAGAAGGTATTTTAGTCGCTACTTATTTTTACTAATTACCAGACTAATACACCTTCGGCCCTCGATATCAGTTTGTGATTATACTAGTGTTGTGCCGGATCGGAGAGTAGATAAAACGTAGGGGAAAAAAGGAACGAGCGACTGTCGACAGTCTAGAAAACTTCATGAGCAATGCTCTTGGGGATTAGTGTATGTAAACAGCATTCAATTTACACCTTTGAGGTGTCCACAGAGCATCTCATTAACAGGTGCATCAAGTAAACAATGCATCAGCATCTCATTATAAACATTGAATCTTGATAGCAGAGTACATGATTATTACTAAGTCACAAAGCATGTGTGCATAAAGTGCTGTTTATTCTGTATGAGAGATGCAAGCATTGTTCCATGCAGATGCTTTGATGATGCAACAACAACAGTGCATCAATTCATAGTTAGCACCCCACTTGTGCAAGAATGACCCTTTTGTGATACTCAGGTGATGTTTTATGTGAGCTGCACTGTATTTTTACAAATTTGTAGTAATTACCAGACTGGTACATTGTGTTTATGTACAGAAGGCATTTTAGTCACTAACAGACTGGTACATCGTGTTTATACAAGAAGCCATTTTAGTTACTACTTATTTTTTACAAATTACCAGACTGGTACATCGTGTTTATGTATAAGAAAGCATTTTAGTTACTACTTATTCACGTTTTGTGTTTTTTTCCAGCAAATTTTAAGCACAAATAAGTCTATAGTGACAATTTCTAGGTTTGCAGTATCCTGTTTATGTCTGAAACCAGTCACTGATTTGTGAACTAATATTCTACTCCAGGGTGATCATAATACAAAATAATGATGTTATTAGTACACATATGCACTACATACTACCACTACATACTGGCTTTGTATTCATAGCACTACATACTACTACTACTACATACTGGCTTTGTATTCATAGCACTACATACTACTACATACTGGCTTTGTATTCATAGCACTACATACTGGATATAAATTATAATGGTTTACCCTTAAAATGCCACTCTACATCATCGATGGTTTTCAGTCTTTGTTCTATAAAATCACCCATTCATGATGACAATGTTATTTCAAACATACTAAAGACAAAACAAAACTAAATCTAACAACTAAATCTAACAACGTAAGCGACGTCCTCTCGCGCAATGCATCTTGGAATCGGAAAATCGACCCTTGGCTATATTATAGCTACGACTCAAGGTTCAACACTGAGTATGAGAGGGGTTAGCTGCAATAATTGTAGCGTCTTGTTGCGGTTTTGTGGGTTTTTTCGTCTGTTTTGGTTTAACGCGGGTTAAACACAAAAACTTAAAAAGTCACTAAAACAGACGAAAAAACCCACAAAACCGCAACAAGACGCTACAATTATTGCAGCTAGAGAGGGGTGGACATGTCTAACTTCGCAGAGCATAGATCCAGAGCTATTGTCATGTAATGTGACTTCGTACTCAACCCAGAGCCTCCTCGAGCTCGGACCATCACATGTGCATACATGTATACACCCTGGTCGTAGTATTGTAAGTGTGGGGTCTACATGTTTCTAGGCTTACGGGCGCGGTACAAGGCGCATGTACCACACTGTGGCTGCAGTGGCCGGATACTTCCATGATATTATTATTATCGACTTATAACTTCCATACATATTTAGAAGGGGAGGGGGGCAATAGCCAGACTTAATAATCATCATGCTATCGTCAGGGGAGACCGTGAAGCCTGGAGGTTGTTACCCGGGGTTGTTACAAGGAGACCTAGTCATAGTCTGGATGCGAACTTTCTTGGAGGAGGTGTAAATCGTAACACAACGGTAACAATAGGACCGAGAACGCACCCTTCGAACCATAACCAAACTTTCCTAAGTAAAGAACTTACCTATGATTTCAACAATCATGAAAACAAGAACGATTCCACAGGCAAACATGAGTTGGTTTCTAGCCTTTCTATTCGTACCAGGACTCTGTCCTGTGTGACAGTGGTCATTGCGTTCGTCTGGCGAGAGAGATACAAGTGCATCAGTACTATCTGTACGGCATATCAACGGCGTATCTTCGTTGTCGCTTGTCTCGCCAATCAAGTCATCTGTAAGGACTAAACGTGGTCCGTTATCCGCCATATTGGTCCTGGAGATAGAGAATATATTCTGGTCTTCGTCTTCCAAATTTGAGAGCCCTCTTTCCAATGTAAGCACGTCCTGTCCGTTTACACTGGAGAAATCATTTATGTGAAGTAACTCCTGATCAGCGCATTTCGCCATATTAGTTGCGTGCCGTGTGCAAACTAGCCGTACCCTCGCTTGAAACTTTCGCACGACCGAACAATAGCAAAGTTTTCAACAAGCGCAAGCCTTCGTTTCTTCCTAAAGGTCTTTAAGTTCAAGGTCGACTTGACGGATACAGTCGTATGGCTTCCTTTGTATGGTGATATTGTGTTGCTTAGGTTCCGTGTTACACAAGCAATTAGTTTACGAGAATAAAATTGGAACTTTTGACACCCAGGCCCAGTGCAGTGGGGACCATAAACAGCGCTCGGTGTAACAGGATCGTGGTCAGGCTTTTGCGAAAGCGATGTGATCCTACGACAAATCGCCGTCTGAAAACAACATCAGATTGAAGGACTTCTGGTCGGATTTTTCAGTGTTTTCTGGTGCCCCACGGCTGAAGCGTCAAGCCATATGTCACATTGGGTGTTCGTAAGTTGGCAAATAACGTGTCACAGTTACTGAGCTAACTATCAGACTGTTTGGTGATCGACTTTCTGATAAGCGATGGCTATGTTTGCTGTGTCAGAGTCATATAGCATATCGTGATGCGAGACTTGTTGTAAATGCCTTCAGCGCAATGACTGGGATACGCCCCCCTGACCTAATAAACTTAAGCCAGTACTCAAGGAGAACGACACTCATGACTTGATTGCCGTACCGGTATATTGTTTACATTTAATTTGTAACTGATTTCGGTGGTCAAATCCCCCCCACCCCCCCACCCCCCCCATGTTCCGCTGTATAGACTAGTGTGATTCTAGTACTTCCGTGAGATATTGTTACAATGTCGGGGGTTTGATATTAAAAAAAAAACGCAGAGAAAAAAATATGGTGCAAATTTTAATATTCGAACTGTAAGCTTACAATTCCTCCAACCCGAGAGAAATAAAGAAAAAAAAGTTACCCCCCCCCCCCTACAATTTGTGTCCGAAACAATTTGTACAGTGTCGATGTAAATCAGACGTTGGTGGCGCGCTGACACTCTCTGCTACCATGAGCTACCGCGTACACCAGACACAGTCTACTTTATACCTTGACAATGGTCGAGAATGTGGCACGGCTATAGCAAGAGAATATATCCCGACCCATTTTCAAAATTAAAAATCTGAGAAGTACCTACCTGTTTTCAGACAACAGCGGATTTATTTCGTTAACCCTCTTTCAGAGTCAAGTTTCCAGACAAAACAACTTATAACTAAAGACCTGGTGTACTGTACAAGATGGTACACATCGGTAGGTATTGTGGTCTCTTATAACACAGCTGTTGTTTTTAATCTGGTAGTGCATCACACACATGTGTGGTTGAACAGTAGGGTTTTATACCTCCATTGTTGTATCGCACAACAGCCTGTGTCTACGTCACTGGTTTATGACATCGACACTCCGCCAACATTTACATGGAGGTGGTGCACGGTCTATGGTTATGCAGTGTAAGAAATATAAATATAATAATAATAAGACATTTATATAACGTCATATATCCACGACAGTGCTCACAGGCCCTTCACAATTGAAATAAATCATAAGGTACAACACGGGGACAAATACAAGAATGACTGAAAAAGGTAAAAAAAAAAATAAAAAAAATAAAAATAAAATAAAGAATGTAGTGCAGGAACATTATCTTAATAAAGGTAAAACGCTATTTTAAAAAAATGGGAATTAACAATAACAATGATTTAAAGAGATTCAAAGAGGTTTCGACTAAAATAGACATGTAAAACAAATCTCAACAAATGATTCGTAAGAGTAATTCAGTTTAGATTACACACTATAAATCTGGGTGAAAAGGTGAATTTTCAACTTGCGTTTGAAAGTGTCAATTGATGTGCATTGAAATATGAATAAAAATATATCGCCTTATCTCTCGATTTTCATAAAATATGCTCGAGGATGTAAAATTATAGTTATTATTCTGGCATTTTTTTCTTCATTCATTCACCAGAAGAGTTCTCTGAAAGTATTGACTCTATACTAGTCGTATCTTGACGTGTAGTGAAAAGACCCCTTAGCTCACTCGCAATTTTCATTAGTATTTGGTATTATTATTGTATTCAGAATATTTAAATTCAACACACGTAATTTGCATAATTATGTAATAAAATATGAATTAAATCATACATGACACTTTGTTCTGTACGTTTATTTATTTTATTGGGAATGCCACTTCAAGAAATTTATAAGCTTTGGGTTTTGGAGATTTTTTTTCACGATTTAACAATGTATAAATGCTGGTTAATTGCCAGGAAACAGAAAAGGCGAACTCTTTTTCACCACTGTTGTTCTTTCTGAGATGCACCACTGCTTGATAGGTTTTTAGTAGATATGAGTATTCGTGATTTTTTTCTCATTGAGATCTAGACGTGGCAACAGCTTTGTTACACACACCACTGTAGTACGTCAGAGAGTGAAATAGTATATTGATATATTGTGTTACATCATAATGTACATTTGCTGTTATTGTTATCATTTGCCTTGTTAAAGAGTCTCTTCATGAGATGCTCGATCAAACCAAACGACACTGCAAAGAGAGAGGAAAGCCCATCGCAAATCATGTACAGATGTGGATATGTAGCAACATTTTGTGTTAACCACCCATAGTCATAGTGTTTGTAACATTGGAGACAATGGCATACAATGTATTTACATGACTCAGATAATTTCTGTAAAAAGTATGAGACATACAACAGGAATGACACAAAGAGCGATAGTCACATCACGCTGGTTTTGATTCTGTTTATGAAAAAAAAGTGATACAGTGGAAAGGAGCAGAATGCCTATAGGTACATAGTCACGCACATGCACACGCACAGACAGACAGACAGTCAGTCAGTCAGTCAGACAGACAGACAGACAGGCAGACAGACAGACAGACAGACAGACGGACGGACGGACAGGCAGACAGACAGACAGACAGACAGTCAGTCAGTCAGTCAGTCAGACAGACAGAGACAGACAGACAGACAGACAGACAGACAGACGATGTGGTTGATAGAATATCTATGTTTCACTCGAAGTGAACTCTCATTAAACCTAAGCTTCAAACATTAGTTAAGCTTTCTATTGCCCCAAAGAAGACCTCTCACCACTGAGGGCAGTAGTTTAAATGCAAATGTAGTCTCTTACCCCTTCTGGTTAAACTCAACCATAAACAAATTTCGATCATAGTTAGTTAGTTAGTTAGTTATTTGGTTAGTTAGTTGAGGCTATGTTCAACCAATGTTGGGTGAAGCCCTCCTCCAGCAGAACCTGATACTAGCAAATTGAAGAAGTGTGTGTTTGCTTTCCCTTTTTACCATCCATATACCAAAATATGTAACCAAATTCAATTTTTTCTCAACATCATTACTTCTAAGTATTCAACAATGAGACTTGGCTAACTTATAGCGCCGACGATATCACATTCAAATACATACATCTTACCTATGTCGGTGTTAGGGTCGAATTGGTTTGGTGTTCCAAATACCAAAGATTGTGTAATTGAAGCCATACTCCCATTATTGATGTCATCAATGGTGCTTTTGTCTACAGCTAAGTAAAAAACAGTCCAATTATTTCACCTTTAGTATACCAAAATATTTGGGCATACTTCTTATCTCACCTTCATTACTAATATGAACAATTCAGATAAATAGACACAATTAATATTATCAGTCTTGAACAGTTTGAATGCACACAGTAATGTTATATATGAAGGAACTATAACGCACTGTTAATGGTTGCAATCTTATTAACTGTGTTAGTCAGAGTTGAACCTCTAGGATCTGCATTCTCTGTCCATGCCTTGCTGTCTGGTGACCCAGTTCCTGTTCTTATTTCTCCTTTTCCTAAAGTACTTGTTGACTCTTAAATCAACGTACTAGGGGGTAATCTAGCCATCGCTATTCCTGTAGTGACGTCAGCTATGGTTGTCGTTGCTGGGGTGAGTGTGCTTGAACTCTCACTGGACACTGACCTAGATTGTGGCTGGAATGTCATTTTATCTTCATTTGGTCTAGTCTCTTCTCTTTCTGCCAATATCATTTTTCCATTATATCCACACTCATATTGTCCTGCCCCCCCCTCAAAAAAACAAAACAAACCAAAAACAAAACAAAAAACAACCCAATTAATTTCATACTATTGTTGTTTGATAACTGGCAATTATAACATCGTAAAATGAATAGTCAATGTAACCTATTAAGGTATTTTCGGGCCGAATGAAGAAAAATATTGGAGGACAAATAATTATACCAGAGCCAGTACTATCAAATACAATACGGTGAAAGTAACGAAATTTTTGAACGTTTTTAATTAACTCATATTTCAAACACAGCAGAACGAGTGACATAGACATGTGTTGTCCTAACATAGAATAAAGAGAGTATATATTCCATATTTGGTGTTGTAAATGTCTCTTGCATGGTATAATAATTTGTGAAGACACTTTTTTTGAATATGACGCGCTCTTAAATTAACACATGTTAAAATATATATCCCTACAATATCAAAATACATATACCCACAACATCGTGTAGGATTAAAACATTCACATTGCAACCTCTATCCTACCAGGTCCCCAATTTTACAGCTGGGTTGGCTAAGGCACAATCATGGTTCAAATCTTGCCCAAAGACTTAGTTCACAATGTCACAATACAGATGATGTAATGGTAATAATGGACATCGTCAAACAATATATGGTGATTACTAGGATTATGCCTCTCGAGTACTCATCAGCCTTTCTGCTAAATATTTCACAGAATTAAAACCAGCAGAGGTAGTTCATATGACGTGTAATGAAATTTTATATCGATGTATATGTAAATTTAAACCACTCTCCATCTGTTGTTTGAATGCGATATACACACTATGCTCAGAAGGTAGTGTAGCAGTATCCGCTGTTTCCGGACTGACAGATATATATTCTATTCACTTAAACACTATATCAGAAAGCCAGAAGGCTGAAATACACAAAATACTACTAAGAGGGGTTACAAATAGTTGTAGTATCATGCTATATCTAGTGAGTCCGGGAAGAGCGGATACTGCTACACTACCCTCTGGACATGGTGTGCATACAAGTAAAATACAACAGATGAAGACAAGTTTCATTTACATACATCGACATAACATTTTATTCATTACACGTCATATGAACTACCTCTGCTGGTTTTAATTCTGTGAAATATTTAGCAGAATGGCTGACGACTGCTCTAGAAGCATAATCCTAGTAATCACCATGTATTGTTTGACGATGTCCATTATTACCATTGCATCATCTGTATTGTTTAACTATGAAGGTAAGTTGGTGTATTTAAAACAAGATTTGAGTAGTGTCTTAGGAGTCGAAGAGAATGGATTGGGTGTGGCATCTATGAAATGTGATTTAAGAAAAATGTAAACATTTGATGTTCCCATGCTATAGTCTTTATACTTTACACTTTATATATATATATATATATATATATATATATATATATATATATATATATATATATATATATATATATATATATATACATATATACATATGTGTGTGTGTGTGTATATTCGATATATATATCGAAGGTTCCACATTCAAAAACGATAATATATGTATATATACCTTGATATTGTATGGATATATCTTTTAACACATTAGCACATCAAATATCACTATGTTATTGTCAGTTATCAGAACAGATAGGATGAATAGTATGATTTTATTGTTTGTTTTGTTTTGCCAGGACGATGTGAGTGTGGACACAATGGAAGAATTATATTGGCAGAAAGAGGAAAGACTAGATCAAATGAAGATAAAGTGACATTCCAGCCACAATCTAGGTCAGTGTCCAGTGAGAGTTCAAGCACACTCACCCCAGCAACGACAACCATGGCTGACGTCAGTACTGGAATAGGGATGGATAGATTACCCCCTAGTACGTTGATTAAAGAGTCAACAAGTACTTTAGGAAAAGGAGAAATAAGAACAGGAACTTGGTCACCAGACAGCAAGGCATGGACAGAGAATGCAGTTATGAACAGTAAGTAAAAGTGTCTTCATATAAATTATAACATTACTATGTGTCTATATTTGTGTGTATATTTGTCTGAAGTGTTCATGTTAGTAATGAAGGTGAAACAAAACATTAGGAGTATGTTCAAATATTTTGGAACACGAAAATAAATATAATTGGACATTTTCTTTTTAAAATTAGCATTGGACAAAACGTGTCATTGTTGACGTCACTGAACAGTGTTACTACAATTGCACCAGTTTTGGTGTTTGGCACAACACACCATTCGACTGTAACACTGACATAGCTAAGAGATATGTATTTGCTAAGAAACTTGTATTTGTAAGTGATATCGACGGCTCTATAAGTTTGCTAAGTCTCATTGTTGAATGCTTATAAGTAATGATGTTGAGATATTAGGTGAAATATTATGAAAGTGAATTGAATTTGGTTACATAACATGCTTTGATATATAGATGTTGAAAAGGGAAAGCAAATCACACTTCTGCAATTTTCTAATATAAGGTTATGTGCATAGAATACTAACCAATAATAAATTAGCGTTCGTTGGGGCTGTTACTTAATGTTCAAATATGGTATATGTGTCAGCTCAGATCACTGGGTTAGGCTTTAGTCATTTTGTATGCACAACTCTAGATATAGGATATCATGAGAAGGATCAAGGTTATGAAATGGAGATGGACAATGCACTTAGCAAGAAATCAAAACAACAGGTGGACCAAGAAACTCACTGAATGGCAACCAAGGACAGGAAAAAGTAGAAGAGGAGGAACACACAAGGGGATGGAGCAATGAAATAACAACATACACGAATACGGCAACATGGAATGACAAGAGATGAGCGAGAATGGAAATTGCTGAAGGAGGGTTCCACCCAACATCGGGTTAACATAGCCTCAAATAACCAACCAACCAACCAACCAACCAACCAACCAACTAACTAACTAACTAACTAACTAACTAACTAACTAACTAACTAACTAACTAACTAACTAACTAACTAACTAACTAACTAACTAACTAACTAACTAACTAACTAACTAACTAACTAACTAACTAACTATTCTCAACTTTTGTTTATGATTGAGTTTAACCAAAAGGAGACTACGTTGCTATTCAGACTACTGCTGTTAGGGGTAAGGTATCTTCTCCATGGCAACAGAAAGTTGTCATTAACATCACAATGTTTGATACTCAGGTTTAATAAGAGTTGACTTTGAATGAAAAATAAATATTCCACAAACCACATCACCTTTTTCTGATTAATTTACAGCTGTATATGGCATTGGGCTGGATAACCAGATGTATACTCTTCGTTCCTGGTATGGAGATGAGTGGGATGGACCAATACCTGATACTTGCTGTGTTGTAGATGTTACTGTGTTGGCAGATGGTTCTTTCCTTGGTATTGATACAGAAACTGTTTTGCTGACGAAGACTGATGAAGATGTTGCATGGATCGAGAGGGTGCACGGCTGCTGTATAGTCGACGTAATTAAGCTACGCACTGGAACTATACTTGGAATTGGTCTAGAGTATAGGTTATGGCCGCGTTACAGAATTAATGGTAATTGGCCTGGTCCTGTAGCAAACAGCTGTTGTGTGAAATCTATAGCTGAAATGCCCGATCAGACAATCCTTGCTGTTAGTTTGATGGGTACACTGTATCATCGTCCCGGTATACAAGGAAGATGGACCGAGATTGATGATAGTGTTGTAGTATCTCACATCACTGTTGACCTTTATGGTACAGTACTTGCTACTGGTCTATCGGGTGGTCTATGGATGCGTGATCATTATGAGGGAGATTGGTATGCTAAAATGCTCGAGTCTAGATACATGAAATCTGTGGCATATGATAACAAATAATAATGTAAGTATAAGCGTTGAAATGGAGAATTTTTTTTTTTTTATCTTTTATTTTTTTTTCTCATAATCTTAAAATGTATTAAATTTGTTATTCATTTCAAATTTTGTAGAGGAAAATGTCTTATACCCTGAAGTTTTTATAGCTGACATTTTAATTTAATATAACAACTTGTTCCAATTACCCTTTTCTAATTTATAAGGAGGTTGACATTGTGTTTTGTTGACAGGTCAAGTTATCATTTTCTTATTGTATAAAATGATTCACAAATCTGGTAGATTTGGAGATATTTGTTTTCTTATTTTTGTTAAAATTTAAATTCTTCGATTCTGAGTCTAATGCAGTTTTGTTCCTATGGTTTGTCACAGGGATTATCGACTCCAAACGCCTTATATATGTTATAAGTGCACGTGGATTATTATTTAGATGTGATATTCATGGCGTCTTGGCTTCTCTACACACAGGAAGTACAATTGGTTTTTATCCTTAACTCGACTGGTTGCTAGATCAAACAATCACAACTGAGTGGCTATAAAGAGTCGATTTAGCTTTATCTATCAAATTCTTATGGATAGACTTAACGTGATTAAAAGTTGTAATAATTATTTATAAAATACTAGCATTATAAAGCCTTTCAAAACTAAGTATCGTTAGATAATTAAACCTTTTTATGTCAGGAAATTCAAATTAACAATTAGAATGTATTCGTGAAATTAAACCTCAAAACTCTTTGTACAGAAAACGGTTAATTTTCGTTAAAGAAGAATGTGTATTGAATGATAAATTATAATTTTAAGTCATTCTACATCTCTTGTAACCTGATATAAATTATGTAAAAGGATATCCAAGAAGGTGAACGAATAAGTAGCCTTACAGAGTAAACTCTCAAATGTGATTACATATGAAATCGATAACAAACAAACAAACAAACAAACAAACAAACAAACAAACAAAACAGAACAGCAAGAACAGTCACAGTAATAACAACACAACCATCATCATCATCCCAAAATTCGACTGCAAGTCAAAAACAATTGTCGGCTTCTTCTTTTTCAGCAACCTGACTCAAGAAAAAAAGTTTACCATTATTTGACTCGCACCTTTTAGTTTTGATTATAGTGCTGTACTTGATATCCTATACTAAAGACTAATGTATTTTATTATGGTATCATTTGACCTTTTTGCTATTGTCACAGTTATATTTAGCATCATTAAACTATTGTGCCTTTCTCATTTATAGTGTATAAATGTCATTTTGTGTTTTGTTTTGTTGTGAAATATTCATTTCGATTTCTTTGTACATTCATCATGTCACCTGGACTCATCTGCTAATTTCTCTGCGTCCAATAACATCCATGTTCACATTCTAACACCCAATCACTTCCTTCCTTCTATATATCTTTACTCACATGATCATTCCTTTACAAGTAGGCGCGACAGCCTAGTTAATGTAGAAGTATCGACATGGCCAGTACGGCCAGACAAGACTAGTATAACTTTTGTGAGTATAATTGTAGTTACAGAATAACGGTACGGTCAATTGCACGTTGTGAGATTTACCGTTCTTGGTGAAACCCCCGTGATACTATCTGTATATATGAAAGACGGCGATTACGAAATGAATCGACAACAAGTTGACATTAATTCAATCAAAATGCCAATGACAAAGTTATTGTATGAGAGCCTTGTGTCGAGAATATGTGCTGAAACACAGGGACTTAAATGGTCGGAAAGTTGGACAACAAATCTAGGGCCCATGACTGTATCTGCTAATAGAAACAATTACCACACGTGACATTTTCCCCACATACATTCGTGCTCTAAGGTACTAAATAAAGAGAACAGTAACTGCCATAAATAGCGACAGGTTTGTTGAAAGCTTAAAAAATCATTTTAGACAAACTGTCCTGACCAGAAACATTTGTTTTTGGCCTTATTCTGATTTCGATTTACATTGCAACTGTAGGTGTGCTGTATCTTTCTCTGTGTGAGTGTAAGATTGTACGAGTGACTGACGATAAGTGTATGACATGTCTCTAGATCCTGTAACTCGACAGTAAGATAGTAAGAGTGGAGAATCATTCAAATTATATTGCTCTACCAATAAAGAACATAACCTATACTCTCAAAACGTAACACTTGTTGAGAATCCGGGCACGAAGAGGATTATTTATTCTCAAATTTCTATCTAAAAAGATTATGCGACGAGTAAACCATTGTGCGTGAAATGGTACAATTAATATATTTGTAAAATTTGTCGAATCATAACTTGAAAGCTGCCGTGGCTTATTCTTGTGAAATGTGAGACTCAAATTTTTGGCTAAGACACTGAAGACGCAGCACTGGGAAAGAGGTAAAACATTTTAATATCTGCCAGTTTTTTTTTTACTTAAATATATCGGAAATCGGAAAGTAACTTTTTATATTTAATTAATCATTTGACATAAAGATTGGAAATTTTAAAGCAAGCATGTTAAGTTGTATAAATGTACTGGTTCCTCTGACAAACGTTGAAAAAACACATACTTACGTTGTTTCCTGTGTTGCTCAAAACACGTGTCTGTCAAATTTTCAAAATCATTACTTTTCCCACGTTTTAACCTTCTCTAAAGAAGATTTATAGTATGGCGATATCTGTCGGCCTTCCTGCCTGTCTGTCTGTCTGCCAGTTTACCTGCATACCTGCCTGCCTGTCAGTCTGTCAGTATGCCTCCATGTATGCCAGTCTCTGAGAGAGAGAGAGAGAGAAGAGAGAGAGAGAGAGAGAGAGAGAGAGAGAGAGAGAGAGAGAGAGAGAGAGAGAGAGAGAGAGAGAGAGAGAGAGAGAGAGAGAGAGAGAGAGAGAGAGAGAGAGAGAGAGTGGGTGTGTGTGTGTGTATGTGGGGGGGGGTGCCACAGGCCAAAGAAACTGACTGGTCCCTGACATGTGTTTTAAAATGTTTGTCATGATTTGATAAGTGTCTTGGTTGGGGAGGTACGAGCAGGTTGAACAGTGTACTCGAACGTGTACATCAAATGCCTGCTAATATATTTTTTCCTAGCATCAATGGTCCGTATTTTTTCTTTCAAGCAACTCTATTTGGCATCCCCCATCTCCCAAGGCCCCCCCCCCGATGTCAAATGGTCCACACCTAATATGAAACTTCTACTTTGTTTCGTCCGGAGGGTTTCCTGACTTGTAGTATTTGCCTAGAGCGATACAAGAATGCCTGGTCTTCTGCCTCCTTTCTGCCGCTGTGAGTGTAGCGCCAGCAGCGGCAGAAAGGAGGCAGGGGACCAGACTAGTAACACACGTTATGACCTGATTTGAACTCTGAAGTCATGACGCATCACTCAATTCGGGAAAGTCCCCTTCATATCACGAGCACAAAATATGGCAGATAAACAACAAGCTGTTCATGACCAATTATCAGAGCGTTTCCTGACTTGTAGTATTTGCCTAGAGCGATACAAGAATGCCAGGATTTTGCCGTGTCATCACTCCTTTTGCGTTGAATGTCTGACAAAATATGTGGAAATGCAGAAGGTGTTCAAATGTCCCCTGTGTAAACAGAGCTGTAACACACCCAAAGATGGCGTCTCGTCCTTACCTGCTAGTATACACGTCAACGATATCATGGAAATTCTGGGCAAACATGTGACAGTATCGTCTGTTGAGGTTAGTGCTGTCGGAACAGCAACTACAGAAACAGACAAAACGTGCCAAATTTGTGAAGCTGCTTCCAAGTTCTCGAGATGCATCGACTGCGGACTTGACATATGTTCGAGATGCACGAAAGGTCACAGAAAGGTCCCTGCAACCAGAGCTCATCAGATAATAAGCTATGAAGAATACGAAACAGCAAAGGCAACTGATCACTTCTTGGCAGCTCCACGGACTGTTACTCAGAAGAAAGGATTGGTGAGTCAGTTTGGAGAGAAGGGTAGACAAACTGGACAGTTGGGAGACTACCTACGTGGTGTATCAATGACCACTAAAGGTGATGTGTTAGTATCTGACCCTGGTAATAATAGATTACAAACATTCACATTACACGGTACACAACCAAGAGTAATTCAGTTTTCTGGTTTTAGTAAACCTGTTAGACCTCAATTCACAGCAGTTACTAAGGAAGGTCATATCTTTGTAACTGATGGTGATAATAGTCAGGTGTTTGAATGTAATGAGAACGGTAAATTGATTAGATACTTTGATGAAACTAATCTCAACCATCCCCTGGGTATTGCAGTTAATTCTAGTAATGGTAGGGTTTATGTTGTAGATAATGTATCACATTGTGTACACATTTACAAGATAAATGGGAAATATATCAAGTCATTTGGCAGTCAGGGTAGTGGAGAGGGTAAGCTAGATTGTCCCTGGTGTGTTAGTATAGATTACAACACAGGTAATGTCATCATATCAGACAGAGGAAATAATCGAATCAACGTTTATACAGAGAATGGCGATTATTTGTTTACATTTGGTAATGACCCAAGCAAAGTAGGTCAATGTAATTGTCCATTTGGTGTAGCAACAGATAAAGTTGGAAATATGTATGTGTGTAACTATGGAGATAATAATGTAATGAAATATGATCCTTTTGGTAATTTCATTTTTCGTATTAATCGTTACCAAGATGACCTGAGAAGTCCTGTAGGTATCTGTGTGACAGATGATGAACCGTGTGAAATTGTGGTGTCCGAGAGTGATGCTGGTCACATCAAAGTATATGCACAGTAAATATTCACAACAAACTAAAACCACACCATGACATTCAAACCTCAATGGCTATTATCCATCAGAAACCATCAGAAACCAGAGACAGTGATGACATAAACGTGAATACAAAATACTGTATTCACTACTTTATTATGTTTTACATGTGAGAATTATTTGTCATACGACAATAATAAAGAAACTAATTTGAACAGTATTGTTTGTAAGATTTTCAATTAGTCTAATCTAATGTGCATAAATCTGACAATTATATGATTAATTTTAATTTTTCTTTGTATAAATGGGATGAAAGATAATACTAATATATGAGAATAATTATCATTACCCAGAATGCATTGATAAATGAACTGTAACTATGGGAGGTATAATTGTACTGAGGTACTATTGTATTAGTTTTGATAGTATTGTATTTTATGTTAACCACCATACATTAGTGGAACTAAAAGATTATCATTTTGTCTTGAAAAAAATCATAGTCAATATTACTCAGAATGCATTGATAAGTGGACCTTATATATAAGTATCACAAGACTTAGTTATTACTGTTTTAACTGTTATAACTGCATTCAAGATGTTCTCCCTGTGTATGTTTTCCAGTGTATTGAACTTTTCAAGTGTTTCAACTCCATGCCTAATTATGTTGATTGAAAAACAGAGATTATGACATAAAACTTATGTTATACTTTTATTTATGTTTTACAACCATTCCCATCACAGACAATACACTTTTGTAAAATTGTATGTTTATTCAAATGTAATTGTAATATGATAATAATGTGTATTTTAAGAAAACTATACCAATATATTTATCATTACAGATAGAGTAGGTACTTTTTTTCAAAAGTCAACTTTTATTTATATTCCTTTAAAAGAATATATACATCGTGTAGCTCACAAAGCATTAGCCAACCTTTTCAACATTTTGTTCTTCTTAGTATAATTGATATAAAATATTTCTTCTCTTATTATTTGTTCAATATCTCTTCTTTCCAAAATTCTCGCTTTATAAACGGCGAAAGTCGCCACCATCAAGATTAAATTAAATACATCAAAAGTCTTACAATATATTCTGTATCCATACACAATGTGCTTCCACAGCAGCCGTACATTGATTCTATACAATTGATTGATTATATTTAGGTACTTCTTAATATTCATAATAATAATAACAACAACAACAACAACAACAAAATTTAAAAGTACATTGTAAATTACTAAGAGTTTTTATCAAGTGTGTGGATATATTTATTGTTTGTTTTAGTATACTCAGAAACTAGTCATCATGACGTCATATTATTTTCATTTTAGTCAAATTTCCATGGTATTGTAACATTTTATATAATTTATAGTGGTTTTTATTTTATGATTTGTTAATTAATATAAAATACTGAAAGCATTATTAAAGGTTTTACAAATTATGTAAAAATTGATCAGAAGTACTAAATATACGAAAAGACAAATTTACCCACCTTTATCCCACCTGTGACCCACCTAACCACCATTTCTGTCCAGGGGTAATACGAGACACAGTACCACTTTTGACTGTTTACCGTCCCCCAGGTAAGAGATCACCTGGATAGATTAAGTCAAAGGTGGTACGTCTCATACTCACCACATTTACACATCCTCTGCTCAAGATTTACTCTAGATGGAAAGACATGGTCACATATGACTTTTCGTAAAGTGATATTGTCAAAAGATTTACAAGTCACAAAGCATAAAATCAATTCTGGTATAGATTAAGATAAATCCAAGTGTATTGTACATTGATGATTTTTAAATGAGGTATTTTTTAACACTCGACTTTGGATTTATTATTTTTTGTTCTGTATTCTTCTCATCTTTCATGATAGTGTGATTGAATAAACATCAATGAATCTACTACAGTTGTATATAATAAAGAAATGTAAATACTTTAGCCAAATATTAAAATTTATGTACATTTCCATGGCAACCGTCACGTGGTCATTATTGAGATTAAGAAAGTTCAGTCTATATAACTTCCTGACACTACATAATTTTTTTGTGTTCTATAAGCTTCTCACCTCTTTATATTTCAAACTTTTTTTTATTGATTTCAGACAATTTTTTGGAAAAGCCAATTAGTACTCACTGTGTCACAGATAGACTGTCGACAGTCGCTCGCGCCTTTTTTTCCTACGATTTATCTAAACTCCGGTCCGGCGCAACACTAGTATAATCGCAAACTGATTTCGAGAGCCGAATTGCTCGGGCCTTCGGCCCTCGATATCAGTTTGCTATTAGACTAGTGTTGACTACAATACTACAACACACGCAAATATAAGCTGGGTGAATTCTCTTATAGACGATCAATTGAATTATGATCTTTGACTATGACAAAGATATAATATTATACTAACTTGGTTATATACATATTTGTTTAGCTTTGTGGTCACCATATGGACTACAGAGGGGATTAACGCCCTCACAGTTTCACATTGAGTAAAAGCTCATTATTATTCTAAGCATTACGGGACTGAGAAGGGAGAGTCCCTTTACTTGCCATAACAATAGTATGAGCTAGCTGTAGGAAACATTGAAAGCGAATCAACACATCAGACAAAAGTTGTTAAGGTGACCCACCATAACACCACCCACAGACACTTTCCATTGAACACACTGATATGTTGATGTAAATTCGCTTTAGGGCAATACAACCCAGTTAGTAGCAGGATGTTATTCAAGTTAAAAGTATTACTAACCTCTAGTTTCTACCAACATTTAATTTTTTTAAATGGAAGTAGTACTCCCTTTTTCATAAATATTAACTCAGTTTCATTTCTTTAAGAATACACAGTTATCTGAATTTTAAAGATTTTCTATTTTTATGGAAAGTGTCGCTCTTTACTCAAAAATATATCAACTATTCTAATATTATGACGTACTAATCTTTATCACGAATCATTGAATTTCGGAAATACTAAACTTATCAGTGTATTTGGCATCACCAAAAGAAATGTAAGGTATTCATTTCGTAGTCATTTCAAATCTATAAAGCATTGGTCATCCCTATGCATACACAAACTCACTTGCATCATTACATGGTTACCCACGCCCTGTACTCCTTTGGTCATTTCTATGGTTACTTTCACTTATTCACTAGGGTCATTTGAATCTCAAAAAGATAATTGCATAATTAATTGAACACTAATTTTTTTATTTAATCCATTTTATATTTCGCAAATTATTTGACAATTGGCATTAGGAGAGGGCAAAGGTGACGCCAGTATTTTTCTTACTTGCTTTAGTTGATGTCCAGTAGGTCAAAAAATTCCAAATTGCTACATATGTATCGTTCTTTTTCTCTGCTATGAAAGTCAACTTCACCATACTTTAGATTAATATACAAAATATTAACATATTTATCATAACATAATATTAGAGTAATACATTACACTACAATAAATAGCTTTTTACACTACCAATACCATCGCACAGGTAAATATGCACTGGGTGAATTCACTGTGAAACAATCAATTGAAGTGTGAACTAAGACCTACGACAAAAGCGTAATATTATGCTAATGTCAACTTAGAAAAATACATATTTCTTTAGTTAGATGTAAACAATTACGAGAGTATACAGAGTTTGTGAGTGAAACCCAACACATACAAGTGTGTCATTTACCTGGCCAAGGTGTACATGTATATTGTTTTGTTATCTCTGATAAATTTAATCAGGTCATTCATATGGTCACCATAATTTTATAAGAGGGTTTAATGCCCTCATACTTGTCGATTAATTAAAAAGTCTTTATTATTCCCATAATCAAGGCACTAAGAAGTAGAATCTGTTTACCTCCCCGCATCAATAGTTTGAACTATCTATAGGGAGCACTGAAAGCGAATCAGCTGACACTGAATTCAAACCCATTATACATTAATTGGTAAGGTGACCCACCACAAACACCACACACACAAACGTTTTACATCAAATACAATGACAAGCTGGTACAATATAATTTTAGGGAAATAAAAGCAGATAGTATGAGGGAAACCCGACGTCTCTTCAATTCCATAGGTTGTCATTGTAATTTGTATACAAATTTCCTTTCCAGGTCCTCAAGGACATTAAGGTGCACAATTAGCATCCTAATAATTGTTAAACTACAAATGTAGCACTTCCATAACGTTTATAGGGGTACCACCAAAGGAGTCAGTTATTTGCTTACCTTTGTTATAGTACTCATATTAACTATTAATACATTACCATTCCTATTTGACCTGTCGGGTGGGGATTCTAGTTTACCTAAATATACATGTCTGGTCCACAGTATAAAATTAAACTTAATTAAACATTCTGATTTTAGATTTTGCTAATGTGAAATGTCATTTTACCCTCCATTAGTTGGATGAAAAGGGAAGTTTCTATTCAAATTTGAAAATTATATCTAAAACCCCTATGGGCATGTGAAGACAAAAATAAGTCATTGATGATACGTTTCTGGAGTAGCAAGGGACGAATGTATTCGCCATTTACAACTTTCTGTATTGTCATTGACAGGGATGATTGTATATCACGGTCTGTTTACTTACTACATGTTTGCAATATACACATTCTACTGAAATAAACATAGGTATGATACGGGTCAATACTTTCAATTGAAATACCTGTAAAGATTAAATTACTGATAGTGTCCCAAGTCACTCCAGTATTTGGTAATTTTGTAGCTGTTGTAAAGACTGTATTTTGACCTGAAACAAAGGTAAACCAGTCAAGACGGTTTAAGTACCAAAGCTATCAACTGTATAACAGTTGTTATTGTCGTGTATCTCAGAGAGTTTTGTTTATTTGTTATTGTGACAGTAAAGGCTGGAGAGTCATACATGAATGCTTCCAAAAAAGTATCTACATCGCTTTCTGATCACTTAAAAGAGGACAAAGGTGTGGTATACATGTACATATTTTGTCACCCTATTATAGATATATGTAAATGGATGTTAAGAATTCTGTGGTGACAGGTAATCTTCCATAGTCTCTGATAAAAAATATATTTTAATGTTTCAAATCACAATGTCTTATTGGAAGTATGTCGTAGCTAACAACTTTAGAATTTTTGTTAATGATACAAGTTTAATGCATTGCTTTGCTTTGACCTTTAGTGGCAGAGATATGCCCAGACATGGCGCTATTGAGATCGATTTCAGTGTGCATGTTCGTCCATCCGTTCATTCGTTCATCCATCCGTTCATCTACATCATTCAAACGAAACAACGATAGCTGTAGACAAAATTATGGTAGATGATTCGGAAGATGCTCAGACATTCTTGATAACTGAATCTTGAGTTGTGTTAATCCATGTTAGAAAGTGTTTACACCACCTCGTGTAGAAGTACTGTAGTGTTATGTAGTGTTGTATACGTGCAAACCCAGGCTGAATAGTTTGGTTGGTAACCAGTGGAAGAGGTCATGTCATGGTAAACCAAACTCGATTAATTGTATCACTAATACTAACGTCTGATCAACAGGAATATCATGATTTACTGTATGTACATTAATTGGGGCAAAGTATATGGTAAGAATATGACGTGGATATATTAAAGGTATTTTATCTTCAGGACTTATCTCTTGCCGTTTGTTAAATTTGGTTACATATTACTGGAGAATTGAAAGCTTACTGATATTAATTCATATTACATAAATCCTGATATCGAAAACATTAAAAAATACCGTTAAAATTATATGCGTGCATACTTAGCCACTTCGAGAGACGTCCTCAATACGAATAGCATTTAAAACCGATTTAAATGTATTTAATTTAAAAAAAATGTTTGGATAATATACATAGTTGTACTATTTAGTGTACATGTACAACTTAACTAGACATAAAAATCGTTCGGATAGCTGTGTTGCATGGCATATATCGAGGGTTAGAACACAGCTTGAAATACCATCACTGTTCTTATCAGGGAATTTATTGAGGTGATATAGTAAAATGGTTTTATGGTACTCAGTGCCTTGTTTACACAAACATTGTGTTGTGTTAACATACCTTATCAGGAATATGTATCCAATCTGTAAAGAAAATTGAAACTAGCGCCCTCAACAGAAAAATCAGCATATGAATACAAAATAAACTGTCAAATGTGTTACTTTCATTTAAATAATAAAACATGCCACCGAGGGCAATATCACAATTTAGTGCCTGCACAAGGGTTGGCATTCTTTACCTCTGATGCTGAAGCCAAAGGCGAGGGCATCTTCAAAAAGTAGGCTAAAGAGTGCCAGCCGGGGGAGGGGTGGCAGGCATTTAATTGTGATATTTCTCGAGCGCATGTGTTCTTGATTTTATTACACTGTCCACTCACCATTCGTCTAATCATTCACATAGCTACTCTTCATTCATCATCATTCATCATCGATATAAAAGTTACCCTTTCAAGGTACATTTCCAAATTGTACTTACAGTTAAGCATCGAATATATACATAGCATGCATTATTTGTAGGAGCACAGGTTCCCAACAGATAATCGGTAATTGCATTTATTCAAATTTCTGCAAAAAATATGTTTGTGTGACTAACTGTAATTAGTTTGACATCTCGCGCGCGTAAAACTAGAACACATTAGAGTGGATGTGCAACGGTCGACATAAATCCAGTGGGCAATAGTGCTGATGTTTTTAAAAAAAAAGAAAAGATTTTCATCTTTTGGATTACACTTCTTGTGTTTCTTCACTTGGCAAAGCTTAAGTTTGTTTTGAAGTTTGTCGCAAAATTGTAAAAGCAGTGGTATTTCTAGTTAGAGTCTATTCCACCAGCCCAAGGTGACACCAATTTCGTCTGCTGTGAAAACATGTACGCATGTGCACATGATGTCATTAGTCATCAGTTATAATGCCTTTTCGGGCATCATCACAAAACATTTTAACCTGTAAACGACGTCATTTGCGTTGAACAATGTGAAAATTATACACACGACGTGACCAAATAAATGACAAATCACATGATAGGTAAGGGACTAGGTGTGTTATAATACTTCACGTTTAGGCTTTTTAAAACAATGTTTGATTTCTTTCAAGTAAACTGATAAAAACGGGCCATGGCTGTGTACACGTTAAGAAATGGTTAAAGGTAAAACTCCTTAAAATATTTGTGTTGCAAAGTATATATAGTATGGTACAAAGACACTTGAAATACCAGTGTGCTTTTATTGGGACATTTATTGCTTTCAGACTAAAAAAACAGTATTGTAAATAAAGTGTTTATTGGACCCAGTAAATTTGTAGACATGTTAGCAGACCTTTTACTTATAAATTGTGATTTTGTCACCCAGCGAGTGGGCCTCTCCAGAATTAGTTAGAATTAAACGCCTTGGTATCGTCAGAATTATCGATAACTGTTTTAAGGGATCTAATCTTCAGAGAGATAGGCAAACAAGCAGAGATATAAAAAGACATACATACAAGCAGACAGACAGACAGGCAGGCATATAGACAGGCACACACACATACATACATACATACATACATACATACATACATACATACATACATACATACATACATACATACAAACATACATACATACATACATACATACAAACATACAGACAGACAGACAGACAGACAGACAGACAGACAGACAGACAAACAGACAGACATAGGCAGGTGGATGGATGGATGAATGGATGGAAGGACGGATACATTAACGAATGAAAGGACTGATGGACAGACTGATAGACAGATAGATAGGCGAGCAGGCAGGCAGGCGGGCAGGTGGGCAGACAGATAGGTGGATGGGTGGGTAGAATGATGGGGGGGGGGGGGAAACTTGACTTGAAACTTTTACCACTACAAAATTCCTGTGTAAATGGTTTCTCAGGTTTCTCATGCCCGGGGGGTGGGGTTTAACACAATGTTTTTTTTAATTTTATTTATTTATTTAATTATTTATTTATTTATTTAATTATTTATTTATTTGTTTGTTTGTTTGTTTAATTTACTTGGGGATGTTGGTAAGGTCACAAAAACTGTGGGTCACTTCGATTTGCTAGCACTAGATAAGCTCCAAGCTTCCGGTCACCATAATTAGAGAAAACTTGGATCACTCAACTATTTTATTTTGCTAAACATTTATGGAGTCAGTTCGTCAATTAAAAGTAATATCTAATAATCACAAGGATCAACAGAAAGTGTAAACACATGTACAATGTTGAACATATTCCGATTGTATCATTTGTTGCTTGATTTACCGACCCATTAAAAAATAATTTGCGCATGTGTAAGAATAGAAGTTGACCATTTCGTCGTCGAAGTAAATTTCAACTTAAAAGGGTCAGTTTAAACTTTATTCTCACAATAGGAATGAGTATGAACGTAGCATTTATAGTTGTACAACAAATTATGTTAGTCTAATCAAAAGATGCTCAGTCATTCTTCATAGCTAGGGTATCTTGAGTTGTATAATTTCGTTTCAGAAAGAGTTTACACCACCTTGTGTAGAAGAAGTACTGTAGTGTTATGTAGTTTTTGTATACGTGTAAACTAGAGTTGAATAGTTTTGTTGTTAACCAGCGGAAAAGGTCATGCCATAGTAAACCGAACTAAATTAATTGTATCACAAATACTAACGTCTGGTCGACAGGAATATCATGATTTACTGTATGTGCATTAATTGGGGCAAAGTATATGGTAAGAATATGACGTGGATAGATTAAAGGTATTTTATCTTCAGGACTTATCTCTTCCCGTTTGTTAAATTAAGTTACACATTACTGGAGAATTGATAGATCGCCGATACTTAATATTAAATCCTGATATCGTAAACATTAAAAATACAGTTAAAATTGTGTGCGTGCATACCAAACAACTTTCAGCGACGTCCGCGATAGGAATAGCATTTAAAAACAAATTAAGTGTATTTACAAGGATACCAGTCGACGGCAATTTTTTTTTGATAAAATGCACAGTTGTATTATTTAGTGTACAAGTACAACTTAACTAGACACATAAAACTCGTTCGGATAGTTGTGTCGCATGGTATATATCGAGGGTTAGAACACAGCTTGAAATACCATCACTGTTCTTATCAGGGTATTTATTGAGGTGATATAGTAAAATAGTTTTATGGTACTCGGTGCCTCGTTTAACCAAACATTGAATTGTGTTAACATGCTATATCAGGAATCTGTATCCATTTCGAAAAAAAAATTGAATGTAGTGCCCTCAACAGAAGAATCAGCATATGGGTACAAATGAAACTGTTATTATATGTTACTTTCATTACATTTTAGTAGTGTTTATCAGAGTATTCACATTCATGTACAAACACAAGTATACAAACACGTACGTCATTGTCCTATGACCAGGCCTTGTCCAGTATGAATTTTATCACCACTATGTAATGATTAGTTTCGGGGATAATTGATATTGGTCGAAGAATAAGATTAGTATATGTGTCCGATAAAATGACCTCGGAAAATATGCTGCATAGGAAAACAAATATTTTTTCGACCAGAAACCAAAGAAAATGCCGATCAGAATACCCTTTTCTGTGACACTTACGAAATATGTACATGCAGCACTGGAGAAAGAAATCTTACGTGCATGAAGGTTAAGAAGGCAAATAATTTATAGAGTTTTCAGAAATATTTGAATGAATTCAATAAATCGTTATTAAGAGGTTACATGGCTTGTACCTATCAATAAGTCAAAATTCCTTTACATACTGCATACCGGGGTTTTCATGCTCGAGAAGGTATAAGGGGTACTTGATCCATTTTCAGAGCCAGTGGAGGAGGTGGGGAGCAATAACTCTTAAACAACGCAGTGGTCTAAACTAATAGCTATGTGTGACATTATAGCATTTCTTTTCATTACACCTATAAACAGTACACACATAGGAGATGGTCATATAACTCTGCAGGATGTGCAAGGGACGACAACTCTGGAACCTTTACTATTAATATTCCAAAAAGAACGTTCAAACAAACCGACTTTTTAACATCATTTGCTTACTTTGATTTAAAACAAATTGAGAATTTGAGTGTTCACATGTCTAGTTGTAGAAGTTGACCGTCTAGTTGTCGAAGTAAAATTCATCTTGAAAAGGTCAGTAAAAACTTTATTTTTTTTACCATGGGAATTAATGGAAATGTAGTTTGACTTGTTTTTAGACCAAATGAAGTTAATTGATTTAGCCATTCTACATTAGCAAGGTATTTTAACTTTTTGCAATTTGTCTTACACCCTTTGTAGAAGTAACACAGTGTTGTGTTGTGTTGTGTTG
>NC_135567.1:16367805-16405305 GCF_964340395.1 Glandiceps talaboti | reverse complement strand
TACGCATGCGCACATGTCATCAGTCATGATGACGTCCTTAAATGTATTATCATGAAACATTTTGACTGTATACCAGGAGGCAGAATATTGACAAATCACAACACATGAAAGGGACTTTAGTGTGTTGCAATGGGAGTTCACGTTTAGGATTTTTAAAACAGTGTTTTTGGACATCGCTAAGACCTGTGTGTATAAGTTTACTTAAAAGGAATCGATAAAGGTAAAACTCCTTGAAATATTTGTGTTACAAAGTATCTATAGTACGGTACAAGGACACTTGAAATACCAGTGTGCTTTTATTAGGACGTTTATTGATTTCAGACCAAAAAAACAGTGTTGTAAATACAGTGTTTATTGGACCCAGTCAACTTGTAAGAGTGTTAAAAATAAGGGTATTGGTAAATAGTGTTTTTTTCACGAAACGAGAGGGCCCATTTAGAACAAGTCAGACTTAAACTCCCTGGTGTCTTCAGAGTTATTGATAATCGTTTCGTCTGCTGTGGAGACATGTACGCATGTGTACATGATGCCATCAGTCATCCGTATTCGCGATGATGTACAGGCACCATCACTAAAATTGTTGACCAGTAAACGTCATTTGCGTTGAATAATGTAAAACAAATATACATACCACGTGACCACATATTGACAAATCACATCATAGGAAAGAGACTAGGTGTATTATTATGGAAGTTCACGTTAAGGCTTTTAAAACAATGTTGATGTACAGAGCCATGAACCTTGTGTATCAATTTACTGGGAATTAAATGAGTCTAGATTTTCACATTTATCTTGTTGTTTTTATCCGTCCTTTATAATGAACCTCTTTCTTTTTTACCCTGTCTGTATGAATGATCGTGAATAGTTATATTCCAATGTTTTTATACACGAGGCAACAAAGAATCTGAATCTAAATCTGTGTCATTTAACAAAATTAGAATTGTTAAAAAATGACCTATTTTTTCAGAATAGCTCCCCTGTTTGTTCTGTTTATAAACATATAAATGTTCATGTAATGATATTTATATGCACACACTTTAACACTTGTTTATTAATTAGACTCAGAAGCAGACGTTAACGTTTCGACTCAATGTCTGTACGTGTAGGATTATTGTACTCTATCCAAAGATGCTGAATATTCAGACTATATTACATCATTAAGTTAATCTTTGTGATTATCTCAAGTGCAAAGAATGGCTCTCCGGAAACGAACAGACTCTACGGATTTACCGGACTCTGAGGTAAAGATATACCAAGACATTTATTCCATAAACAACTTCTAATCGTATCTAGAATGTATTTAATTATGAACTAAATGTGTGTTGACTTGCCTTGAAATGGAATCTAATCAATCGTACATGTATGTGGATAGGTGTTCATCGGAATAATACAGTTATGTATCTGACACTCTATATCTGTATTCTGACGTCTATTTCTATCATCGCCGATTTGGAGACTGTTTTACACATGCTGAGCATGAAACAATGTATCTAGTGGTATACTACATGGGCGAGTTCGTGAAAACAGTGTGACATTTTTTAATAAATGTCACAAAATGTTAACAACACGGTCAACAATAAATCATTGTATGACTTGATAGGAAAACTTTTATAATTTAATTTTTGTTTAAATCTCAATTGACGTTTTATTCCGATATGTCATTGTTTCCTATGTCGAGGAGTAATATTGTTGTCATATTAGATCTGTGGTCTTTACACATCATGTTGTTCTCGTCTTTACTAATAATCTTGTTTTCACAGAAATTAGATTAGGCATTACCAAAAATTACATCAAGTTCACTCATAAAATGTAGCGGTCGTACCTAATATATTTCATGTTAATATGATTACATTATGGCGAATTACAAAATATAATCACTTAAGTTAAATTAGTGTCGAACAATTAGGCCCGCAATGCATCACGGTCAACAATCGTATCAAAATTATTAAAATTCCTATCAATTTACTATTTAGACTATACCACTATAACTCATTTAATTTGATAAGATGATTGCTAGACTTGTTATACTATATTATAATGATGAACGGAAAACCTCGCTATGACATTCACGGTGCATCTTTTTTATCTTTTTAGAGATTCAAGAATGCAATAAATCAGAAGAATGCTGCAGAAGTGAGATCATTGATCAAAGCAGGCCTTGATGTCAATGGCCGCATTAGAGGTTATGTAAGTATGAACACAAGGAGACACACAAATTGTCAATGGGCTATCACTATAATTACGACATTTCCATTGTGTCAGCTATCTGTTCGAGTATGCAAGAGTGATTCAACATAAATTATAGGGCTTTTAACAGTTAGCAACGCAAATGTATGTTGTAGGTTTCATGTTGGTAATATGTAGTACACTGCAAGAAGGACTGCAGCTATGTAATGTCATCAAAAGTACTTTGTAAGAAATCAAATTATTCACAGCAGATGGAAGAAGTAGATTCTGACACATTAATTTATTTTGTTTAATAACGTCTGTCAATACCAATAGTGCACACAAAATGGTCTCAATGTGTTTCTGAAGATGGCAAACTGTTTGTAATGGGACTGCACCCTCCCCAGGCTCCCCCAGCTTCGGTAATTATAGGTGGGGATCGCAGGAGTAATAATTAGGTCACATTTTTACCTCTTGTAAGGGTTCGGGAGGTACAAAAAGGGGAATGTCTGTCTGTCTGTCCGTGTGTGTGTCTGTGTCATCATTTTCTAAAAATCGGCTGGCTCAATTGTAATGAAATTTTGAATATATAATCTTTATGGTAATGGCTAGACCTGATTAGGTTTTGAGCCAGATCTGTTAATGTTTAATTAGAGAAATTGTACATACATTAACCATAACAAATTGTGTATGTCCTATAAAGTTAGTGGATGTACCTTACAGTGTTAATGAATAATTTGCATAATTAATGATTTTTGGTAGTTAGGCTATATCTTAAGGCTGCATACTTCAATTTCAATACAATTTAGTACATACGTTAACCATAACAAAGCGGATATGTCCCATAAATGTTTTGATATAGCTTACAGTTTAATTGAAAAATTTGCATAATTAATGATTTTAAGACTAGGTTGCATCTTAAAAATGCAAGCTTCAAATTTCTTATAATATGATACATATATCAACCATAATAAGACGCAACTGTCCTTTGAAGTTTGTTGCTACAACCTTTACCTTTAATGAGTATTTTGAATAATGAATGATATCAGTAATTAAGCAGTATCACACACTCTTACATACATTAACCTAAAACAAAGCCTGTTACGATAGTTTTACTAGTTTAATAAGTTATTTGCATAATTAGCGATACGGGAGGCATTCCGTTTAAATCTGGTAAATGTTTGTCATGTTGGTGGGCAACATTTTAGAAAATGGAAATAAGTCTCAGTGGGGTGATATTTAATTATTATAATTTGGCACTATGTCAGCTCAGTGGCAGGATAATCTCACATATTTTCCATCCAATGCGAAAGTGATCACGTGATACATTGTTTTGTAAGAGGAAAAGGTGGCAAGATAATGGGTATAATGTGTTGGATCTTGGATGTTGACCTAGGTCCAGACAGTGTTGGGAGTTTGTCCATCTAGTCTTTTTGACTTCTTGTCTTCAACCTGCACTGGCTTCAACTTGAGTATTGTGTTTGCGATGAGACAACCAACAATATATTCGTTGAAATTTGTTGAAATACTCATAATAAGACATTCTATATGTTAAATTAAGTCTATGTTATCCATTTCCTGATATCATGATAGTGACGGTGGCGCTAATTTAAGGATACCGTCCCAAAATCACTTTGATATTTTTGGGGTTTACTATGAAATGTGCGGGGTATTGCAGCTTTAAGGTCTGCAAATTAGATCAAGACACCTGAATTAATAAATGTTGTGCCGTCTCATACATTTAATAAGGTTATAGTAGTGGACACAATCAATTCTTTATATTCCAAAATTTACTGCCAGTAGCGGGATAGACTCCCAACCATTGATTCCGAGACGTATCTGCCTTCAGCTCGCTCTCGTCCTTCTAAAATGGATCGATCCATCTTTCTTTCAGCATTAAATTCTTATAAACATAAATTATACAGTACTCAAGTGATTGGATGATAAAATAATCCGCACCATAAATGAATAAACGGAAGTGTTGTTGCCATTATTCAATGCAAATAATATTGACAAATATGAAAACTAGCTAAACAATGTGATCATTCATTGTTCTTCGAGCTGCTTGTAATTAGTCATTATTCGACATCTATGTTCTTTTAATAACGTATTTCTTTCCTCTTAGAAGAATAGTATTCGCGAAATTCAAACATTTTCTCTAAGTATTAATTCTAGACAGCTGAGGGTTCACTGTGATCTCGCGTGACATCAACACTTTGCGAATATTAGACAGTTGTATTCTGTCTTCTGTCATCGGTATCACATTTTAAATTGCCAGAAATGTTAACTATGAAATAGAGAAATCGTTTTTAAATTTGATAAAAGATATTCCCATGTCCATTATTGGCCATGACCAAGATTTTTTAAATAATGACCCCATTTCTTTCCTTGTTCGTCATTACCAGACCTATCCACATTTTCAACTACAAGATAAAACTAATTTGCCCACCCTTTTCCAGATTAGTAAAACAAGTAAGTGTCTGGACTGTCGACGTCATCTACAGTCATGACAATGGCTACAACACTAACAGAAAGATTCTTTTAAGTTTTCATTCTAACCTGTAGTTGCTATGTAAAAAGTAATGGGAAACATTAATTAAACATAGGATCACCCTAATAACATTGATTAGAATGCAGTTATTTATTTATATACAAGTTTGAATTAAATTTACTCATTAGTTGATATTTGTTTAGAAATTGTGGAAATCACAGTATGTTGTGATCAATAATTTAAGTTATATAATGTAAATGGAGAATGGGTGTGAATCTAAGCAAGGAACGCGCTGTACGTGTGATGTGCTACCATTCGCATCGCAAGATGCGAGTGAGTCAAACATTCTAATCAGTTTTCTTTTTCGCCAATCATTTTTATGTTTCCTTATTTTTATTTAGGAATTGTAAACATAGATCTCTCTGTGAATTTGGTATAGAGAGAAAAAATAAAGAGTTTATTTAATCGCACGTCATTATCTAAACTTTTGTTCCGGAAAATACAGTCAGACAAATTTCACAGAATTAATGTAATGCTGAAATAAGGTACACTAATGTATTTTGTAATTTTTCTCATCTCTTTCTCTAGTCACACTCATTTACCTAGAGAGACAGACAAATCAAGCATTGAATTTATCAAAACATTCCACTTGACTCTAGATTAACGTTTGCTAGACTTATGTCCAATAGAGCCACACAGTGTTGACCTGTGCATGATTGAACAGTACTGCTGAAATCGTACTTTGATTTCTGTGATGTCATTGGGTGTGATCTAAGAAACAATATGGTGGAGAGACAGACTCAGTGTGAATTTCTAGACAGTGTAATATTTCCACTGACACCGGTTGTACTTTACACTCACTCGTACTTTGAACTAGTGATGATTGTGTCGGTCAATGTTCAAGCAGTGTAATTCCACTCTACAGTGCGCCCTAATAGGTTACATGGGACTTACCACTCTCTTGTTGTATAAAGGAATGTGAAAACGCTGTGAGAGTATGCTTGATTACGATGGCAATCTTGATATATATTGAATCACTATATATATCGAGAGAAAACATTTTATGCTCAAAAGGATATAGATAGACAAAACAATTCGCTTATCATATCCATATGCATAGGTGTTATCGTTATGACTATGTGAGATTAACAATAACGATAAGAATATTTGGCAAGCTATGAATGTGTTCCAGTAAAAAAAAGTACTCATTTGATCTTACATCATTATTTAAATTTTTGTTACAGTAGAATGCTTGCCGCTTTAATCAATGACTGCCAGAAATATTACACAGTCAGAATTAATGTAACATGGAATAATGGTAATCTACATGGTACTCTAATTTATATTTCTACATTTCTTACTTTAGTCATATTTATTAACGTACAGAAGCAGAACAAATCCTTATATTGATTTATCAAAACATTTCACGACTTCAGATTACCAATAGTGTTACTGTAATTAACATTTGTTAGATTTATGTCTGGTTTATCCAATAGCCCCATACAGTGTTGACCTATGCGTGTAAATACAGTACTGCTGGAATCATTCGACTACTGTTAGAGGCTGGTTCTCATGTAAATGACAAAGATGGTGTAAGTAATATAAATATTAGTATGATACATTCTAATCATATATTCTCATTACATTGCTTTCATCATCGTAACACATCTTGACTTTGTATCAACCTAAAAAAATCCTTCTTAATGAGTTGATGTCACGCTGTCAAAACTAACCTATATCAATGCATTGGTAATATAATTATGCAACTATTTTTTTCTTATGTAAACCTACGCCTTTACAAAAAATCTCCAGGATTTCAGTGTGCCAAATTGCTTAATATAAAGTATTTAACTTTATACGTATTATGCGTTTTGTATGTAATCTTGATATTTCCACGACCTATTCAACTGAATCGAATAAACGTCGAGCAATACGCTATATTTGTCTGTTAGTGAGAGGTTCACAAGGCAACCAACGGATGGGGGCGCTTTTTATTTATGTGACGGTAGGCTAGAATTTCAAGATGGTTGTAATCACGACCGTGTAAGATTTTAAACACGACCGTGTAAGATTTTCGTAACCGATTTTTTTCGTCAAATAATTGTTATGTACACCAGGCGTCAGAAAAAAAAGGTTGTTAAGATGCGTAATTACTACTGATAATGCACCTGGGTGTAGCCCAGTGACAACAAGCTAGGAAAGCTCAAAAAGTATCCATGGATGAAAGGTAATACATTCCTCCCTTTTCCAACGAAATCCAAGTCCATACGACAGTGGTGGGTGGCAGTAGGTGAAGGGAAGGGAAGGAGGGAAGCACCATGCCAATCAAACAGATATTCCAGGGTTGCCTCCCTACATTTTATATGAAATAAGGGCCCAACAGAAGTACATCTAATCTCGACTCTATTTCCCTACAACAACTGTGGAAACACAAAGTTTCTTACTACACATTCAACATTTAAGTGTCGTAAACGTCAAGTGTATGGAAATGAAGCCCTCGACGATGACATGAACCAGCTGCTGTGATCGACAACGATATCGTCCGCTCAGATAATGACGTCACGTATTCTAAGCGATATGGTGGGATTTATAATGAAGTAGAATTAATGGATAGAAATTGATATGCTAACTGTTTTGGTAAATGTGATTTAGATTTTGGTACTGTACATTGCAGTATACAATGACTTGACAATAAGCAACTATATTGTAATTTTGTTACCCATGATTAGGAATAACATGCCCCATAAATTTAGTTTATACCGAACCTATTACAAAATTGAAAGAATCACCTTTTTTGGAATAACATTTAGGTAGTAATATCTCTAATGCTGATACATTTTGTAATACCTAGATGACTGACACTAAAAGGTTTTGATGAAAGTGCTGTATTTTAAGTTCCTCAAAGTATGTTTTTTTCTAGTCATTTTATATGATTTTGTATATTGCTTTGCATAGTATAAAAACTTGTAACACTCATTCAAGTGAAATAAATAACTGGAAGACTTTGTAATTTGTCATTCTACTTTCTCACCAAACGTACATCAATGACTCCGTTTTTCCATCTCATTCTATTGTGCACCATTTCTTTCTCCCCACTCAGGCTGAAAGTCGTCTGGTTCCACTAACATTCTAAAATTTAGCCTACTCGCATTTTCAGCCGAACTTCCCATGTTATGGTTTAAACGATCACTTTTTCCATCCCTAATTTTTTTATTTTAGATTTATCCCATCCTACCCAATTAGACAAATACTGTATAGAGTGCATCTGAATTATAATGTTGATTTCATTGTATATTAACAATGATAATTCAATTACGGATTATTTCAATAATATGTGTTATTTAAAGATTAAAGTACAACACAGTACAGACCAAGACCAATACTATATTAATTCATTACAAAACTTAAAACAATATACTAAATTGGTCCCTATTTACAGGATGACAGAACACCGTTATATAGTGCGTGTCATAACAGTAATGGTGATGAAGCAGCAAACATAGTACGGATATTGATTGCATCAGGAGGAGACGTGAATGCTACTGTTGGGGTGAGTAATACCATTATACACAATTATTAAGTAAAACATAAATGTAATGAATTCATTATATGTCACGTATATAGGACCACCCCTTAATGCATTGTTTGCAATTGAGAAAGTGATGATGACGTAGTGTTTTTACTGACCGAAATTGACCCGTCACATTTTTTCATATTGACTGAACTCAATCTGGAACTATTTTGACATGCAGAAATAGACACCTATTTACTTGTCCGTGTCTTGAGGTTTTGTGATACACTAAACTTTCCTCTTGAATTTCGAAGGTTGGACCTGAAACCATTCTGTACGTGACCGAATCTTGACCTGTCTAAATCAGACCTTGACTGAATCTACAAACGAAAAACAAATGTCGAAAGACTCAATGTAGCAAATAGCAAACTTGTCACCGAGAGTCGCTTTATTTGTATTTTGACAGTTCCCGATTACGGTCTTTCAAAATGACATCAGTTTTGTCGATGGTAAAGAATATTCATTAGAAAAATCGTAACCAAATACAGATAAAAATACTAAAACGCAATAATTCAAAAATTCTAAAACGATACAGATTTTATTAATCATGCATTGCAAATGTCGACAAAATAATATAATCGAAATTTGAAGGAAAAAATGAACCGCGAAGAAGTGTGCATCCTGTGTAATTCTGACAACCCTGTTGTCTGGTATGGGAAATTACACCAATTTGCCGTATCGCCGTACCATGGAAGTTAGTCAACTCATAGAACACATTGCTTGAACTGAGGCTATGAGTGCGTCAAGACGTGGAAGGGTATACGCTTAAAAAATGGAGTGGGGCATGCTCCTTCCAGCTGTGTATGGCAGGAAACAAGAAATCGTACAGAACGATAACATGCGAAACGTCGGCAGACATTTGTTCAAGTTCGAGACACTGGGATAGAGCTCTGATATTCATAGTTAAGGAAAATCTTTGATTCAAGTCAATGATGGATACTATTATATTATGAATTAATCTAATAAATGCTGACAATGTTTGGCATTGAATGTTTCTACTATCTGAGAGTGTTGTCATGAGAGATGTGGATTAAATCCCTCTTGTACGGGTTGTTTTACAAAAGTATAATAGTTAATCGTTTCCTGTCAACACGTTTTTTTCTTTAAAAAAAACAAAAACAAACATTAACCATTTGTATTGTGTATGAGACTATTCAGGTCAAAATTGCTTTATTTGGTTTATTTTCCTTTATAATCTTGTAATATTCCAACCTTGTTTTAGTGGAACGTGGCCATTGAAATTATCACTTTACTGTATTGTAAAAGAAAGTCATAAATAATCCATTTCATAAAATACTCTATGTTTGTTATCTAGTGTTATACTGATTATCAGTTGTATTAATTACTTATCCATGTATTCATTTTTTCAGAGTGAATTCAAATCACCTTTATTAGCAGCATGCTACTATAACTACTACGATGTTGTGAAGCTGTTATTGGAATCACAGGCTGAAATAAATGCTGTTACAAACTGGGTGAGTTTATTCTTTCAGTAATATATAGCATAACACTGTTTATTTCTCTCCTGGTTGTTGTCTTACATACGAATATATGTAAGTGTAATACAAACATGTACAAGGATTATTCATTGGAAAACAATCTTACATATCATTATTCTTTAAAGAAAGAACTGTTACAACGTTGATCATATTCCAATTAATGCAGTTTGGTAATCCAATGTTTTACATTAAGCTTTTGTTCCGAATACAAATTTGAAAAATCGTTACCTGAAATTTTCGACAGCAATTTCAGTCTAAACCAAAAGATTGACGCTTGTTTTCCGAACACATTACTTTTGTGAAAATCAGTGTATCAGCCACAGAATTAAAAGTCATCCATTGGTTAAAACAAGAATAAGCAAACAAGGGATCAGTGGTCCTTCCTTACATCAAGGACATTTTAAAAGCATTTATAAGAACCGTTGTTTCATGTAACGTCAACACGTATGTCAGGCCAACTAAAAACTTGAAGCAATTACTGGCGTCACAAAATATTACATGCAAACCTACCTATAATAATGCTATGTAAATTTGCTAGATGATTTTTAGTGTCATGTGTAAGGAACACGTTATATATGTTCTTCGTAAAATATTTGCCAAACAATGTTGTCATCCTGACACTATCCAACTATTGAGCTCCTATCATTGTGTATATGTGTTTCACCCGTCTACAACATGTTTTCGCTATGCCAGATTTTTGTACACGTAGCGCTGGTTTAACGAGGTTGTCTACTGCGGGCTACTTCAAAATACCTTAAGTCGACTTCGTAAGAAAGGTTACTTAAACAAAACCAGTCACACCTAAGTAAATTATCAGGATAATTTATTTAACGTAGTCATGTGACCTCAAACGACGAACTTGATACTTCAAGCCCGGTTTCTAAACTTCTACTTGTCTAGTACAGTAACTGAACTATAGACATAGAAATGAATGAGATATTGAAATTATTACATACAAGCTGGATTTCAGCATAGAACAAGCGACCTATCGGTCAGAATAGCTCCGCTGTTTTTTTTTTTTTTTTTATTTAATTGTTTATTTTGGTAACATGTAGAAGTGGTTCAGTTCTTCAACTCTTCACTATGCAGTTTTGTTTTAGCGATGTAATAAAGTGGTTAGTGGTTTTACATGATGTCTCACTATAAAACACATTTTACACAGAGTTGGTAGTGTATTGTACATTTATACCATAGTCACCATTTTATAACAAAAATCTACTGTTATGAAAAATTGCACAAAATCTCAGAAATAAAATGACTGGGAAATGCACACAAGAAAAAGAAAAAAAGAGGATTTTGAGATTGGCTATAAATAATCCCAGTGTCTTACAGCTTTAACCCTGGAAATTTTTAATGATGAATGAAATAAACTAGGGATCTAAAATAATTTTGAGGCAATTTGAATTTCAATTTTCTAACAAATTTACCAAGTCAACAACATTCAACTTGTACTAGTTGTAGTAGATATAGGGAAGAAATGTATTACTCGCCATCTTAGTTTCTGTACGGCGACAATCCCAAGTACCAGGATGCACGAGGGACTAACTTGGCAGAGAGTCATTCTCAGCCATACGTTACAGTGGTAACACTCGTTCATGTTCGATTAGCTTTCAAAAAGAAAACACAACGAAATGGTTGAAGTGATCTTTATTTTTAATTTCTTTTCATCACAACAACAAGATCTGCATGATCAAAAGTGTTGTAAACTAAACCAGAAAGATTTATCGAACTGGCTAAACTTCCCGCTGAACTGGAGTAAGGTCCAAGTCCAAGTAAGCCCCGATAGTACGTGAGAAAATCGTCTCGAACTAGCGATACAACTTTCAAAATATAACTTGACATGTCTTCATTTGTTAGAGTTATACAATTCAAGACGGGTTTTCACTCGAAAACAACAATTCTGTGAATAATGACACTCTGAACGCAGCGATTTCTCGGACGATGTTACCACTGTAACGTATGGCTGACAACAACTTGCTTCCAGGTTAGTCCCTCGTGCATCCGGGTACTTGGGATTGTCGCCGTACGGAAACTAAGATGGCGATTAATAATACATCGTCTGATATTTTAATTTACGGAGTTTCTTGTGACCTGCGCCTGTCAGCAGACTCGGCCAATTTTTTTTCGTCATTCCATTGTATTTAAACCTTGTACTTGACATTTCGCAATATTTATAATTCTCAACAAAATACCTCAACATGCCTCACCTCGCTCGTACTCAAAGCAGTCCCATGATCACTGACTAGTCATGCTTGCATACAGAGTAATCCGGGACTCGATTCTGACAATTGTCCCTACTATTTGTTTACAGTCAAGTCAGCAATATAGACTCATGCACCATCTGTCGTATGTAAGCAGGGCTAATCACTGACATGACCAGAGAAAACCTTTTCGGATATAAAATTACATGTAAAACAGGGAAAGATACGAAAAACATAATGCAAAGTCTGAAGCCAAATTAAAGTTATAATTATTTTAATTATTTTTACTTGCCAAATATTTGCATTTTGGAAATTGCAAGACACGTTCATGTCGGCCAATAAACAAAGTTTGGTCGATTCACAGTCGGCAGAGAGACTGCTCTTGCATAACTTCAACTGCATGCCTTCCTTACGTGAGTTGTCTTCATTCTGGTTCACTGTAACCCCAAATTGCATGACAATATAGAATTAATCACAAGTTACATGTTATCTGAAAACATCACACTTTTATAGTGGGTCTGAAGTGTGACTTTAGTGAGTACCAAGAACGTCCGGTGTTGCTACTTGCTGTGGAAAATCGCCCGGTCAAACGAGGTCAGCTTCAGCTTCTGGTCAAATCAGTCGTTTTCTACCGAAAAATTCTTGAACGGAGCATTACACAACGATCCTACTAAATTTACTTGCCATAGTTATTTAAAACACATAACAATCCACCTTTTTGTGAAATTTGTCAAACTTTCCGGTCCGTATTAAGGAAACTCCTAGTATGAGCGAAAAAGAGGGTCGAAGTTCCAGGGCCTCAAGTATGCATCCCGAATTATTTGGAAAATCGATTATCCTAAATGTAATTCCAAAATTTGTGTTGCTGGTACGAAAGTAGAGATGTCAGTTGAGGTTTAGGCGTTTATAGTTTTTAAAATGGTGGCCTCTAGTGAAAGTTACGGCGAGGTGAAAATACCCCAAAAATAAGGCCCGTGAGCAGCCATTCAAAGTGTAATGGTCGCAAACTGAAGGATAGATGTATGCAAATGAGGATGTTGCGGACTTGCTGATTATGTAGAAGGGTTGCAGAATTTTGATTTGAAGTTTACAACCCTGTTTCAAACAAACGCTTGTCATTTGGGTGCACAATGCGTAGAATTATGACGAAAACACATATTACATTGCTTGTGTGATGACAATAGTGTCTTTTGAAAAGTGGCAGTTTACTTAAAGTCTCGTGGACTGATTTCGAATATGGCGTCGGTCATAATGCTCATTAACATATTCATTTTTTTTTCAAATTTCAAAAAAAAAAATATCAATAAAAATAGAAAAGAAGACGTGCTGACTTGAAATTAACAAATCTAAGTAAGCTACCCTCTGTGTATCAACACCCCAGATATCTGAAAATACCATTTTTGAAAAAAAAACATAAAAAAATGAAAATGGCACAGATCAACCCCCCCCCCCCCAGGGAACATGCACACCAAATATCGAAGTATTCTGGCTGTTACTTTTGGAAACGAGGATGAAAATATAAAAAAATTACGGACACCTATGATTCACCTATACTCTCTATACTCTATACCCACCTATACCTAAAGCTACATCGTTACCACTGTTAAAGTTACTTATTAAAAAATAGACTGACTGATAAAGTGAAATGCAATCAGTTGAAATATATTACATTTTTTTGGATTAGGGAATAAAAAATCGTCTTACTGCTTGTCTATACGACGAAAGCGCACAAGGAAATAAAGCATGATAATATTATGATTATATATATTGAGATGGGAAGCTACAATGAGTACAGAACTTACACGCGAGGAAAAGAATTGTGTTCTTCACGATTAATATAGATTTTACTAGTCTAGCTATTTATATACCTGTGCTAAATAGTTCATAAAAGCAAGTGATGCCTTAGCAATGTATGTGTTGTGACTACAAAATGAAGGCAAAGGGATATCATGACAAATCTATACTAATCAACTGTTTAATATTGATGACGGCTAATTAGAAGTAGAAGTTCGGATATCTCATCCATAATGATATTGGTGACATTCCGAAGAGTTGCCACTTCGTGTTTAGCAATTAAAAGACATAAAGTCATTCAATGGATACGGGAATGTATTCAGATGCATTTATGTTCATTTTATACAAAGTTAGATACATTCACTGGATGGTCTAGATTTTCTAAACATTTCGTAAAATGTTGATTTATCATTAATAGTCCGTTTAATGTGTATTTATTACTAAGGTATTGATATTTAGATTATTTGTTACGACTATATATTTATTCACAGGTGTACTATCCTATAATGAAAGTATGTGAATAAAGGGCGACCATCGTTACCACTGTTAAAGTTACTTATTAAAAAATAGACTGACTGACTATCAAGTACAAAACTTAAGTGACTTTAACTTAAAAGACAATGTAAAATTGTTCTCCAAATCTATAGTGGCTGTGCATCTGAAAGGAACAAATAAAAAACACAGAAATGTTTTTGTAGTTATACAGTAACTGTATGCTTTGTATTTATGTATTTACTTTTAATGTATTTGACTGTCCATGCATTTACTAATCGCGTGTTTTTTGCTATGATTCATTTAAAAGTATGGTGATGTATTTAGAAATGCTGTGCGTAGAGGACTTCCATCATTACCACTGGTTAAATTACTTATTGACCATCACGCTGACGTCAACAAGAAATTCCAGGTAATAATAAAGCACAAGTACAGGTTTTGATGACTTTTGACTCAACAGAAGTAAAAACACCTACTAGTTACATCAATTCAAGTACGTTTTCGTTTGAAAATCACATATGCCTTATTGTTAACACACTGAAATATCATTTATCAATAGTTAACAAATATGTGTATATTTAATCCGCGGGTATAATAATCTACCACATAAATCTAACAGTCTTCTCCCTCATTTGTTATTTCTATTTTCATATTCAACGTAGATACATTTCATATTTTGAAATGCTGATGTATTAATTGAAGTTCAAAATGAAATTAATCGAGAGACAATTGTGTCAACTATTTAGGAATTTTTTTAGGAGAAGTCAATTGATATTTTGCCCTACATATTACGAGCAATCGGTACATAATTAAAACATGGTGAATACATTATAACTTAGCTCATTAATTGATCACTTATGATATCAGCGTATGTCTTATATTAGGAGGATAGATGGCACTGTCTGTATTCTCTAGTACGGACTTCAATTTGTTATCATTTATAGATGGCCAATTACAATGGTCATCATCAATCTACCTTTCTGCGATGTATTTGCTTTTTCCTGTATTTAAAAGATTACCTTAGAAATTATCATAAGCTCAGGAAGGAAAACAAATATTCCTTTTGATCAAGATCTACATGAAAATTCACAAGTGCGATATTGGGATTGACAAGGGGCTAATTAATTTGGTTCTTGGTACATTACATTACATTACATTACATTACAGTACAGTACAGTGCAGTACAGTGCAGTATAGCATAGTGCAGTGTGGTACAGTTTAGTACAGTGTAGTACCGGGGTACAGTATAGTACAGTACAGTACAATACAGTACAGTACAGTACAGTGCAGTACAGTACAGTGTAGTACAGCATAGTGCAGTGATGGTACAGTACAGTACATTACAGTGTAGTACCGGGGTACAGTATAGTACAGTGCAGTACAGTACAGTACAGTACAGTACAGTACAGTACAGTACAATACAATACAATACAATATAACAGTACAGTACAGTACAGCACATCACAGGCAACAAAAACAAAAAACAAAAAACGTTCAGTGGAACAGTACCACCGGCCACGCTGTTCACAGTGAGAAAAAACACTTATTATTTTATTTTGCGACCAATCTGTTTCTGCATTTGTTTTAATGTGATTTACAACAACAAACACGGACTGTGAGATGTGTCTTGTCTCCGCCCTCATCGGCATGCTCTGTCTAGGGTGAGACGTCATTGAAACTAGCTGCATCTCAAAACTTTTTCGAAGCTTTGCACTTTGTTATAGTTGATGTATGTAATAATTGATGTTGCATTTGAAAGGTGCATTCTTAAGGTTTAGCCTACGTACTAAAAACATTAATTATGCAAATGAGTCAATAATAACAAAAGCTACATTATCAAACTTTATATGTCATATGGACGTTCTTATCATCAATGTATGTACAAAATTATTTTGAGTTTGCAGCTTGCACTCTTGAGATATAGACTAATTACTGAAAACCATCAATTATGCAAATGATTTATGTACAATAATTTAACAATGCTTATTTCTATACGTTTTGCAGGGAAGCACTTTTCTGGCAGATGTATTGAAGAAATATAAGAAAAAGGTATGAAAATATAAGGAAAATATATTCATATCAGGATCATGACGGTGCAAAATTTGTTGAAGTAGTAAGTAGAAAGACGACCAATTCTTAAATATGTGTTGTTTGTCCTTTACATTCACGTGTAAATGAACTGTTGTTCTTGCTATGCAATACTTTTTACACTATCAGACATGGGTATGTATGTATCAATTATGATACTACTAGTTGTTGATTACTAGAAGGAAAGCAGCAGGTTGGTTTATATACAGTGAGCAGATCACACAGGTATAATGAGACGATACCATTAAGGACATGATAGATCAGGAGTAGTAGCTTCAATTTAATTCGTTTGGTTATTGGAAGCCAATGGAGAATATGTAATAGGTCGGTGTTGTGGTCATATTACCTTATTCTGCTATTAAAACAAGCAACAGTGTTATGAATGAGTGGAAGTTTGGTTTATATTTCGTTGGATGATATTCTAAAAGGGGCTATTTTAATTGTCATCATCAATGTATGTATGTATGTATGTATGTATGTATGTATGTATGTATGTATGTATGTATGTATGTATCAAATTATATTGAGTTTGCACTGCGCATACTTAAAATATATCCCAATTACTGGAAATCATTAACTATGCAAATGACTCATTAAAACTAAAAGGCTAATTACTGAAAATAATTGATTATGCAAATAAGTCATTAAAAGAATAAACTATTATCAAACTTAATATGACACACGAACTTTGGTACCATCAACGTGCTGAATTATATTGCATTTGAGCCATGCACTCTTAAGATACGGCCTAATTACCAAAAATCAATATGTATACATACCAAAATCTAATAAGTTCTAGGTTTTAACTTAAAGGAAATATGCACCAAATTTCGTTTGAATTGAGGCAACCATTTTATTAAAAGAAAACGATGACATACACAGACAGACAGACAGACAGACAGACAGAAAGACAGAAAACTCATACTTTTCATCCCTAAATTATAATCTTTATTAAGTAAAAAAGGTATAAAAAATCTAAATTTTGGATTTAAAAAATCTCGATAACTACATGGTGAAAGATGGCACTGAAACCTTTTGGGAATGTTGCTGGAGGTGTTATTCAGCAGTTATGAATTATAGTTCAAAATATTTGGTCTCAACTGGCCCTAGCAACCATTAAAAAATAATCAGTACTTTTTGAGTTGGCCATTTTGTTCTCATTCAACTTTGCCATGTTGATTGTACTGATATGGAAAAAAAACTTGCTTTGTACATTTTTCATAACTGTATTTTCAAGACATATATTAAACTGATGCTTAATAACACGTGATCGTAGATTTAACAGTGTAAAACTATATGTACTGATTTATTTATTAGGAACCATTTAGAGGATGGAGCTTTAGTGAAATGGTTGATCTACTGGTTTACATTATTGCACTATGTGATGTACCTGACAAGGTAAGTAGTGACATATTCTAACTATCATAATGTGTTTGTGTATTACATTTCATGATATCATTACACAGTTCGATTCATGATACATGTATATCCTTCGAAATTAACGTTATGGGCTGTACCTAAATAAATTGCGTATTGACACGAGAAAAAATACCCAGAACGTAAAAATCAACACTTATCCTTTTTATAATAGCATTGTGTACACTGAAATAAGACAGATTTGTTTGCTTTAACAGTTCCGTCAATTTTATTCTACAAACTATGATTGTTCACTATTATTACTCGTGTATTATTGATACAGTATTACAACCATCATACATATTCTGAATTCGTACATATTCAATTGTCAATTTGTAAAGTATCTTCCCATAGTTATATGACCATGGCACTCACAAAGAACCCTATTTTTAAAGATAATTTCAGATATGTCGGCTTTGAATTTGGCGTCCGTGTGTGGATACAAGGACGACAACAACGAGTTCCAATTTCTGAGCTTGGCAGATACTAATATGAAATCACAAGTATCAACAATCGAGAAGAAGGAATATCAATTATCATTGGTTATTTTGAATTCTAAGCAAGTTGTCGATAAAGTTGCAGTGTTGCTTAAAGGTAGACCAATTCATACATTAATAATCATAGGTGTAGATACGAATGTTGATAGTATGAATGAGATTCAAGTTTCACATCATCTAGCGATTGTATATGGCAAACATTTTAATGCAGACAGGGCAGTATCATGGCTGTTACCGACTGTAAAACATTTCACCGTCAAGAATTCAACAATACACGTACCATGGCAGATGAAATTCGAGGGATCTCTTGACACACTGACCATCACCCACTGTAATTTACAGCAAATATCTACTAGCGAGTCAAAGTCAAAATATACCTGGAAATACATTCATTTTCAATGCAAGAGTGTTAACAGCTTGTATCTAAATGATAATGGATTGACTGATATCCAAGACGACATCGGTTCTATTCCAGGGTTAACCAACCTTGATGTTCGTAACAATGCATTACAAAGAATTCCAACCTCGATCGGCCGGGTCGATCATTTCGACAGCTTCCATATAGATGGCAATAGTATACTTAATATCCCAAAAAAGACTATTCGAGCGGGAACGGACGCGGTCTTATCCTACTTGCAGGAGTTTCTAAGTAACAACTTAGTTAGCAACAATACCGTTAAGATGGTAATGGTAGGTCACGAAGGGGCAGGGAAGACAACTTTAGTGAAGGCGTTAGGAGGCAAGATAAGAACAGTAGAGAAAACAGATGGCATCGATATATTCGAAATTGATCTCAAGAAGGATGGTATAAAACTAATCGTCTTTGACTGTGCTGGAGATGTGGATTTCTTAGAATCTCACACCTTATTTGTCACAGATGACACACTATTTGTTGCAGTCTTCGATCTAAGTGAGTTTCCGATCAGTCAAGCTGATAAATCTGAAGATAGAATAACCTCATCTAATCAGTTAGGCAGAGTTAGGTTATGGCTGGAGACAGTCAATGCCTTTGCACCGAAATCTCGAGTAATACTGGTAGGGACACATGCAGATGCCCCCATGCTGTCCGATGCGGCATTGGCTGACATATGGAAACAGTTCAAAGAACTTCTTGAAGATGTACGTGAAACACACTGTGAAGTCCATAGCCATCGTGTTGTCTCAAATTGCCTGATGTGCCAAGCAGCTGCTAAGATGGAAAGGCAGAGCAAATATAACGGATTAGCTGGATTTGTTGAGGTCAACACAGATGTCAGGAAACCAAAATCAGTAGATAAGGCGAAAACCATGGATAAAGTGGGTCGAACTTGTTTCCCTCACATCGTGGGATATTTTGAAGTTGGCAGCATTGGGAATTTTCCTCAGGGTTTTGCAGTGATTCGAAACCGCAGCATTAAACAGTTACGTCACGCCATTGTAAAAGCAGCCTGTGATATCTTAACAGAATCCTACAGAGAAATTCCAGAACCATGGCATTGTCTTAGAGAAAGTCTAAGAACACAACGGATGTTAACAACGACTTCTTCAATTCTGCCATTTTCTGATTTCAAATCGTTGGCAAATAATTTGGGAATGCAAAGTGAAGAATCTGTGAATAATGTGATGAACTTCCTTTGCAGTCAGGGTGATGTTGTATACAAACCATTGGGATTAAAAGACGAGGATACTCCTGTTATTCTGGACCCACAATGGTTAGCACACTTGCTGAAGGCATTGATATCATTCAAAGCAAATAGTATAGATGTCTTAGGTTGTCTAGATGTGCGACGTGTGCAAGAAGTGTGGAGTCACATTGACAAGCAATTTCACGAACCACTGTTGGCGTTGCTGATACAGTTACAAATTTGTTTTGCTCTGGGAAAACCGACATCACATGATACAAGCTCTACAGCAGGCTTTAAATTCTCAAACTTACTATTCCCCTCACAATTACCAGTGGGTCAGCCAAACCATAAAGATTGGCCCTCATTCCCTAACAAGGGTGAGAAACAACTGAGTCATCACTACATCTTCAACTTTTTACCTCCACTATGGTTCTGTGATTTGATAGTTACTATCCATGACAAGGCAAATGTCTGTAACCAACCAAGGTTCTTAAGAAACAACATTGTTTACCGATGCCTGGTCAGAAAATCTACTTGTGACGACTGTGTTAACTCTTGTGGTGTTTCAGATGATGCAATACACCTCATTCGATACGAATTGCTTTTCCACAACAACAGCATTCTACTGACTGCAAGAGGACCAAGGGCATGTTGTGCTATAACTGAGGCTGATCGATTGATGAAGTATGTAGTAGACATGGGTCGTTACCAAGAAATGGAGAAGCCACAAACGGTTGTAGCATGCCCTAACTGTATTGTTGCTCGGGAACATGATATTGGTATAATGGAGCCATTGGATCCCAAGAAGCAAAGTAAAGCCTTGCTATGTTCCAAATTCCAAGGTCACATCTTTCAAAGTAGACATGATATGTTAATGTGTAAAGATGTCAACATGAGTAAGCCACTGGTACAGGCATTATCTGATGTCCTGAAAGATGATGAGTGCCCTAAATTATTTGTATTACTACCTATTAACATACATGGTCTTTCCTGGTTAGAGTTTGTCACATCAAGAGTGTTTTCACATCTTCGTGATGGATATGCTGTTCATCTACTATGTGAATATCCAGAAAATATACACTTCATAGACTCTCCAGGTTACAGAGTCAATAAGGTGAAGGAATTTGTAAGAAAGTATGGTCCTACTGTCTGCAAGGTGTTGAAGATCATACAAGGGGTTACTGAGCTAGCTAGGTTAGTTCCAATACCAGCTATGGCTAGCGTTGGCAAGATTTATAGTACAGCTGGTAAGGCAAGTAATTTGGTGGAAAACTTTGTAAAGGACTTCTACAAGGAGTTTCCAGATATTGCCAAGAAACTTCGAGATAAAGCCTTTTCAGCAGACACGGTGCTTGACGAAATAGAAAAACAGTCTTGTTCCCTGAGCCGAAGAGAGTTGTCAAATTTTCTTGGCAAAGTGGATGAAGGAGGAAGATTTGGTGGTTTACAGGCAGTTGTCGATGGCGAGAAAGTACTCTGGCTGTGTGATGAACATGCCAGAATTTTCACTCCAAGAAAAATGGGGAAAATGGGGAAAAGTGTCCCAATGTGTTGACAGCATTATGTCTCAAAAGTGACGATCTGTCAAACCTTAATGTACTATACCAATCCTCGCTCCAATTCTGAATACTGTGTTTCAGCTATTGACTATTAATATGTTAATAATAAGGATGTGTTGTCTGCCTTGTACACGATTATAAGTTTTATATTTCACGAAAGGCCATAGTTTGAAAATGCAGGAAACGAACGAATTTCAGCAGAAAAATATGTGTAGGTTTTAATAAAAATAGATCAAAACAATGTCAATATTAAATATTATATATGTCTATATATCAAAACATTAAATCCCCCCGAAAAACTTAATCAAAATCAGATCAGATATTTAACTAAAATGTAGACAAATATACATAAGGTTGATATAGTAACGAGGGTATGAGAAACATTTGTGTATATGTAATATCATTTGTGCAAGCCTTAACAGAAATAAACACGAGTTAAAGACCTATGTATGTATGTATGTATGTATGTATGTATGTATGTATGTATGTATGTGTGTGTATATATGTATGTATGTATGTATGTATGTATGAATGTATGTATGTATGTATGTATGTATGTATGTATGTATGTATACATACATACATACATACATACATACATACATACATACATACATATATATATGTACATACATCTAAATGCATGCATGTAGGGAAACAGACTGACATACAGACAGACAGACAGACAGACAGACAGACAGACAGACAGACAGACAGACAGACAGACAGACAAAAATAAATAAATAAATAAATAAATAAATAAATAAATAAATAAATAAATAAATAAATAAATAAATAAATAAATAAATAAATAAATACAGACAGACAGACAGACAGACAGACAGTCAGTCAGATTTGCCTTTAGTTATTACTGTATCATTCACCCTATTAGTGGGGTATGGTGTATATGGATGTTATAATAAATGTCAACAATCCAGAATAACCCAAGAACTGTTGATATGATTGTTTTACATTCGGTACAGCCATGATTGTGTTTTCTTTAAAGAGTTTACCTAGAGTTTAATTTTCATATTTTAATCTATAGACTACTAGGTCATATTGGATAGAAATCTATTGTGCATTGGTTATTAATTGTATACTTTGAAATGTCATTATTGTATATCATATCAATACTATCTATAGACTACTAGGTCATATTGGATAGAAATCTACTGTGTATTGGTTATTAATTGTATACTTGGAAATGTCATTATTGTATATCATATCAAATCTATCTATAGACTACTAGGTCATATTGGATAGATATCTACTGTGTATTGGTTATTAATTGTATACTTGGAAATGTCATTATTGTATATCATATCAATACTATCTATAGACTACTAGGTCATATTGGATAGATATCTACTGTGTATTGGTTATTAATTGTATACTTGGAAATGTCATTATTGTATATCATATCAAATCTATCTATAGACTACTAGGTCATATTGGATAGAAATCTAATGTGTATTGGTTATTAATTATATACTTTGAAATGTCATTATTGTATATCATATCAAATCTATCTATAGACTACTAGGTCATATTGGATAGAAATCTACTGTGTATTGGTTATTAATTGTATACTTTGAAATGTCATTATTGTATATCATACCAATACTATCTATAGACTACTAGGTCATATTGGATAGAAATCTACTGTGTATTGGTTATTAATTGTATACTTGAACATGTCATTTGCTTATATATATCATACCAGTACTACCGGTAAAACGTTTCTTAGTTTGCATTTAGGAAAGACTCGTGTCCATTCTCTTTGTAATGTACCCTTTAGCTGTAATGTTAGGTAGGAGACTATTGTATTGTTTTTATTAATCCTGTATAAGTATTTAGTAAATTCACTTCAAATGTCAATAAATGTAGGTGAATTTCATTCGTTTAATTTGATTGACATGAGTATCAAATTAAACCTTTGTATACAACTACAAAAATTACATGGTGTATTTGACTGCACACTTCAGTATGCAATGATCATTTGGTTTGCCTTGTTATTTGTAGTGAAAGAAAGGACATCAACGACCTATGAGAGGATAATTTGACTTGATTTTTTTTATTATGAAATAGGTTTAGCTGATATATATATATATATATATATATATATATATATATATATATATATATATATATATATATATATATTGGTAGTATTTGATTATAATTTGATGTGCATTGTTACAGTGAAATAAATCACTGACATATATTCGTATAGAATATCCATTGGTTGCATTGTTATAGTGAAGACAGACTTCACAGACGTGTATTCTGTTTATTTTAGTACACTTTATGTTGATCTAGTTAGTTTTAAGTAAACCAGCTTATATATAGTTCTTGCAGTTCTTAGTTTTAATGTAATAACCATCCCATGTAATGATCACTAAACTATATCCTGTGATAAGTCAACCTCTACATCTATTTGCATACATATAGTTCTTACATACTTGTAATAACCAACCAATGTAATGTCCAGTATATCCTTTGATAAAAAAACATATAGTAAATAATATCCATACAGTTCTTATGTATTTTGTATGATTTAATAACCAGCCCATGTAGTGTCCAATGTGTCCTGTGATATGGTGGGACATGTTACATTTTGGCTGATAAACATCTGAATGTTCGGATTCTACACCAAAACATATAATTGATAAATAACTATATCTGATCATTTAAGGTGCTAATGTCATAGCAAACTATTATATTCATGCATGTTAAATTTGAATTTAAAAAAAAAAACATAAATATAATCCTATTCATAATTTGTATAAGTTTACTAATATGATGATGATCAGTCGTCTGATGATTGCAACAGACTGAAATACTGTAACGGCTCCTGTGTATCTTGCTTGATACTGTGTTAATTACACCCCTCTACATACATATGTATTGAGCTGTTTAGTCCAGCATATACAGTTTACATATACTGAGTTTATATATGTTTCCTAATACCAATAGGACACAATATAACTTCAATTTTCAATTTCTCGGTGTACTGGATTGTAAACTTATTACAGTGCCATAGTTTGATATTGTTTGAGGGTTAATTCAAAATTACTCGAGAATATGTTATATAACTACTATATGAAAGGCATAATTTGCTGTATGTGATCAATTGTTCAATCTCTGTGTGGTACTGGTTAATTCTGTATTGTCTGACAGTCGTGATGGAGAGAAATTGACACCAGAAGCCACGTGATAAATCATGATATTTTGTAAAGATTTGCCATCTTGACTGTGATGGTGACGTAATGAATTGACGTCACTGTACAATAGTTACCTTATGTTATAAAACTATGGAACACTGACGTTATACCATTACAAAATGCATTATACTGTATATAGCTAGACTACACATGACTTGGCTTGGACAAATTACCAGACAGTTCGATTTAATATTTTATTACTAAACAGTATATCTTTATACGTCATAACAAACAATGTCATTAGTTGCATACTATTATTATACTGTGTGTATTTTGTATGACTATTGTATTCAGAAGATTTACATTCAATACATGTCATTTGCATAATTATGTAATAAAATATGAATTAAATCATACATGGAACTATGTCCTGTCGGGTTTTTTTGAATGGGAATGCCACTCCAGGAAATACATACGTATTTTCAGAAACTTTGGGTTCTGGAGAGTTTTGTTTTCACGATTTAACAGTTTATAATTGTTGGTCAATTGGCAAGAAATAGAAATGACGAGCTTTTTATTCACCACTGTTGTTCTTCCAGATTAATTTCGGAAATTCCGATGGCTTTCGGAAAATGTCTCTTTTATCACATTTCAAAGCAAAGCAAAGCAAGCATTAAAACATAATGTATATGTCGAAATATTACTTAATCTTTATGTTCATCTTTATTTTATTTGAATATTGACCAACTTTAAAGTTGAATTTTGGCCAAAATAATGGCCATTATATTTAAATGGGTACTGGAAAAATATTGACCTTCTTGAGATGTCAAATCTTGTTACAAATGGTATATTTCATGTTGAATGAAAATCTGGCAAGGCATTTAAGCTACAAAATATACTCCAGAGTGCAAAGCTCAGGAAAGGGGGTTAATGCCCTCAACGGCAAGAGGCTGGGTAACCGAGACTATATCTCTTGTGGCGTGAAGTCTGTCAGACTCACTTCTCAAAATTGTCGTTGAGATAAACATTGTTTTCTGCAAGAGTAAAATCATTGTATAGAAAAGAAAGTTAATCAGTGTCTTATTGCAGAAGTAATACTCACAATGTCTGTCTGTCTGTCTGTCTGTCTGTCTGTCTATCTGTCTGTTTAAATGTCTGTCTGTCCGTCCGTCTGTCTGTCTGTCTGTCTGTCTGTCTGTCTGTCTGTCTGTCTGTCTGTCTGTCTGTCTGTCTGTCTGACTGTCTGTCTGTATTTGTGTCTATCTGTTTGAATGTCTGTCTCTGTCTGTCTGTCTGTCTGTCTATCTGTCCATCTGCCTGTCTGTCCGTCCGTCCGTCTGTCCGTCCATCCATGTGTGTTTCCGTCTGTCTGCACATGATGTGAAAAGCCATTGGCATTTAGATGACTGTATTGAACTTTGGTATCAGATGTTTGGCAAAATTCGTACATATTATAACCAAACCAGGGAGACTACTGAGTATCAATTACGGGCGGTTCAAGTTTCTTACGTCTCTGTGTGTTCAGAGGTACTTAGGCAAAATACAGACCCTTGGGCTGAGGCTTAGTTAAATTGGTTATGTTTACACAGACAAACAAACTGAAGCAAACAAAGAGAAACAAACAAACAAACAAACAAACAAACAAACAAACAAACAAACAAACAAACAAACAAACAAACAAACAAAAAACATACATACATACATACATACATACATACATACATACATACATACATACATACACAAATAAACAAACAACATATATACACAAGTAAACAAAGAAACAATATCAATATCAACAATGTTTCTATGCAACAAGAATGACAATAATGTTTTCCAATATTTGGAATGGTCACTATGGACATACCCCTATTTTGTGTACATAGTGGCCATTTGTTGATAATCAGTCGGCGAACAATGAACGGTTGGTGTGTATTGTGCATCACGCCCCCAGCCAAAGGTCCTTATTGATTACCCCACGTTGTCGCTCGACAGTCGTCACAGTATTGACAACTCGTACTCCAGCTGAGGGGATGTTGTGCATGCATGAAATTGTTTTATATGTTTTCAGAACCGGTTACTCATCTTGTCTAATAAATTCTGTATCCAGACTTCAGCTCACTGGAATTCATTCATTTAAACTTGAATATTATGATCCTTTTGGGCTACAGACATCGATAACGAAGACAACCACCGTCTTCGCAATAGTTTCACCCCATGACAACAATCAGATAGAGTTTGCTATCAACACTCACGTGATTACGTTATCTTATCGTCGACGGACTGGCCCTGTTGACCACAAATAAACCTGCGAACGACAACCTGTTTGTACATGGCTTATCTTTCTTCCTTTAACTTTGGGAAAACTGACGGTCAAACGAGAGAGAAGGTTTAATTACATAAACCCCGTCCCGTAAGTACCACAGCTGTATTTTATATTGAATAGTTCATAGACATATCTACTATAATACAATTACAAAAGACTGATTTTTACAGACTGCTTTTTAAACAAAAAATATCAAAAGATTTGTTCCTGGGAAAGTTTGAAACAATAATTGAGGGAAAAATTCATGAACCTTTGTTTCTATTCATACCAAGTTCCTGGTATAGAAGTTGACAACAGTGAGAGTGGAGGCTTTCTGTACACTGGTAACAGAAACAGTTATGCAGTCAGAAGTGACTCGTACGTTTCAAACGGGTCAAAGTACATACATTTGTTGTTGCTGGGTGCCATTGAGACACGTAGGATATTTCCTATACATATCTACTTGAAATAAAAGACAATGTGAAACATGAAAACTAAAGAATGAGTAAACGTTTGTTTATTCAGGGCGTGATTTAAAATGAATGGGGAATCACTATGCTATGTTTAGTCTGCGCGTGCGTCTGTTGCCATCCACATATGAATGCATATGGTGACGTTTCAATAATGGCTGACGAGAACAGAATCCCGGGCTATGAATTTGTCAACGGAGACAATGTGTTGCCCCTTTCTTTGAAACTACGGTTTAATGAGAAATAAATGTCAATCATTTGCCAAGCATTCACAAGTCAGTTGCAATCTATCAAACAGGATATTTAGTCCTAAATCGTTCAAAAAAGTATAAAAATGTAAATAAGCAAAAATTATTCATCAAAGAAGTTGTATCAATCATTGCACATAAAATCGCAGCTTCAACGTCACTTTCTCCATATTTTCCAGTTTTGTCAGCTGAAGTGTAGTGCACCAATAAGTTATCATGTCATCTCCCTTGCTGAAGCCTGAAATGGTTCTGCTCTTAAAAATAAGTAAACAGTTAACAACAGACGATGTGAAAGAGATGCTGTTCCTTTTATTGGATTCAAGTAGAACAGGTAAGATTTAATGAATGAAGATTTAAAATTTACCATGTGTGTGTGGAGAGAGAGAGAGAGAGAGAGAGAGAGAGAGAGAGAGAGAGAGAGAGAGAGAGAGAGAGAGAGAGAGAGAGAGAGAGAGAGAGAGAGAGAGAGAGAGAGAGAGAGAGAGAGGGGGGGGGGGAGGGAGAGAAAGAGAGAGAGAGACCAAATAGGGCAAATATTAAGGAGAAACAGAGTGAGTGAGTGAGTGGGTGACTGAGCGAGTAAGTGAGTGAGTGAGTGAATGAGTGAGTGAGTGAGTGAGTGAGTGAGTGAGTGAGTGAGTGAGTGAGTGAGCGAGCGAGCGAGTGAGTGAGTGAGAGTGAGTTATTGTGTGAGTGAGTGAGTGAGAGTGAGTGAGTGAGTGAGTGAGTGAGTGAGTGAGTGAGTGAGTGAGTGAGTGAGTCAGTGAGTGAGTCAGCGAGAGACCTAGAGTAAGACCGGTTTCACAAAGCAACAGAGGTTTCAGACAGACAGACAGACAGACAGACAGACGATTGATTGAGAATCCACAGAAAATACCATGTATGGAAAACAAACACTCAGAGCATAACGTCTGATTCAATTATCGTAAATCTCCTTCTTATAGACAGAACGACAGATATACAGAGCACAGAAAACTCAATTCATAGTCACCAGTCAATTAAAAGTTCACAATTAAACTGTATTTTTTGTTCTATACAGAATTGACTAAAGAAGAGTGTGAAAAGATAAAATCACCAATTGATCTTCTTACTGAATTACAGCACAGAAAATTACTTGCGTTTTTAGGAGAGATACTTTCAGCTATTGAAAGAGAAGACCTTGTTTCCTGCTATTATAAATGACTGAAATGTGTCCAAGATTGAAAGTTCAACCCATTTTGGCCTCACAAGTTGGAGATGACCAGGATGTTAACCACCATCACCAACATGATAGGGATGACGGAGTCACAACTTAGAGATGTTGACATCAAGATAAATCCACAGAAAATACCTTCTGTGGACAAAACATTCTGGGCGTTAATTCTCATTCAAATATTGTAAATCTCCATGGGAACGAGATATACTATATATTTGAATGTAATTTGATGCCCAGAGCAGACTGTGAGCCTCCTTTGACGGAATTGGTCACATATTGAGATTCTATCTCACATCAGAAAAAGGACTGATAAACTATTGGTGCACTACACGCCTTCAGCTGGCGAATACTTTTTAAAAAGTTGTTCTTGAAAATTATCCCTTAGAATTTCCAAGATTAGTTTGTGGATGTAGAAATCAAATTTTTGAAAGCGAACGTAGCTTCTTTGTAAGCACAAGTTCTCGCACAGGAATGCTTTGTTTTTATCAGTTTTCAGTTTTGTTCATAGCATTAACAAATTGGAAACTTATTTCAAAATATGTGTGCTGTGTCTCCAAAGTGGTATATCGAAAATGATATTAGAGTTCCTTATCCTGTCTGAGTTTGGTCTGTGAATGCATAGAGGTATAAAGGGAACACTCATACCATTATAAAGAAGCTAAACTCCTATCACGATCAGATGATAAGGAACTCTAAGTTGACAAAATTTGATTTCTCCATCAGGAAACCAATCTTAGAAATTCAGATGGATAATTTTCATGTTCAAGTTCTTAACTTAACTTTGTAAAAAGTCTTCCCTGTACAAAGGGATGGGACTTTTTGCATTTTGAGAAACGTTCCCACGTGTGTTAACGAGTGACACATGGGAATTACTTTCTGCATGCAGAAATGCCTTATACTGTGTATAATGGCACCTAATATTCTCTTAAATTTCGTTGTTGATTGAGCATTATTGAAATGATTGAAAACGTGCTGAAAATAGATAGATAGAAAAATAGATAGATAGATAGATAGATAGATAGATGGCAGATAGATAGGCAAATAGACATGCATGCATACATACATACATACATACATACATACATACATACATACATACATACATACATACATACATGCATATATACATACATACACACATACATACATACATACATACATACATACATACATACATGCATACATACATACATGCATGCATGCATACATACATACATACATACATACATACATGCATGCATGCAGGCAGGCAGGCAGGCAGGCAGGCAGGCAGGCAGGCAGGCAGACAGACAGACAGACAGACAGACAGACAGACACAGCCAATTGAATACAGAGACAGACCAAGAGACAGGCAGACAGACAAACTAACAAACAGACAGACAGACAGACAGACAGAGACAGACATTAATAATATAAATTTTTGCTTAATAAATCAATTTCAAATCAAATTCTAGAGTGTATCTTTATTATGTTATGGTTTCAGCTGTGTTGGAGAGGACATTGTATGAATTACCATGATTGTAAAACACAACTTGTTTTAAAGGAGCCGGATATGACGCATGGGTATAGAACTACCATTAAACGTATTGTCGACCGTTAGCATTGCTATACATAATTCAATAACAATAACAAATTCAATAACAATAGAAACATTCGACAACGCATTTAACGGAGTTGCAAAACAAGGCTTATAAATCACTTCCTCCTAAGTTCTGATGAATGTCAGCATTTTACTGATAAGATAAAATGAATGAAAGCAGAGCTCTTTAGCTTGTTTAACTTCAAATTTCATTAACCATGGAATATTCACAACGTATCTTCTCCCCTTGGGTTTTGGAAATATTTTGTCTCGGTCAAGTGAAGTGGCATAAACAGAACTGATGACTTATTTCGTGCAATAATGTGAAAATGTAGAAGACATAGCTCCTATCGCTAAACCATCAAATTACTTTGTTCTGTGACTAATTGCCAATGTGGTTTTCTTTATCTCTCATCATGGGGTTCATGGTTACATATACGAATACACTTTTCTCTGATTCATTTGAACATAGTCTGATATCGCGCTATCACTCCCCCCTGCGACCAAACACAAAAATAGCGCAAATATTGCGTTGCCGCACAACTTCATGTTCAGGGCAATGATAGATATATAATTTTTTGAAGATTTAAAGTTGTAACCAAAACAAAATTTTCATACCTACATGTAATTTCCATCATCATAATCCAGCCATCCTATGTTGGAAGTGTACAAGACAAGTATAGCAACATCCTAATCAAACTTTAAAGGGATGTGTCTACAAGGTTTTGTACTTCTTTATTTTTTAAAATCAATTTGGAACCAAGTCATACCAATGTAACAGGTTTATCTTTCTTGGTTGTCTTATTGTAATATTGTAAAAGCCAGCTACATTCAGTTTATATGGGTAGGTGATGAAACAGCTGTCTTACAATATATTACATAATCCAGTCATAAACCAAACTGGCCATGCTACAGGCTTTACCACCAGAGGAAATAGTAAAGTAAACATTATAGTTAATTAACAATGTACTGTTCTCACTGTGTCAGCTATTAATGAGGACAAATCTACACATTCTCAACAAAGTTAAGCTCAATCTACTGGGTAATTTCAGAGTTGAAGATTTTTGAGGAAAGCAATGACAAAGAATAACACTTCTAGAAACATCTCACCAAGTTTCAAACTCACTCACTTAGTATTTTTTGAGATATAAGTTTTGACCAAAATTCACATTTTTACACCTTAATTCCATATCACTCATGGAATCATGGTATGCTTAACATATCTTCGTCCATACATCCCTAAATGCATTTCCATTAAATTTCAGCCCAATCTGCTCAGTGGTTTTGGAATTATAGATTTTCAACCAAAAAGACACATTTTCAGCCCTAATTTGCATATCACTGATGGAATCATCCCGTCATGAACAAATCTTACTTTACACCCCCTTAAGAATGTTCCCACCAAATTTCGCACCAATCTGCCCAGTAGTTTCCGAGTTTTAAGTTTTTTGACCAAAAATCACATTTTTTCGACCTAAAACCCACATCCCTGATGCAATCACTTTCATTTGAACAATTTCCCAACTAGACACCAGAAGTAACATGACCACAAAATATCAAAGCAATCGGTCCAGCAGTTTTTGACTTTAAGTTGTTTACACACACACACACACACACACACACACACACACACACACACACACAGACAGACAGACAGACACTTTGCCATGCCTATAGCACTACTAAACCTTTCAGTTCAGTTGTGCTAAAAACAGTTTGAGGGCGTATTTTCAAACTAAAACAATGGTTCATACCAATTGGTATCACAAACACTTGGTGGGGAGTGAAGTAAAAGCACAGATTGTGAAGTAGATTGACAAATGAAAATAAGTAAAATAAACCTATTTTTATTTTCACAAAAAACCCCACAAGAACAAGCCTTCATATTTGAATATCTTTCATTATCAGGGACCTTTGATATAATAACTTATACTTGAGGGAGCCATCACTCCAGTAAATAAAAGCAGTTTCTTAAACTGTGGGTTCTGAAGAGTCATTTCAAGAGGCATTACCTTACATGTGATTTCTGAGAAATGTGAATGTGTGCCATTATCCTGTATCTTTGCTGTGGGCTGCATTGCGTCATAGGAATCAGCAGAAATGATTATTCAATGTTTGAACAATGAATATTCATGTTTTCACTGAAGGGATAAGCACTTAGGAGTAATGAATATTCAATTGCATCTATAGCATAGGCATTTTTGCAGACTCCGATCCAGGCCACGAGGCAATGCAGACAAGTAAATATGTAAAGATACCCTCTAAAGGCACAAAATGGTGTAGAATCATGAAGTGACTTTCTAAAAATCCATAGTTTATGAAAATGTCTTTACATGTATTTCCTGGAGTGGTGAATCATGAAGTGACTTTCTAAAAATCCATACTTTATGAAAATATCTTTATTTCCTGGAGTGGTGTTCCCTTTTACTGCATATAATTTGCGATAAATGAATGACACATAACAATGAAGAAGAGTACACACAATTTCTTTCTTTAATTCATCAAATTTTGACTTATGCTTTTTGGTTTTTTGATACAAAACATAGTAAAATAATACTCTTAACATGTTATGATTTAATAATTAAAAACATAAATTATACAATCCACCATGCAGTCTTCAAATACGACAATGAAATCCATTATGGTATCATAAATGTGGGAACGCTTTATTTTAACTGTTTGCTGAAAACCATGATGATGTCTCCGATTTCAGAGAGAGTGTTCTCTTAGTTACATTTTTTATTATTTTCCTGTAACTTCTTAAAATATAAAAACCGGCTAATATCTCTTTGGGATACACATACAGAGGAATGAAGGAGATTTTGAAATTCCTTTTTCTCCATATTAGGGATCAAAGTCATTGCAAATCATGCATGATATATATGTCATGTCTCCGATTTCTGGTTATCTTTTCTCATGTTGCTATGATCACTCTCCCTCAACTTCTTTGAACAAATAACTGTCCAACATCTTTGGGAAATAGAGTACAAAAAAATGGAAGAAATTTTGAAATTCATTTTCTCCACGGTTTGGTTCAAACTTTACTTTTAGAGAGTCTGAAGCAGTTACTTTCCCAAATTCAAACCTAGCAGTGAAGTCCAAGAGTACTGGTTTCTTAGCATCTTCAAGTTCTTTTTTCTTGACAGCAAGGGATATCTCCTTTTCAAGGTCAAGTCCACATGAATCTGGATGTGCCATTTGAACTTGTTTTCTAACCTTCCTTCTTCCAAGCCAAAGTTGATGTTCAGTTTTACAGATGATAGCAACCGGTTTATCTGTACACTCAGTCTCTGTAACATTGGAATCGGAAATCCCGGAATCTATCCGTCTCCTCTTTTCCGGAAGTGACTCTTCCTTCTCTCTACCTCTATCCTCTTCCACCATCTCATCTGCACATACATCAATATTCTTCCCATCTTCCTTCCCAGATGATTCCTTGTCATCTTTCATTTCGGTACATCCCTGCTTGGAAATGCCTGAATCATCCATATTCATACCAGTATCTCCATGACCAGCAAGAAACTCAGCATCACAACTTTCTGTTCTGCACTCAAACAAGAAAACATCAGTAAGAAGTTTCTTATAGAACTCCAAAATCTCCTTAAACCAAACCGACTTCATTTCATCAGGCTTCTCACATCTCTCTACTAAACCCTCAGGAAGCTTAGATTCATCATATGCAATTTTCATCACATATTCTCTATCACCGATACTGGATCCACTTTCAGACAACTTCTTCACAATCTTTTCTTGACTTGAGAATAATCTTACTAAACCCATTGATTTTTGTGCACTTCCTTCTTCTGTGGCAGCTCTAGAAAACTCCAGTTTTCCTTGTTGAAACAATTGGAGTGCATGTTCTATTTCCTGCATAAATGTTTTCAATGTGACCGCATTGACATTCATGGCTACATTGTGGTTAAGTTCAAATGGATCCTGAACACAGAGTGATGTTACTTTGAAGTTCATGTTGCTAGGGAACAGCTGATTGTTGACTTCATTGACTGACAATGGACATCCTGTTCGTGGACAGACAGCAAAGCTGGCGAAGTCAAAACTGGAATAGAACTTGAAGAATTGGTGCAATAACTCTTCTGTAAAGCGAGAAAGAAATATGTATAAAGACAAATTAATATTGATATTTAATTGAAGTATCTGGTGTATGGTTGAGATATACGTCTCCAGATAGTTGGATGCATGGATGGATGGATGGATGGATGGATGAATGGATGGATGAATGGATGGATGGATGGATGGATGGATGAATGGATGGATGGATGGATGGATGGATGGATGGATGAATGGATGGATGGAAGGATGGATGGATGAATGGATGGATGGATGGATGGATATATTGATGGATGGATATATTGATGGATGGATGGATGTATGGATGGATAGATAGATAGATAGATAGATAGCTAGATAGATAGATAGGTAGATAGATAGATAGATAGATAGATTGATAGATATATAGATTTATATAGATAGATAGATAGATATATAGGTAGATATATAGACGGACTGATAGATAGATTGATAGATAGATATAGATAGATAGATAGATAGATAGATAGATAGATAGATAGATAGATAGATAGATAGAGATAGATAGATAGATACATAGATACAAAGTGATGATTCGGTTTGTAAAACCCCTTCAGTTGCTATATTACAACAGTATATTGAGGGGTACTGTTCCGCACAAACTTAATAGTAATGATTCTTTAGCAAGCTCATTGAAGAAAAGACAGCTTGCAGTTCACACTTAAAACTTTATAGTATGTAAGAACAATATTAAGTCATACTTACCAATATTCTTTCCTGACTTTTCAAAGGCTACTTTGTCTGCATTTCTCGTGAATGAACAGTCCCATTCATTGATAATAACCTTCTCTGAATCATCTGCGAAAAGAGAGAGAGAGAGAGAGAGAGAGAGAGAGAGAGAGAGAGAGAGAGAGAGAGAGAGAGAGAGAGAGAGAGAGAGAGAGAGAGAGAGAGAGAGAGAGAGAGAGAGAGAGAGAGAGAGAGAGAGAGAGAGAGAGAGAGAGGGGGGAGGGAGGGGGAGGGAGGGAGGGGGAGGGAGGGAGGGAGGGAGGGAGGGAGGGAGGGAGGGAGAGAGAGAGAGAGAGAGAGAGAGAGAGAGAGAGAGAGAGAGAGAGAGAGAGAGAGAGAGAGAGAGAGAGAGAGAGAGAGAGAGAGAGAGAGAGAGAGAGAGAGAGAGAGAGAGAGAGAGAGAGAGGGGGGGGGAGGGAGGGAGGAGGAGGGAGGGGGAGGGAGGGAGGGAGGGGGAGAGAGGGAGGAGGGAGAGAGAGAGAGAGAGAGAGAGAGAGAGAGAGAGAGAGAGAGAGAGAGAGAGAGAGAGAGAGAGAGAGAGAGAGAGAGTTATGTATCATCTCTATTGTCATTGATGTACTGGAAAAATTTATAAAAATATCAAAAGTTTCAAGTCCTCATCATTAACCACATAAAGAGAAACCTTCCTTACCACACTTGATACACAACTCTTCAACTGTTGGGATAATTTTCGTATCTTTCTGCTGTAGAAAGTACAGCGCCATCAGTGTCAGGGCATAGTTAGACAATTTAGGTCCAGCAGCATTGGGATTACCAGCTAATCCCTTCAGTTTAGCCCATTGTCTGATTGTATAGACGAAAGGTCTTACTTGATTATCAGTCTCACCATAGAAATCAAGCAGTTCTGTGTTCTCCATGGCCAGTCTAGGAGTATGAAGTACACGACAATCAATGAAAGTAAGTTACATATTCCAACCTTCACAGTGAAGCTATTACAAGGTTGACACTGATTGGATAGTGGTGATATGAAGCTATTACAAGGTTGACACTGATTGGATAGTGGTGATGTGAAGCTATTACAAGGTTGACACTGATTGGATAGTGGTGATGTGAAGCTATTATAAGGTTGACACTGATTGGATAGTGGTGATGTGAAGCTATTACAAGGTTGACACTGATTGGATAGGGGGGATGTGAAGCTATTACAAGGTTGACACTGATAGGAAAACATACATATACAACTATTGACATCGATGAATTGATGACCGAAACCTATTACAACCATGGAAAGTAAACAACTGAATTGGATTAATAACTCCTGGTACAGCATGTTGGAAGTACAGAGACTTGTATTACATTCCATTATCTGATATCATATTATAGCATTACCAATTCCAGTGAATTTTGTGACGTCATCACTGTACATTATTACTGATAATGTACTCCAATATTGGGCATTGCAGCTCCGGAACGAGCATAACAATACAAGCTTATTTGTTCTGTTTCTTCATACGACTAGGAGTTTTTTCGAAATGTATGTTGTTACTTGTGATTGTCATTTCCACTGTTTAAAAATACAATGCATTCATGAAACAAATTTGTGTTCACAGCAGTTCATTGAAGCCTGTGTACGTGTATGTACGTGTGTCACTATGATTAGTATTCAGCTTCCGGGCCGAACATGGCAGACGGTGTTCAGCGCTGTGTATATTATACATTGTTTTGCATTTCTCGGTCTACAAATTCACTGGAATTGGCAATAACTATAAAATAATAACAATAATGTACGCCCTCCCAGTCCATAATGGACTCAAGCAAACTTTGCACTCCATAATGGGCTCGGCTGTTGCCTCGCCCATTATGTCGTTCAAAGTTTGCTTTAGTCCATTATGGGCTGGGAGGGTGTACATTATTGTTTAAACAACAGTTGTTTGCCATCTCTTTACATAATAGTTCATAAACAAATTTGAAGTTCCACAGGCATTTCATGTACGCATAAAATAAAAAGGCCATAAAACTGTTCTCATCAAACCATCAGAAATGTAACTTGATACAAGTCTTTGCTGTTGCAACATGCTGTCCCAAATGTTATTAATCCAATTCAGTTAGCTGGTAACAGGTACTGTTGTCAGTGCTTCAATGACAGCACATGACCCACGAAAATGTTAATTCAGATTGGTCACATATGTGATGTTTTAAGGATGTACCATCATCCAAGTTAGCATCCTGGACGATTCCATTAAAACCTTTCCTCAAAGTGAAGGGTGGGTGCTTGAGCGAGGGCGCTAACACAGTTGAGTATGGTAATGCATATTTGTACCTGTTATTGATGGATATATCACAAGATATCGCTGACTCTGTGTG